>NW_006922016.1:2360936-2408639 GCF_000298275.1 Orycteropus afer afer | reverse complement strand
CAAGAGACTCAGTCAGTAATCTACTGGAACTAACTGAGAGATTTAGCATCATGGCAGAATACAAGATCAACATCCAAAAATCAGTTGGATTCCTCTACACCAGCAAAGAGATTGCTGAAAAAGAAATAAGGATATCAATACTGTTTACAATAGTTACCAAAAAAATAAAATACTTGGGAATAAATCTTACCAGGGACACAAAATACCTGTACAAAGAAAACTGTAAAAGACTACTTCAAGAAACCATAAGAGAGCTATTCCAGTTACCAAGCACTGCTCTGACAAGAATATACCACAAATGGGATGGACTTAACAAATAGGAGTTTATTCTTACAATTTGGAGGCTTTAAGTCAAAGTTCAAAGTGCCAAGATCTAGGGGCTTGGGTGAAAGCCCCTCAGCCTTGGGCTTCAGCTCTGCCTCCAACTCTCAGCCCACTCAGAAAGCTGTTGACTGCTGACGCTGCCAAGCCCAAGGTTGAAAGACAAAAAGGTACAGTCCCAATGTTACCAAACCACACAACAGTCCATTAATTTAAGTCCACTGTAAGTCCCAAGGTTGGCAGAGCATGGCAAGCCACTGAACAATGACATGACTACATGCAGGCTCCAAGCATGTGATAAGCTAGACACCATTCTCCAAGGCTTCTGCTTATTTACAGGAAGCAGACCACATTCCCTAAGGCAACTACTCAGCTGTTCACCGTAGATTTCACCATGGAGTTGATTACCAGTCTCACCATGGGGAATGCTACATCCAGCTGCCCAGCCACTCAACAAGGCCTAGCCAAAGTGACACCAAAACACAACCACCACAAGAGCTAAATAAATGGAAGAACATACCATGCTTGTGGATAGGAAGATTGAACATTGGGAAAATGTCAATTCTACCCAAACCACTCTGTACATTCAATGCAATCCCAATCCAGATCCCATCAACATTTTTTAAGGATATGGAAAAACCAATCACTAACTTTATATGGAAAGGAAAGGGACCTCAGATAAGCAAAGCACTATTGAAGGAGAACAAAGTAGGAGGTCTCACACTGCCAGATCGCAAAAACTAGTATACAATCACAGTAGTCAACACTGCCTGGTATTGGTACAACAACATGTGCATAGAGCAAAGAAATAGAATTGAGAGACCAGAAATAGATCCATCAACCAATGGTCAGCTCATCTTTTAAAAAGGGCCAAAATCCATTCAATGAGGAAGAGAATATTTGTTTAATAAATGGTGCTGGCAAAACTGGAGATCCATTTGCAGAAAAATGAAACAAGATCTGTACTTCGCACCATTCACAAAAACTGCCTCCAGATGGATCAAAGACTTAAATGTGAAACCTAAAACTATAAAGTTCCTCAAGGAAAAACTAGGAGCAAATTTAGGGGCCCCATGATATGGTATAAATAGATTATCAAGCATAACCCCAAACACAAAAACAGCAGAAGAGAAACTAGATGAATGGTATCTTCTAAAAATTAAATGTTTATGTGCTTCCCAAGACTTCTTCAAAAGAATCAAAAGAGAACCTACAGATTCAGAAAACATATTTGGCCATGACATATCTGATAAGGGACTTATCTCTAGAATTTATAGAAAACTTCAGCACTTCAACAACAAAAAGACAAATAATCCAATTTAAAAATGGGCAGAAGACATGAATAGACACTTCACCAAAGAGGATATTCAGGCAGCCACAAACATATGAAGAAATGCACATGATCATTAGCCATTAGAGAGATGCAAATCAAAACAACAATGAGATAACATCTTGCCCCAGAACTAGTAGCAAAGTTCAAAAAGACAGAAAATAACAAATGCTGGTGAGGATGCAGAGAGATTGGGACTTTCATACACTGCTGGTGGGACTGTAAAATGGTACAACCACTGTGGAAAGCAGTATGGCGATTCCTTAAAAAGTTGGGACTAGAAATATCATTTGACCTAGACATCCCATTACTAGATGGATATATCCTAAAGAAGTGAGAGCCAGGACAAAAACAGACATATGCACACCCATGTTTATCGCAGCACTATTTACAATAGCCAAAAGATTGAAACAACCTAGATGTCCTTCAACTGAAGAATGGATAAGCAAACTATGGTATATACACACAATGGAATATTATGCAACTCTAAAGAATAATATAGAACCTGCAAAACACTGCATACTGTGGATGAACTTGGAGGACATTATGCTGAGTGAAATAAGTCAATCACAAAAGGACAAATATTGTATTATATCCTGTTATTGTAAAAAGTCAAGGAAAGGTTTGTATATGGAAGGAAATTTTCTTTGTTGGTTACCAGCAGTGGGAGGAGAAGGTAGGAACACTATTAGATAGGTAGAGATAAGTATTGATTTGGGTGAAGAGAAGGGCAATGTATCAAATGTAAGCAATCAACGTGTCATTGAGGAAGAGGAAGGTATAGAGAGGTACATGGGAGATACAGACAACAAAGATGAACCCTTTTGCACATACAGTACTGCATTGTCAGTGAAGGCAAACATGGATATACAGGTGGATAGATGGGTGGACAGGCTGAACTATTAGGTATGTCTATGCAAGGAGGAGTGTGCCCAAGACCATGTATAGGGTTGACAGATAATGTTTCTACAAGTGCATTGGTATATTTTGTAAGAATTCCCAGGTGTATAGTAGAGCTGACAAGGAACCAGGTTGTAGTCACTTCTTGGGCACAGCCAGCTACCCAGAATGAGCGAGTAGTTGAACCTGTGGGCTCGGAATCACAGTCGTAGTTGAAATCAAACTCATTTGGCATAATACACTATACAAAACGTTCCACATGCTACTTTGGCAAGTAGTGACTGAGCTCTTAAAAGCTTGCAAGTGGCCATCTAGATACAATGACAGGTCTCTCCTCATCCAGAGCAGAGAAGAATGAAGAAAACTAAAGATTCATGGAAACAATTAGTCTAAGAGACTGGTACACCGTGAGATCTTCAGCCTATACAACTATGAGACTAGAAGAACCAGATGGTGCCCGGCTACCATTGTCAACCACTCTGAGGGTGATCTATACAGGAGATCCTGGATAGAGTGGGAGAATAATGTGGAGCAAAACTAAAAATCATTTGAACAATAGAGAGACCAAATTTGCTGGTCTGATAGAGCCTGATGGAACCACTGAGACTATGGCCCTTAGCTGTCCTTCAGGTCTGGAAGTGAACCCACTACTGTGGCTTCCAGCCAAACAAAAGCCAGGAATGTGGGGTGAACATTTACACTAGGTAGATAGACTTCTTGGAGAGAACAATCATGGTAGAATAGAAGGCCTGCGTATGCACAGGGACATAGCTTAGGGGGCAGGAGTGCATGGAGGGAAGGACACAGGGAGGAGGTAACTATGCAGGGAGCTCTGGTGGCATAGTGCCTAAGGCATTTGACTACTAATCAGAAGGTTGGAGGTTTAAACCCAGTCTGCAAGAGGAAGACTGGGCAATCTACTTCAGTAAAGATTTACCGCCTCGGAAACCCAAAGAGGGTTACTGTGAGTCAGGATTGACTCTATGGCAGTGAATTTGGTTTGGTTTTATATATGTGTATACACACACACACACACACACATACACACACACGTATCATTGGTTTTACTTCTCTAGAGAAACTTACTAAGACACAGTATTCCCAATTTGCCAGAAGAAAAGGACAGGATGTTTGATAAAGGAGAGTGTCAGTGAAAATGAGGGAAATCCACATTGACACATGGCCAAAACAATGAACTCAATCATATGAACAATCATGAACATGGAGCAGGATTGGGCAATATTTTGTTATGTTATACATGGGGTCACCATGATTTGTAGCTGACTCAACAGCAACTAACAACATTTCCAGTTTATGAATGAGAAAACGAAGACCTAAAGAGATTAAGTAAACATGTGCCACAATATGGTTAGCCTATAGATAAGAAGTTGCTCTCCTCCTATTTGCTTGTGGTGACTGAGCTTCTGTTCATGTTATCTATTAAATGACAAAACAGTTGCAACAAATCTTAAACTAACACAAGGAGAGTTAAATGTCTTGGAAAGTAGTAGCTGATGAGAGTCGTTATCTCATTTTCAGCTGAGGGCTGTCCATCCCCAGGTGGATGCTTCTTTTAAGTTGAAAATCAATCACAACACTGAACTATTTTGTCAAGTTAGAGAGGAATAAAAGATGTCAATCTGAAATCTATGAGTCCCCTGGTTCTATTACAACCTTGGGCTGCATTGCAGAAAGAAATACACCACAGTCTAGAGGATTCCATCAAAAGACACATCCATCTTGATTGGGTATAACAGTTTATGATCACCACAAAATTTTGCAGTTTGTTTTTTGGCTTAAATTATTAAGACAATTCTAGTTTCCTCTTCCTTTTGCTGGTGTAGACACTCTAGGAGAGAGTGAAAACACATGTTCTGTATATGGATTGCCATGGATAATTTATACCATGAGCAAAAGTTAGCACTTTGAAATGTGAGTTCAGTTAACTTCATTAAAGGTTGCTTTTTGATTGTTGAGGGAGAGGAGGGATTTCAAAAGCTAAAAAGATTGAGTGAATGGAGTATGACACTGATTCAATTACAAATGTGATGCAACATAAACCATATTAAACATTTAAGGTCTAAGTCACTCTAAGCAATATCAAATACTGTCTGAGAATGTGAGCAAATTCCCTAATTATTAAGGTTTTGCCCTCAAATGAGAATAGAAGAATTCACCAAGAGGAAAATACCCTGTAATCATGCAACATATGACCACTATACATTATATTTTCTGTAAGTGATTTTGGAGATGGAGGGGTATAAGGTACTCAGTGCTTAGGGGTTGTCAGGGGTGTAGACTAAATTAGTGATGCTGTCAGAGGGAGTGATACCAAAATGACAGTCTATAAAAACTTTTACAGTATTTAATTTATTTTTAATTAAAATAATATTTATTATTTATTATTTTTCATAAAAAATATCCATGTAGTCAGTTATAACAGCAAAAACGTTTTTCATAAGCCTAGCTTATATATATCCATATACTTAACAGGCTAAAACTCTATGCTATTTTCTTTTTGAAGTTTCTAATGCTTTGCACTCAGAGCTGCCATTATTTCCTGCTTAAAATGATGCTTCAAATCATGTGGTTTTGTGATCAGCAAGTGCTGCTGTTCTTTTTTGTCACTGGCAGTGTTTTCATAATCACTGATTTTGTCATATTTTCTGGTGTTTTAGCTACAGTGTTCTGGTAATTAGTATTTGTGAGCCTGTATCAATAACTTTTTTGAGATAGAAGTAGTACCTAAATGAAAAGGAGAAAAATAAAAAAAAGGCTTCCAAAAAAAGAGTCTTCCAATCAGTTACTAATAATGCTGTAATTAATAATGTAATTCACTGTAGAAAGATTTTACAAAATGATTATATTGTTAATATTAATGTAATCTAAGAAATATTACATTTAAGCAATTTGCAACTATACTTATCACATATTATTGTATGATGAAAATTGATAATAAATATGACTAAATATTCTTTACACTCTGATATGAGAGAAGGTCCATATTGGGGGGAGGGGGTGACACCACTGCTAGTGACACCATTGAAGGTATGTGAATGAGGACTCTGGACAACTTGCCTCCTTTATTGAATATGATGAGAATAATTTGCCCGTTGTCAACAAATGCTGTGATTTTAAATATCCTATGAGGAATGACTCTGTTTTATTGTTTATCCAAAGTGTGGACTCCCTCTGAAAATTTTATACAACATGTCATTCAAGCAGATGAAAAATGCACTCTGTGAGTGCTAGTTGCACCTTCTTTGTAAACAATAACTTTCATAAGCAGAAAACTGTACAAATATTTGTTCTGCTTTCGGCCCTAAGAAGCCTTGACTGTGTAAGCAAATTATCAGCTAGACATAGAGTTCTCTCAAAGCAAATGGAAATACAGGACTAATCGCCTGAAAGAAATACCACAGCCTAGTGCAAAATCTCTGAGGTTCTTTCTATGTTATTTACACAAATGGATCAAGTGATTTTAGAATTAAAATGAGAACACCAGCAGTCTTGCATGACTTTGGAGAGGTGCTTCCTCACTAATGTTTTAGAAAATAAATGATGCTGGGACCATATGAGATAGTGAGTAGCATAATATAATGAGAGTTTGGTTTAAAGAGGGTGAATCTAAACAATTCCATCAGGAATTCCACAATGTCTTATTGTGGCCAACAAGGAACATTTTTATCTTTAGATATGAATTGTCACAAATTATTATTTATTCCAACTTGCTGAATGAAATCACCTTAAACCATGATTCAGATATAAAGAAATCCAGAATCTGGCATAAGCTATCGGACTCTTCCAGATAAGACATTTGCATAAAGCAAAGAAAAAGTCTGTAATAGTGAATAACTCTCACACCAAAGTAGCTGTTGATCTTCATGTCAAAAGGACAGACAACTCTGAGAAGATAGGGCCTGGAGGGAGAAAAGTAGGAGCTGTGGTGGCACAGTGCCTAAGGCACTTGAGTGCTAATCAGAAAGTTGGTGGTTCAAACCCACTAGCCACTCCAGAAGGAAGATAGGGCAATCTACTCCCATAAAGATTTATTGCTTCAGCAATCAGTCCTAGGACATGATGGACCTCAAGACCAGAAGAACTAGATGCTTGACTTCTAATGCCAACCACTCAGGAAAGGATCAAAACTGGAGATCCTGGATAAAGTGGGAGGAAAAGTGAGGAACAAAATCCAAAAACACAATAATGACCAGAATTACTGGTCGGATGAAGTCTGGTGAGACCCCCAATACTATGGCCCTGGGATACATTTTGGACCTGGAATAAAACTGACTCCCAGGGTCTGGTTCTCAGTCCAATTGTAAACAAGATGTACACGCAGACCACTCAACCCAGGATAATGCACCCAAATACTCTATGGAGATGCATCCCTTGGAGCAATTGACCACGGGGCACCAGAGGGACAGGACACACAGGAGTGCATAACTGTGAGGGGCATGGGGATGGGGGAATTACTGGGCAGGGAGGGGAGGAGATTCGGTTCAGGTTGGGGATAGTAATTGGGGAGTGAAATTAAATGTACACGAAATGTTGAATGTAAAACAAACTCGACTTTGTAAACTTGCACCTAAAGCACACACACACACACAAAAGATTTATTGCTTCAGAAACCCAATGAAAGTCTATGAGTCAGAATCAACTCCATAGCAGTGGAGTGGGAGAAAAGTAGATAAGCCAAAAAATTGTTTAGATGTTTTAATGAAACACTTTTTCAATGAGTGTTTCATTTAATCACAAAATAATTGTTGTTGCTATTGTTAGGTACTGCTTAGTCACTTCCAAACCCATATCACCCTGTGTACAACAGAAGGAAACACTGCCTGGACTTCTGTCATCCTCGTAATAATTACTATGTTTGAGCCCATTCTTGCAACCACTGTATCAATCCATCTTTTTGAGGATATTCCTTTTTTTTTCAACCAAGTATGATGTCCTCCTCCAGGGACAGATCCCTCTTGATAACATGTGTGAAGTACGTAAGATGAAGTTTCACCATCCTCACTTCTAAGGAGCATTTTGGCTGCACTTCTTCCAGGACAGATTTATTCTTTCTTCTGGCAGTCCATGGTATATTCAGTATTTTTCCCCAACACTATAATTTAAAGACATCAATTCTTTGGTCCTCCTTATTCATTGTCTAGTTTTCACATGCAGATGAGGCAATTGAAAATACCATGCTTGCATCAATTGTACCTTAGTCCTCAAAGTGACATCTTTTTTTTTTTTTTTAACACTTTAAAGAGGTCTTTTGCAGCAGATTTGCATAATGCAATACATCGTTTGATTTCTTGGCTGCTGCTTCTATGGGTGTTGAATGTGGATCCAAGTAAGATGAAATCCTTGACAGTGACAATCTTTTATCTTTTCATCATGATTTTGCCTATTGGTCCAATTATGAAGATTTTGCATATATTTAATGCCTTATAATTGATAATGATCATGATACGTGGTAATTCAAGTTCTGAGTATACTCAATTAGCCAAAACCCATGAGTTTTCACTGACTCATTGATTCATACAATACTCATTGAGTGCCTTCTTGGTACGAATTGTGTTCCCCAAAGATATGTGTTGTATATCCTAACCTCTATGCCTGTGGCTATAATCCCATACAAGAATGGGTTGTCTAGTGTTATGTTAGTGAGATATGTAGGAGTCAATCTCCTACAAAATGTAAAATGAACACATTAAGAAGCAGAGATGGGGGATGAGAGATGCCAAGCCACATGAAGATCCACCAGGAGCAGAAGCTAAGAAAGACAAGGTACAGTGCAGTGAATTGCTTGGTGTGGTCCTTCTAGCCATTGTCTTCCATTTTATGATGTATGGTAAATCCTAGTCTCTATGTCTGTTTCAAGTGAGATGTATCTTGAGTCCTGTCTAGCTGGAGGATGTGACTCAAGTCACCATCCTTAGCTTCCTTGAGGGTATATATGTGAATATTCTGGGAAAGTTCTCTCTCTTGCTCCGGTCCTGCATTTGGTTTGTCATCATCTCATCCCTGGGCTTGAGGCAGCAGCTGGTCATCTGACCAACCAATTTGGATTCATTAGCCATTCATCTGCCCCTGCAACCTTGTGAGTTGGAGATATCCTCCAGACCTACCCACAGACTTGGGACTTGCTAGCCTGCTGGCCTCCCAGCTGCCACCACCACAATGTGAGCCATTTCTGTAGGAGTTCATGAGTTCTGTGAGATGTTACAGCAAAATAAGGAATCCTAAGACAAGAGGAAAAGTACTAAGGCAAGGAGGAGGAATTGATGTCAGAGGTGATGGAGTGCCACAGCAGGTTGGAAAAGTTGGACATTTGGGACATCTTTCACCAATTCCTCATAAGGCCCACCCTTTCACTGATCCTTCTGAAAGAAATTATTCAAGCACAAGGACCTTCCCCAAGGGTAGACAGAGAGCAAGAAAGCCTTCCCCTAGTCCAGCACCCTGAATTCAGAATTCTGGCATCCTAAACTGTGAGATGCTTTTGAGTTGTGTTGCTGGTGAACAATGCTGAAGATACGTATGGACTGCTGAAAGAACTTCCTAGAGGAAGTGCACCCGAAATGCTCCTTGGAAGCAAAAATGGCCAGACTTCGTCTCACCTATTTTGGTCATGTTGTCAAATGGGACCATTCCCTGGAGAAGGATATCATGCTTGGTAGGGTGGAGGGTCGACAAAAGAGGAGGAGGCCTTCAACGAGATGGATTGACATGGTGGCTGCGATGATGGGCTCAAGCATAGCAGGGATCGTGGAGCTGGCGCGAGATGGGGCAGTGTTTTGTTCTGCTGTGCATGGGGTCGCTATGAGTTGGAAATGACTTGATGACACCTAACAACAACAACAACAAACTGTGAGAAAATAAATTCCTGTTTGTTAAAGCCACCCATTTGGGTTTTTTGTGTGTGTTATAGTAGCACTGCATAACCAAGACACTTCTATATATTTATCACTGGCATAGCAATGATTAGGATAAAAATCCTTGCTCTCATGGAGTTTACATTGATCATCTTACTCATCCTAGATAAACCAGAATTTATTGAATTTGAACTTGAATCAATAATTTTTCCATACTTTAATTACTTTTATTTTGGGAGATAAGACATGATAGAGTCTTAAAGACACACTCTACCCAATTCATCTACAAGAGAGATTAGGAAAAAAACAAGTGAAACAGATACAGTTGATGATCCTGTATCTCTGAGCATCAAATGAGAGGATAAAGAATTAGATTGAGCACCAATTGGAGATTGATCAAGAGAGGACAGTGACTGGGGAGAGAGAAGAAGCTGAGGCCAACTAAATATGGCCATTTTGAGACACAGAAAAGATACACAGGTGAGGAGAAATCAATTTAATGGAATCCACACTGGGAGAGAGACACAGTGTGGACATATCATGGTAAGCAGAATACAATCTGGATCTGGGAGAGGAAAGTGTTGGGAAAGGGGTGAATTTCTCAGCAGCACACGAAACAGAATTAGGAGGGAGCCAGTGAAGGGGGATGAAACAACTTATTACTAATGAACACTAGTCATTTAGGTTGAGTGTCTATGTGAAGGAGAAGGCCAGCGAGTGGTGGTTGGAGACACTGGATTCTAGGCGGACCCCTACTTGATTGGGTCTGGACAGGAACTAGATAATTGGCTAGACATCTAGAAATGCACTGGTCCCATGCAAGAATTGCAACTGGAGAAATATTTCTCTACTTTCCCCACCCCACCTTCCTGGTGACCACGGGTATCTATGAATGCCTCCCTGACTACCCCTTCATCTACTCAGTTCCTCAAGCTACCTCCTCTCACCCTCAGCTTCTTACCACACTACACCCAAAGCAGACAAAGTCAGTGTCTCTGGCTCTGCCTGTCTGTGCCTCTGTCATTGACAGGTTTTACTCTCTGTCAGGGGGACATGCACCTGCCAGTCTCCTGCCCACTCCATGGGCACATGTTCCCACAGATCTCACCATAGCCCCCTGATGTTACTGCTGCCAGCTAACCATAACTGCTCTAGCATCTTCCCTGCCTTTTTTCACTTTTCTAATTTTTCTTCCTTTCATTTGCTTATTTCTCCTTCTTTTGTTTTTACCTATCTCTGTTCTCTTCTTCCTCCCCCCCACCTTATTTTACCTGTGTCATCCAAAGGGAGGCAAACATTAATTCTCTACTAGTCAGCCATATCCACTACACCACTCACCTACCACTTCACGCAATGGGATCAAGGATAAATGGTGGACAATGCCTCCTTAATCCACCTACAGCTCCTCTTCATGATCAACAAATGCAGACCCATGCCCACATTCCCACAAGTTACTCCACACAGGTTGGGAGTGTACCAGTACTGCTAAACTGCCAACCAAAGAAGCACATCTCCCTCATCCCCCCAGATATATGAAAAAAAAAGCAGAGTAAAACAAACAAAAGCAAAGAGGTGTAAACAGCCTATGTGCCCACCAACAGATGAGTAGATAACCAAACTATGGTACACACACAATGGAAAACTATGCAACGTTAAAGAATAATGAAGAATCTAAGAAACACCTCACAATGTGGGTGAACTTGGGGGACATAATGCTGACTGAAATAAGTCAATCACAAAAGGACAAATATTGTTTGCATCTATTATTATAAAAAGTCAAGGAAAGGTTAACATACCGAAAGAAATATTCTTTGATGGTTGTCAGGGATGGAAGTGGTGGGAGGAAAAATTACTAAGTAGGTAAGATTCCCACCTCTTGTCTGTCAGTTTGTTGTACTGTGGTGGCTTGCATGTTGTTGTGAGGTTATGCCACAAATATTTCAAATACCAACAGGGTCACCCATGGTGGGCCGATTTCAGCATGGCATCAGGACTGAAGGAAAACTCATTAACAACCTGTGATACACAAATGACACAGCTTTGCTTGCTGAAAGTGAAGATGACTTGAAATACTTGTTGATGAAGATGAAAGACTATAGCCTGCAATACAGATTATACCTCAACATAAAGAAATTGAAACTCCTCACAACTGGACCAATAAGCAGCATTACAATAAATAGAGAAAAGATTGAAGTTGTCAAAGATTTCATATTACTTAGTTCCACAATCAACACCAATGGAAGAAGCAGTCAAGACATCAGATGACATATTGCATTGAGCAAATCTGCTGCAAAAGACCTTTTTCAAGTGCTGAAGGCAAAGATGTCTTTTTGAAGACTGAAGGTTGGGTTATCTACTTCTGTAGTGATACTGCCTCAGAAACCCAAGGAGGGGTTGCTATGAGTTGGGTTCGACTCGACGGCACATAACAACAACAACAAGGTGCAACTAGCCAAGCCATATTTTCAATTGCCTCATATGCATTTAAGAGCTGGACAATGAATAAAAAAGACTGAAGAAAAGATTATGCTTTTTAGTTGTGATGTTGGTGAAGAATACTGAAATACCATGAATTGCCTGGAAGAAGTGCAGCTGGAATTCTCCTTGGAAGCAAGAATGGCCAAACTTTGTCTCACCTACTTTGGTTACATTGTCAAAAGTGAGCACTCTTTGGAGAAGGATATCATGTTGGGTAAACCAGAAGGTCAATGAAAAAGGAAGGCCCTCAATGAAATGGATTGGCAATGTGGCTGCAACAATAGGCTCAGGTATTGCAAGGGTTGTGAGGGTGGCACAGGACTAGGCATTCTGTTATACACAGGGCCTCTATGATTTGGAGCTGACTCGATGGCACCTAACAACAACAACAACAGGTAAGATTCACATATTAATTTTGGTGAAGGGAAATGCAATATACAAAAAAAGAGGGACCAGTACAATAACACTGAAGAAAAGGAAGACAGAAAGAGACGCACAAGGATTACAGACAACAAAGGTAAATGCTATTACATACACAATTCTATGTTATCAGTAACAACAACTATTAATTTGAGTGGATATATAGGTAAACAGGCAAGAGGATCAGGAATGGGTAGGTGAATTGAGCAATGCCCATGACCATATGTAGGTTTGGCAGATGATACTTCTACATATGTATCTGTATGTACTGTAAAAATATCCATATATATATATAGTAGAGCTAACAGGGGGCAATGTTATGAAATCTTAGCCATAATCAGACACCTGGAGGGAGTGAGCTACTGAACCTCTAGGCTTAGGACTATAGCAGCAGGGACATCAAGGTCAATTGACATAACATAGGCCACAAAGACAATGTTTTACATCCTAGTGAATAGTGACTAGGGTCTTACAAGCTTGTGAGTGGCCACCTAAGTTGCACCTGTTGGTCTCTCATCATCCAGAGCAAAGAAGAGTGAGTAAAATCAAAGATATGATGAAACAATTAGTCCAAGGGACTAGAGGACCACCTGAACTTCGGCCTCCATAACCTGAGTCCAGAAGAATTAGACCGTGCTGCCTATCAATGCCAACCACTCTAAAAGGGATCACAATTGGAGAATCTGGATAAAGTGGGAAAAAAATGTGGAACAAAACTCAAAATGATTAAAAAAAAAAAAAAAAGCTAGGCTTACTGATCTTACAGAGACTGGTGGAACCCCTGAGATGATGGCCCTTGGTTACTCTTCAAGCTCAGAATTAAACTTAACCTCTTTGGTTCAACTTTCCACCAAACTATAGACAAATCAATGAAGGGAACAGTAACACCAGGGAAGTATGCACTTCTTAAGAACAACCAACCCTAAGAAATCAAAAGGGCAAGCTTTGCCAAGAGATAAAGCTCAAAAGGTAGGAATGTACATGAAAGAAGGACAAATTTAAATGGTAAAAACAGAGAGGAAATAGGAAGAGTGCTGTTACATTATGTGGATCATAATAAATGTCATAAAAAAAAAAAATGTGAACGGATTGTTGAATGGAAAATCAATTTGCTCTGTAAACTTACACCCAAATCACAATAAAAAAGTAAAACAAAATTAGATGCTTGACTCGAGAAAAAAAAAAAGACATTTTATTTGATAACAATAATTAATATCTCCTTCCTAGGGTGTTGATTAAAAGATGCACCTTTACCTTTATTGTATGTAGGAGCCCTGGTGGCATAGTGCCTAAGGCATTTGACTGCTAACCAGAAGGCTGGTGGTTCAAACCCACCAGCCACTCCTTGGAAGGAAGACTGGGCAATCTACTTCTGTAGTGATACTGCTTCGGAAACCCAAGGAGGGGTTTCTATGAGTCAGATCTGACTCAACGGCAGTGAGTTTTTATTTTATGTGGTGATAAGAAAGAAAAAAAAAAATGCTGCCAGTTAGATGACGGCTTAGTATCAATTGTAAAATGCAACTGAAATCACAGATAAAACGGGAAAGATATGCATATTAGAACCAGTAAAATACAGCATAAAGAATCCAAAGAACTAGCTGTCAATAAAAAGAAAGCACATTCTAAATTAGGCAATCGTTGTAAATCAGTACAGGATATGATCTAGTCTTCAAACATTTTAAATATTAATCAAGACTATCCAAAAAGTGGCCGACAAAATGCCTAAAACTGAATGCAAACTTCTATGAGTTGGGATATGTGAATTTTTATAAGTTCTCTAGCTTTGACCCTGAAAAGTTTATAAATCACTGTTATAAATAGTCACAGCAAATGTTTCTGAAAATATAACATTTTAATCATAGTAAAGCCAGATATATAACACTAAAGGCCAAAGTTGTTGGAAGGGAAATATTAGAATGTTGTGTAACAACAACAACATCAACACTAATAACAACAATGGCTGGTATTTATTGCATGTGCATCGCATATCTGGCATTGTTCTATGTGCTTTTTTATGTATTATCTGATTTAACATGTTTAGGCTGAGGGCAGAAATTATACCCCAAATGGAAGGCATGGAAAAACTTCACTAAACTGTAGCCACAGTGTCTTTCTTTCAGACCCTGGAACACCTCAAACTCACATTCTGCTTTCTTAGAATACTTCAAACTCACATTCTGCTTTGGGGCCATTGTTCATGCTATCTCTTTTAGCTATAATATTCTCCCCAAACCTAACCACATATTTTCAAATCTTAGATCTTTATCCACCACTCATCTGTCAGTTTGTCATACTGTGATGACTTGCGTGTTGCTGTAAGCCTAGAAGTTATGTCATCAGTATTTCAAATACTACCACCTATGTAGACAGGTTTCAATGGAACTTTCAGACTAAGACAGACTGAGAAGAAGGACAGGACCAAGCACCTCTGAAAAAGCTAGTCACTGAAAACTTTATGAAGAACAGTGAAACATTGTCTAATACAGTGCTAGAAGATGACCCCCTCAGATTAGAAGGTACTTGAAATACATCTGGGGAAGAAATGCCACCTCAGAGTAGTCAATCTTAACAATGTGATGGAGTAAAGCATCTAGGGCTTTCACTTGCAGATGGACCATGATTCAAAATAGGAAGAAACAGCTGCAAAAATTCATAATTGGAATGTGGAATGTACTAAGTATGAATCTAGGAAAATTGGAAGTTCTCAAAAATGAAATGGAACACAGAAAGATCAATAGCCTAAGCATTAGTGAGCTGAAATGGACTGGTTTAGGCTATTTTGAATCAGATGATCATATGATCTACAATGCCTGGAATGACAAATTGAAAAGGAATGGCATGTCTTTCATCATTACAAAGAATGTTTCAAGATCTATCCTGAAGTATGATGCTGTCAGTGATAGAATAATATTCATATACCTACAGTGAAGCCTGGTTAATATGACTATTAGTAATATTTACACACCAACCACTAAAGACAAAGATGAAAAAAAAATTGAAGATTTTTACCAACTTCTGAAGTCAGAAATTGACAAAACATGAAATCAAGATGAATTGATTATTACCAGTGATTGGAATGAGAAAGTTGGAAGCAAAGAAATAGCATCAGTAGTTGGAAAATATAGCCTTAGTGATAGAAATAACACCAGAGATCACATGATAGAATTTTGCAAGACCATTGCAAATACCTTTATTCAAAATGTAAATGGCAGCTGTACACATGGACCTCACCAGATGAAATCCACAGAAATCAGATTGACTACATCTGTAGGAAGAGGCAATGGAGAAGCTCAATATCATCAGTCAAAACAAGGTCAGGAGCTGACTAAGAAACAAACCACCAATTGCTCTCATGTAAGTTCAAGGTGAAGTGAAGACAATTAAAACAAGCCCACAGAGCAAAAACATGCCATTGATTATATCCCACCTGAATTTAGAGACCATAATCTGATTAATAGATTTGATGCACTGAACACAAATGACCAGAGACCAAAAGAGCTGTGGGATGACATCAAGAACATCATATGTGAAGAAAGAAAAAGGCTATTAAAAAGACAAGAAAGTAAGAAAAGGCTAAAATGAATGTCAGAAGAGACTCTGAAACTTGTTCTTAAATGGTGAGTAGCTAAAGTAAATGGAAAAAATGATGAAATAAAAGAGCTGAACAGATTTCCAAGGGTGGGTCAAGAAGACAAAGTAAAATTTTAAAATGAAATACGCAAAGATCTAGAGTTAGAAAACCAAAAGCGTAGAATATGCTCAGCATTTCTCAAACTGAAAGAACTGGAGAAAAAATTCAAACCTTGAACCAGAAGGCTGATGGTTCAAACCCACCAGCCCCACCTCAGAAGGAAGGTTGGGCAATCTACTTTTTAGTGATCCTGCCTGGGAAACCCAAGGAGGGGTCTCTGTGAGTCGGATCTGACTCAACAGCAGTGAGTTTGGTTTTTGTTTTTATGGGCAAAATATTGAATGTTGCAGGAAGAATCAAAAGAACATGGAAGGAATACACAAAGTCACTGTACCAAAAAGTGTACAAAAAGTCACTGTAGAAAATTGGTCCACATTCAGCTACTTTAGGAGGTGGCATATGATAAAGAACCAATGGCATTGAAAGAAGTATAAGCTGCACTGAGGGAATTTGGCAAAAAGCAAGGCTCCAGGAATTGACAAAATACCCATTGAGATGTTTTAGTAAATGGATGCAGCACTGGATGTGTTTACTCATTTATGCCAAGAAATTTGGGAGACAACTACCTGGCCAAAGGACTGAAAGAGATCCATATTTGTGCCCATTCCAAAGAAAGGTGATCTAACAGACTGTAGAATTTATCAAACAATATCATTAATGCCACACACAAGTAAAATTTTGCTGAAGATAATTCAAAAATGGTTGCAGCAGTACATTGACAGGAAATTTCCAGAAATTCAAACCAGATTAGAAGAGGATGTGGAATAAGGAATATCATTGCTAATGTCAGATGGAGCTTGGCTGAACGCAAAAAATATCAGAAAGTTGTTCACCTGTGTTTAATTGACTATGCATAGGTATTCAACTGTGTGGATAATAACTAATTATGAGGATAATAACTAATTATGAATAACATTGAGAAGAATGTGAATTCCAGTACACTTAATTGTGCTCATGAGAAACCTGTACATAGACAAAGAGGCAGTTGTTAGAACAGAACAAGGGGATACTGAATGATTTTAAATCAGGAAAGTTGTGCATCAAGGTTTCATCCTTTCACCATATTTATTAATTTTTTACGTTTAGCAAATAATCTGAGAAGCTGGACTATATGAAGAATGTGGCATCAGATTTGGAGGAAGATTCATTATGCAGAAGACACAACTTTTCTTGCTGAAAATGAAGAATATTTGCAGCACTTGCTGATGAATATCAAAGACTATAATCTTTAGTATTGATTACACTTCAATATAAAGACAACAAAAATCCTTACAACTGGACCAATAAGCAACATCACAATAAATGGAGAAAATATTGAAGTTGTCAGAATTTCATTTTACTTAGATCCACAATCAACATCCATGGAAGCAGCAGTCAGGATATCAGACGTCTTACTGCATGGGGCAAATCTGCTGCGTAAGACTCTTTAAAGTGTTAAAGAACAAAGATATTAGCTGTGCCTTACTCAAGCTATGGTATTCTTAATCTCCGCATATATGTATGTGAAAGCTGAACAATGATTAAGGAAGATCTAAGAAGAGGTGATGCCTTTGAATTAAGGTGTTGACAAAGAATACTGAAAATACCATGGACAGCCAGAAGAATCAACAAATCTGTCCTGGAAGAAGTACAGCCAGAATTGTCTTTGGAAGTGAGAATGGACAGACTTTGTGTCACTTACTTTGGTCATGTTGTCAGAACGGACCATTCCCTGGAGAAAGATGTCATGCTTCTGAAAGTAGAGGGCCAGTGAAAAATGGGGAAGACTTTCGATGAGATGGACTGACACAGTGGGTGCCATGACAAGCTCAAACATAGCAAGGATTGTGATATCAGGCAGGACCACACAGTGTTTCATTCTACTGTACGTAGGGTAGCTATGAGTCAGAGTAGACTCAACAGCAACTAACAACAACAACAGATCTTTCTGAGAGCAGCATTCCACTCTATCTAAAGTAGGCCTCTCTGTTTCACTTTCTCATGGAAATGTGTAGTTTTCTTTCATAGTAGTTTGATGTTGTTATTTGGTGCCATTAAGCCAGCTGCAACTAATAGCCCCTTCATGGATAACAGAACAAAACATCCTCTCATCTTGTGCCATCTTCATGATCATTGATATGTTTGAGTGCACGATTGTGGTTACTATGTCAATTGATCTCATTGAGGTTTTCCTTCATTTTTGTTGGTCCTCTAGCAAACATGATGTTCTTTTGAGCAATTGTTCAAATTAATTAATTTGTTTACCTAAAAAAAGCAAGCACTAGCATTCATTTTTTCAAGGAACTCTAGTGATACAGTGGTTAAGGTATTCAGCTACTAACCAAAAGTTCCATGGTTCAAATCCACCAACCACTTCATAGAAGAAACATGAGACAATCTGATTCTGTAAAGATTTACAGCCTTGAAAATCCAGTGGGGGTTGCTATGAATCACAATTGACTCAAGGACAGTGAGTTTGATTTTTTGAGAGCATGTATTCACACTTACTATGTGCTCTGGTAGCATAGTGGCTAAGGCACTTGACTGCTAACCAGAAAGCTGGTGGTTCAAACCCACCAGCCACACCTCGGAAGGAAGATGGGGCAATCTACTTCCATGGGGATACTACCTTGGAAATCCAAGAAAGGGTTTCTATGAGTCGGGTCTGACTTTACAGCACATAACAACAACATATGCAGATAATATTCCATATTATCCATTCCAAAGTAACTCATTTTAGCTTCACAAAAACTTTATGATTTTCTTTCTATTTTATATACAAAAGTATGAGGAGGTGATAAAATATGTAAGGTCACTTGGCTAATAAATGAAAGTGTTGGGATAGGGACCCAGGCAGCCTGACTCCAAAGATCTTACAAGCTTGTTTCATATTTCCTCCACTAAATTGTAAGTTTAATGAGAGCTGAGAAGGTGTCATATTTCTTCATCACGGTATTCTTGGCCCCTAGCACAGAACTTGGTAAGTACACACAGTAGGGCCACTGAATACATTTGTTGAATAAATGAGCATATGCATGAATATGTTCAGAGAAAAAAAAAATGTAATAGGCATCAATGATTTCGATTTCAAAACATTTTAAAGAAAAAGCTTGAAATTCAAAAAATATATCCTTTAAATTTTTCCCTATAAATTAAATTAAAACTGTCATTATTCACTTTAAGTGGCAGACAATTTGGTTTAACTCACAGAAAACCAATTTTCTTTGACAATGTACAGGCTCTGGATTCAATAAAATCTGAAGCTCTGAAGAGTCTGTGAATCTGGTGCTCTGCCAGCCCTGCCCCAACCCAGTTTAATCCACAATCATCCTTGATTCACCTGCCACCTAGGGAAGAAGGTTGTAATGCGATCCTCAAAGATTTATCCCTCAAACCAAGTTATAGCCACAAAAGATCTCACTAATTCCAATATGAATCTCCCATGGGACACCATAAGATGATTTTTTTCTACTAAGATGGCACTGGGGATAAAGAAAAGTAATTCTATCAGTTCTTTAGGTTGTTGGTAATAAATTTCTAGCAGAAGGAACCATTGGATTAAGCAGCCCATATCCCCTCTTCCCAAGTTCCTGCAGCAATGACAACCCTGTCTCCAAGATAAAGGTGGATATAAGCCATTCTTCCATTTTAATTTTTCTAAGGACTTTTTCCACCACCTATCTGTGTTTGTCTTACTATGGTGGCTTGCATGTTACTGTGATGCTGGCAGCTATGCCACCACTATGTCAAATACCAGCAGGGTCATCCCCCATAGATAGGTTTCAGTGACACTTGCAGACTAAGACAGGCTAAGAAAGAAAGTATGGATATTTACTTCTGAATATTAACCAGTTTAAACATTATAGATCACAGCAGAATGCTGTTCAATTCACACGCTTTGGGCATGAGATATAAGTCACTAAAGGAAGACACTTGTTTGCTGAAGAAAAGTACCAATAAGGCATATGAGACTCTTGATGAGATGGACTGACATAATAGCCACAACAATGGACTCAAAATGATAGCAATTGTGAGACTGATGCAGGAGCAGAAAACATTTCAGTCTGTTCTACATAAAGTCACCATTAGCCCCTATTGACCCGATGGCAGCTAACAACAAAATTTCTTTATAGACTCTAAAAAGTCAAAGGCCATTTTCTGATAGCATGTTGTTGCTGGTAATGTGCCGCCAAGTCAGACCCAACTCATAGCGACCACTCCTTGGGTTTCCAAGGCAGTATCACTACAAAAGTAGATTGCCCAACCTTCCTTCCAAGGAGTAGCTGGTGGGTTTGAACCGCCTGGTTTCTGGTTAGTAGTCAAATGCCTTAGGCACAACGCTACCAGAGCTCCTAATAGACCATGGTCATATGGTGTAAACCACAAGTCAGCAAACTTTTTCTGTAAAGCAACACATAGAAAATATTTATGGTTTACAAACCATACAGTCTCTGACACAACTACTAAAACCTGCCAAAGCAGCATGAAAGCTGCCACAGGCAATATGTAAATAGGCATGGCTCTTTTACAATGGAACTTTATTTATAAAAAGGACCTGATTTGGCCAGTAGACCACAGTTTGCTGACCTGTGAAATAGACTTTATTTATCTAGGAAATATTCTGCATTTTATCTCATTCTGGTTAAATTTTTATCCTGTTCCACTTTATCCTATTTGGAAAGTTCCCCAAAAAAGTGTTCATAAAAAAGACGGAGTAAAGACTAATGAAGTAGCATTTATGTGAAAAATGTAACCATTCCTACAACTTGTTCTTTGCCTGTCAAATAAAACACTACATGTGTTGTTTTCTGAAAAGAAGAACTCATAATTTTCTCCATTACTTTAAATTAAATATGGAATGTTCATTGTTAAATTTATTTTCTTGCTAAGTACGTTGATGTGTGCACACATGCAAACACACACACACACAAAGAAGGGAATTTTTATCTGCTGCATTAAGTCAAACTCTGAATTTACAAGAGACAAATTAGAAGTCTAATTCTTTAGCTTTATTGTGCTGTAGAAATTCTGTTCTGTGGATAATTAATTAACTGAGAGGTCATTTTAATTATACATCATTTTCATATGATTTTTTTTTCTTTTTCAGAGTTGGAAGAGGCTGAGGGAAATAGTCAAAGGAAATAATTCTGCTTATTCACAGAAACAGTAACCACATGGTCTCTTTCTGATTACTGTAGAATGGTATTAGCAGCTTAGAGAAATTTTACATTAATATAGTGATGACCTATCTTATTTTCAAACCTGATAACACTTTTTGGGGGCATTTTAAAAGGATTGTCGTTGCCTTTTTTAGAGCATTGTTGCATCTGGATTTTTAGAGGGCTCTGACACAAGATGATCCTTTGATTCAATGACCCTTTGAAGTCTTACAGAATCTATCTAATGGTTTTATAAGAAATATCAACACCACAGAGTCACATAAGCTCTAGGGATTGCAGATATGGCGAGTATGGGGAAAGGAAGTAAGTTAACATCCTCTGAACATCAGTGTAGCCGGCACTGTTCCCAGAGCTTTATGAACATATTCTCTCCTTACATGATTAAGGCAAAGTGAGAGTAAAATGACGATATCCAGTTGCCTCAGATAAAGAATTGATCTGGGAAATACACTTGTCATATTTCTCACTATCTGTTTTGCAACAATCTTTTCTTTCGTGTCCAAAAAGGGTGGCAATTGACTGGTTAGATTGCTTGTTAAATAATAGTGATCTTATTTTTTTCTTTTTTTAATTTTTTGTTTTAAGAGTTTGTTTTACATTCAACATTACGTGTACATTTTGTTTCACTCCCCATTTACCATGCCCAGTGAGTTTGTTTTTCAGTTTTGACACTAACCCAGTCTCCTCCACTCCCTTCCCAGAAATCCTCCCCCCGTGCCCCTCATAGTTATGGCCTCATGTTTGTCCTGCATTACCTCATGGAATGTTGCCCCTCTGGTGCCCTGTGGTGGATTGCTCCAACGGATGCATTTCCACAGAGTATGTGGCTGCATCACCAAGGGTTGACTGGTCTACATGTACATTTTGTTTACTATTGGGCTGAGAGCCAGCCCCTGGGAGTGAGCTTTATTCCAGGCCCAGAATGTATCCCAGGGCCATAGTATTGGGGGTCTTACCAGACTCTATCCGACCAGTAATTACGGTTATTACTGAGTTTTTGGATTTTTTCCCCATGTTTTTCCTCCTACTATATCCAGGAATTCCCGATTTGAGCCGTTCTTGAGTGATTGGCATTGGTAGCCAGGCACCATCTAGTTCTTCTTGTCTCAAGGGCCATTGTGTCCTAGGGCTGATTGCTTCCAAATCCCCCCCACCCTTTTTTTTTCACTCTTCTTCACTTCTGACAATAGGAGACCATTATCTGCATCTTAGATGGCCACTTGAAAGCTTTTAAGACCCCGGTCACTACTCACCAATGTAGGATGCAGAACAAGGCTTTTATGTATTTTGTTGTGCCAATTGAGTTTGGTGTCCCCCAGTATGATGGTCCTGAGACAGTAGATCCATTGGATCTCTTTCTCACAGTGTTGGGTGTCTGTGAGGGATTACTTTATGTCTGTCTTCTGTTGTTTCTGTAAGGATTGCAGGTATTTTGTATCACTGGTATCTGTGCAAGATTAGCCTCCACTGAGTTCATCCTTGATCTAGAGTATACTCCTGTTCACTGACCTGCATCTGATCCTCTCAGGTGTTTATGTGTTTATCTGTAGCCTGGTGTTTTGTGCTAAGGGTATTGCAGTATTGTGGCCACACTGGTTGGTATTAGCATCTGTTGTCTATCTCCTATATGCCCAATTCAGTGTCCTCCCATTTCCTAATATTATCATGGTGGTCACAGACTCTTTCCAAAAATCCCTCCCCTTACCCACATCAGTGTGTGGTCCCCAACTAGCCTGAAACTAATCCCTCCCCTTCCCTCTCCACCCTGGTAACCTACAGAGTGAGTTCCGTTTCCCAAGCAAACCCTTCTTTGTTTTAATACAGTAATAGGCTCATACAGTACTTTTCCTTCTGCTATTGACTTATTTTACTTAGCATAATGTTTTCCAGGCTCATCCATGTTGTGAGATGATTCGCGTATCCCTCATTGTTCTTTAATGTAGCATAGTATTCCATTGTGTGAATGTACCATAATTCGGTTATACACTCATCCATTGATGGGCATTTAGGTTGTTTCCATCTCTTTGCTACAGCGAATTTTGCTACGATGAACATAGGTGTGCATATGTCTATTCGTATACTGTCTCTCACCTCTTTAGGATAAATTCCTAGTAATGGACTTGCTGGGTCAAATGGTATTTCTATTTTAAGTTTTTTAAGGAAACACCATACCATACACCACAATGGTTTTACCATTTCACAATCCCGTCAGCAGTGCACAAGAGTTCCAATCTCTCTGCAACCTAGCCAACATTTATTTACTGTCCTGCTGAACATTGCTATTATCACCCGGGTGAGATGATACCTCATCGTTGTTTTGATTTGCATCTTTTTAATGACTACTGATTGTGAGTAATTCCTCATGTGATGGTTGACCGCCAGCATATCATCTTCAGTGAAGTATCTGTTCAAGTCTTTTGCCCATTTATGAATTGAGTTGTTTGTCTTTTTGATGTTGAGGTGTTGAAGTTTTCTATAGATTTTGGAAATAAGTCCTTTATCAGATATGTCATAGGCAAATATTTTCTCCCAATCTGTAGGTTCTCTTTTTACTGTTTTGACAAAGTCTTTTGATGTGCATAAGAATCAAATTTTTAAAAGGTCCCGATTATCTAGCTTCTCTTCTACTTCCAGTGCATTCTGGGTTATGCTTAATAGTCTATTTATGCCATAAATTAGGGCTCCCAGATTTGCCCCTATTTTGTCTTTGATGAATTTTATAGTTTTGGGTTTTACATTTAAGGCTTTGATCCAGCTTGAGTTTGTTTTTTTGTATGGGTGAGGTATGGGACTTACTTCATTTTTGGCAAGTGGGTATCCAGTTTTGCCAGCACCATTTGTTAAAGAGGCTGTCTCTTCCCCATTTAATGGGTTTTGGACCTTTGTCAAAAATCAATTGTCCATAGATGGATGGGTCTATATCTGGACTTTCAATTCTGTTCCATCGGTTTATCTGTCTATCATTGTACCAATACCATGCTGTTTTGACTACTGTGGCTGTATAGTAGTTCTTAAGATCTGGAAGTGTGAGAACCCCAACTCTGTTCTTCTTCAGAAGTGCTCTGCTTATCCAAGGTCTCTTTCCTTTCCAAATGAAGTTAGTAACTGGTTTTTCCATGTCCTTTAAAAATTTTGTTGGTATCTGGATCAGGATTGCATTAAATGTGTAGATTGCTTTAGATAGTATTGACATTTTCACAATATTCAGTCTACTTATCCATGAACAAGGCAGGTTCTTCCATTTATGTAGAGCCCTTGTTGTCTCTTGTGTTGTTGTTGTTGTTATGTGCCGTGTAGTCGGACCTGACTCATAGCGACCACTCCTTGGGTTTCTGAGGCAGCATCACTAAGGAAGTAGATTGCCCTATCTTCCTTCCGAGGAGTGGCTGATGGGTTTGAACCACCAGCCTTCTGGTTAGCAGTCAAGTGCCTTAGCCACTATGCTATCAGAGCTCTTATAGTAGTGTTTTAGAATAGTCTTTGAATAGGTCTTTTATGTCTTTGATAAGTTTTATTCCTAGATATTTTATTTTTTTAGTAGCTATTATAAATGGTATTGTTTCCCTTATTTATTTATCAGAGGACTCTTTGCTGATGTAGAGGAATCCAACTGTTTTTTGTATGTGACTTTTATCCTGCCACTTTGCTGAACCTCTCTATTAGTTCCAGTAATTTTTTTGCTGAGTCTCTTGGGTTTTCTATGTACAGGATCATATTGTCAACAAATGGTGATAGTTTTACTTTCTCTTTACTAATTGGGATGCCTTTTATTTCTCTTTCTTGCCTTATTACCCTGGCCAGGACTTCCAATACAATGTTAAATAGAAGTGGTGATAGAGGGCATCCCTGTCTGGTTCCCATTCTTAAGGGGAATGCTTTGAGTCTTTCTCCATTAATAATGATATTGGCCATTAGCTTTGCATATATGGCTTTTATTATGTGGGCAAATTTTCCTTCTATCCCTATTTTGCTGAGAGTTCCAAACAGGAACAGTGATGGATTTTATCAAATGCCTTTTCTGCATCAATTAATATAATCATCTGGTTCTTTTGTTTTGTTTTGTTTATGTGATCGATTACATTGATTGCTTTTCTGATCTTGAACCACACTTGCATACCTGGTATGAATCCCACTTGATCAGGATATATATTTTTTTGATATGTTGTTAGATTCTGTTGGCTAGGATTTTGTTGAAGATTTTTGCATCTAGGTTCATGAGGGATATTGGTCTGTAGTTATCCTTTTTAGCGGTGTCTTTCCCTGGTTTGGGTATGAGTGTTATGCTTGCTTTTAAAAATGAGTTTGGGAGTATTCCATCTTTTTCTATGTTCTAGAATAGTTTGAGTAGTATAGGTGTCTACTCTTCTCTGAATATTTGGTAAAATTCTCCAGTGAAGCCATCAGGGCCAGGACTTTCTTTGTGTGGAGTTTTTTATGACCTGTTCAATTTCTTCTTTTGTTATAGATCTGTTCAAATATTCTATCTCTGAGTGGAAAAGTTTAGGTAGGTCTTGGATTCTAGAAACTTGTCCATCTCTTCTAGGTTCTCAAATCTGTTGGAGTACAGTTTTTCATAATATCTGTCAGTATCTTTTTATTTCAGTTGGTTCTGTTGTGATGACACCCTTTTCATTTTTCTTGAAATTTGCATCTTGTCTTTCTTTTCTTTTGTTAGATTTGCCAATGGTTTGATGATTTTATTAATCTTTTCAAAGAACCAGGTTTTGTTTTGCTGATTTTCTCTATTTTTTTTGTTTGTTTTTTGTTTCATTTATTTCTGCTCTGACCTTTATTGTTTCCTTACTTCTAGATACTATAGGATTTTTTTGTTGTTCTTTTTCTAGTTGTTGGAGTTGTTGAGTTAGTGTTGATTTTGTTTGTTTTGTTTTTGATTTTTGATTTGAATCTTTTTTGATGTATGCATTTATTGCTATAAACTGTCCTCTGTATAAACTGTCCTCTTAGTACTGCTATTGCTGTGTCCCATAGGTTTTGGTATGATGTATCTTCATTCTCACTTGTTTCTAGGAATTTTTTATTTCACTTTTTATTTCTTCTATTACCCAGTAGTTTTTGAGCAGTGAATTGCTCAACTTCCATGTTTGATGTTTTTTCCTTGATCTTCCTATTATTGCTTTCTAATTTTATAGCATTGTGCTCCGAGAAGATGTTTTGTAGTATTTTAATGTTTTTGAATTTATCAAGGCTTATTTTATGTCTTAACATATGATCTATTCTGAAGAAGGATCCATGTGCATTGGAGAAGAATGTGAATTTTGTTTTTGTTGGGTGGAATGCTCTGTATATATCTATGAGGTCAAGTTGAGTGATTGTGTTGTTGAGTTCTTCTGTATCTTTCTTGAGTTTTTTTCTACTTTATCTGTCCCTTCTTGAAAGTGGTATGCTAAACTCTCCTACTATTATTGTAAAGTTGTCTATTGTCCCTTTTAATTCCATTAATATTTGCTTCATGTATTTTGGAGCACTTTCTTTGTGTGCACAATTATTTATTATCATAATGTCTTCTTTGTCAATTGACCCTTTCAGCATCATGTAGTGTCCTTCTTTGTCTCCTATGTTGTTTTTCACCTTAAAATCTATTTTACCAGAAATTAATATTGCCACTCTTTCTCTTTTTTGGTTACCTTTGACTTGGTATATTATTTTTCCCACCCCTTAATTCTTAATTTGTTTTTATCTTTGTGTCTAAGGTGGGTCTCTTGTAGGCAGTATATTGATGGGTCTTATTTTCTTATCCAGTTTGCCACTGTCTTTCTCTTGATTGGTGCATTTAGTCCACTCACATTGGGTGTAATTAATGATAGGTATAAATTGATTGCTGTCCCTCTATTGTGGTTTTTTCTTTTTTTTTTCTTTTTTTTTTTTTTTTGTCATGTCGTTAGAGCTTCCTTGATCCATATAATTTTCTGTGCTGAGTTTGATTTGTTGTCAAGTGCTTCCTCTCTTTTCTTCTTTATTGTTGGTTTTGTGCTCACTAAATCCATGTGTTTTCCTTCCTTCTGAATTTGCTTATGGGGATTGTTAACTTTTTTCTGTGGTTACTTTGGAGTGAATTCTTGTCTCTACATTTTTAGAACTGTGTGTTCTATGAAGACAATGTCCTGTTTTTCTCTCTGTTTGGAGGTTTGTACCTAGAATTTTTATTCCCTCTATTTGGTTAGTTGCTGTTGGCATGTGCAGATTCCTTTCCTTTGTTTTTAGTGTACAATGTTTTATGGTCTTATTTTGAGGGTCTGTTTCTGATTTGGTTTTAGTGTTGATGTCATGTATCTTGATTTTGATGTTCTCTGTTATGGGTTCTCTATTGGAAGGTCCTTAAGCATTTCTTTTAGGGTTGGTCTGGTTTTTGCAAAATCCCTTAATTTGTTTGTCTGAGAATGCCTTGATTTCACCCTTATATTTGATGGACGATTTGGCTGGATATAGAATTCTTAGTTGGAAGTTCTTTTTCTACAGTGTGTTATATATGCCGTCCCATTGCCTTCTTGCCTGCATGGTTTCTGCCAAGTAATCAGAGCTCAGCCTAACTGTTTGATTATTATAAGTAATATTTCTTTCTTCCTGGGCAGCTTGCAAAATTCTTTCTTTGTCTTTGGTTTTGGAGAGTTTGATTATAATATACCTCAGTGTTTTTCTCTTGGGAGTTATCCTGTATGGGATTTTATGAGCTTCTTGGACAAATATATTTTCTTCCTTCATGATATGGGGGAAGTTTTCTGTTACTAGGTCTTAGACAATTTTCTCAGGGGTTTCTTTTGCCTTTTCTTGTTCTACAATTCCAATGAGATATATGTTGTTTCTTTTCATGTTGTTCCATAAAACTCTTAGGTTCTCTTCATTTCTCTTAAACCTTTCTTCAGATTTTCTTCATATAGGCTGGTGTCCAGGGATTTGTCTTCTAGTTGGGAAATGTGTTCTTCAGACAATTCTATCCTACTCTTTTGTGCTTCTGCTGTGTTGTGTAATTCTGTAATTTTGGTATTCATCTTCTGGATTTCTAACTGCTGGTTTTGTATGAGTTCTGATTGTGCAGTAATTTTGCTATTTTTTCTTGAATGGTTTTCCTGAGTTCTTCCAGGGAACTGTCTGTGTTCTTGCTTCTGTTTGGGGTTTCCTTAGGCTCTTGTAGAGCTCTATAAACATATATTCTAAATTCCTTCTCAGATAATTCTATTGCCTCCTCTTCTTCCATGTTTAATGAGACTTTTGTTTGTGGTTTTACTTCTAATGCCTTGTCCTGTTTTTTTTGTTTGTTTGTTTGGGTTTTTTTTTTTGTTTGTTTGAGTTGAGGTTACCTGTTGTTTCTTAGACATTTTGAGGTTATCTTTAACTGTTAGTTACATATTGATTTGTTTTGTGTTGGTTTTATGGTTTAATATTTTGAAAAGCAGGAGCTGGTGTATTTTATTTTTTTGGCCATTAACTCATGTGTGCTGGGTTGTTCTGCAGTTTTCTTTGTGATGATGGAATCACTGTGTGGAATGTGGATGCAGGTCTCTGTTTGTCATAAAGGGAATTTGGGATTCAAGCCAGCAGGTATTATGGTGGCTGAATGTGGTTTTTCTATTGGATAAAGGAGGGTAGAGGCAGGGAAGTTGGGAGGAGAAGAGAGAATGAAGAAATGTTCCAAGTGTCAGAAGTGATTTCTAGGGCTTTGAGCAGGCTGCTAATGACGATGTTGTACTGTTATTCACAGGCCCGCAGCTCAAGTTCAGCAAAAACTCCAATTGTTAGAGTCACATGACACATGCAAAAACCCTGCTCTTGAGGCCCCTCCATGCCAAAAAGCTGACTTAGGATGAGTGCCCCCTTCTGAGATCCATGGCAGGAGTTCCTCCCAGGGTCCACCCACTTGCAGCATTAATGTTTTCTCTGCTAGGGCTTCTGCCATGCCGGAACCAGAGAAATCTCTGCTCACACCCAGCAGTCCCAAGTTTACTGATAAAAGCAGGTACTAGACCCTCCATGC
Organism: Orycteropus afer afer; assembly: GCF_000298275.1. Classification (NCBI taxonomy): domain Eukaryota; kingdom Metazoa; phylum Chordata; class Mammalia; order Tubulidentata; family Orycteropodidae; genus Orycteropus; species Orycteropus afer. The sequence goes on along the minus strand of NW_006922016.1, from coordinate 2,379,475 downwards.
AAAAAAGCTATCTTAGGGTAACTCCCCCAATCCACAATCTACAACAGGAGCTCCTCCCAGGGTCTGCCCACTTGCAGGGTTAATGTTCTCTTGCTTGTGGGCTTCAGCAGTACCAGAGCCAGAGGAATCTCTGCTCCCACCCAGTGGTCCAAGTTTACCTATAAAAGCAAGTGCTGAAGGTAGATTCATGGGTGGCTGCAGGTTCTCTGGTGTGGTGTATTCTCTCCACTGTCCCAGGGAGGTCTCTGATGGCCATTCTCACCTGCCAGTCAGCACTCCACAGGGGAGATTCACTTATTTTTGTTATTTTTTTCCCCCTTTCTGCTTTCTAATCCTACTCCCCTGAGTTTGGTATGCTCTGACTTAATGAGCTGTTCAGAGCACCAGAATCCCTATTTCAAACTGTTGTACCTAGTTTTTGAGGCGCTAAGATGCTAGCAGGAAGTAGTGTGGGAACTACAAAAGAGATCCCATTTTGAAGCCCCCTGTGATCTTATTTTTCAAAGTGCCAAAGACTTCCTCCAATTTACAACTGGGTAATAACGCCAAAGCTCATTGTTCTTCACCTGTCAAATAAAACAATACATGTGTATTGTTTCATACATAAGTATATTACTTGGGTCTTATGTATTTTCCAGTTAAAAACATTAGTTCTGGTGGTGCAGTGGTTAAGCAATTTGGATGTTAACAAAAAAAGTAGGTCATTTGAACGCATCAGCCACTCTGTGGAAGAAAGATGAGGCAGTCAACTTCTGTAAAGATTTACAGGCTTGGGAACTTAATTGGGGTCACTATGAGAGAGAATCAACTCACTGGCAGTGAGGTCAGTTTTTGGTTTGGATGCAAGATGGTTGTATTCCCCAGCTAGTCTACCATGTTATGCTATGACAAAGGTAACTGATAGTTTACTACTTGTGTTAATTATCTAGTGCTGCTATAACAAAAATACCATAAGTAGGTGCCTTTAATAAACACAAATTTATTTTCTCACAGTATAAGAAGCTAGAAATTAAAATACAAAGCTCTGGTTCAAGGGAAAGCCTTTCTCTTTCTGTTGGCTCTGGAAGAAGATCCCTGCCTCTCTTCTGAGCTTCTGGTCCTGGGCAATCTTCATGTGGTTTGGCGTCAATCTTTCCACATCTCTGCTTATTTGCTTATTAAACAAAAAGAGATTTGTTTAATCTCTTTTATATCTCAAGTGAGATTAACTCAAGATATAACAAAGACAAACCATTCCCAAATGGGATTGTATCCACAGGCACAGAGGCTAGGATTTACAACCTTGTGTTTTAGGGGTACACAATTTAATCCATAACATTCAACTCTTAGCCCCTAAAAATTTATGTCCTTGCAACATGCAAAACATGTTTACCCTATCTGTTAGAGCTCCATCAGCACTCTACAACCATGCCACACACCAGGGTACCTGACAGGAGATTTTATTAAAGAGGCGAAAGGGCGCCTGCACTGAAGAAGGACAGAAGAAGAAGAGGAGGAAGAAGAAGAGGAAGAAGAAGAGAAGAGGAAGAAGAGAAGAAGAAAGAAAGAGGAAGAAGGGAAGAAGAGAAGAAGAGAGGAAGAGCAGGGGAGAGTGTGGTCTTATATAGACCTGGGGTTAGGAGGTTGTACATCAGAACTGGGGGAAGAGGTCTTAACCTATCAGAGGCTAGGTTGCCTTTTAAAATTCACGCCTTGCAGGAAGCTCAGCTTCAACTTCCTTTAACTGACTTATGACCTTGGGTGGGGCAGCAGGGAATGAAGAAGAACCCAGAAGAGCCACGCAAGATGGTGTGGCATATCTCTAACTTTCCCCCCTCTTTGGTTTTTCCAAAGGAAAAAAAGAAGGGCCTGCTTTTGTGGGAAAAGGGGCAAAGGTCAATCTTCTGGAGCTGCTTCTTGCTGGTGAGGGGCGCGGCATCTTTGGAAGCGGGGCCTTCTGTCTATCCATGTATGAGTTTGTCTCTTGTTGTGCCAAAACCAGTTTTCTTTTGCTTCAGCTTCAGAGATGCTGTGTTGTTTCGCCTGGTTGGTGATTTGTAGTATATAGAGGTCCTCGAAGAAGCAGCTTCTAAGGGTGTCAACTCCCAGGGGTCAGCGGGACATGTTTGGTGTCTAGTGTTCTGGGACCTGTAAGACAGGCTGGGTTGAAATGATTAGGGGAGGGAAGTGAGAACAGGGAAACAGTGAAGCCTAGGTGGCCAAGGTATCTTGTTAGTTGGTGGTCTCCACAAGTGCAAGGGAATCTCTTCCAGGTCTTTGGCTTGAAGGATCATTTGGTTTGTTGTCTGTTGAGAAATTTGGGTAGATATCTGACGGACCTGTGATTGAATGAAACAGAGCATAGGGGGCAATGATAGCAATCAACGTGATGGAGATTAGGGGACCCAAGAATGGTAGGAGCCAGGGTAGGGAGTCCAAAAAGAGGGAAGAAAAATGTGGACCATTGTTAGTGGATAGACGTTGATCTATATTAGTTGCCCTCTCAATGAGTCTTTTGGCTGTATCTTGTACTATACCTGACTGATTTATATAGAAACAACATTCTTCTCCCAGAAATAGGCAAAGACCTCTCTTTTCTGCTGTTAGTAAGTCTAATCCTCTCCTGTTCTGAAGAGTGACCGCTGCAAGGGAGTTGAGTAATCTCCCGCAGTTTATCAAAGTTAACAGCTTTATGTGAAATAGCCTGTAGGCCCACTAGGAGGCACTGGGGTCCTCCTGCGAGTGCAGCCATTCTGCCCAGATTGGGTGTCTAGTTGGTATTCCCATCCAGGGTCCTGCTCAGGAACAGCTTCTAGACCTACTGGCATGGTAGAGTCAGTTACAGGAGTTAGATTGATGTGTTCCTGAGCAGCTCCAAGAACACGTTCCATTTTGTCAGAATTTAAAGTGGAAGAAAGAATGACATAAAGGTCATGCCCAGTTAAGTCATAGGCTTGAGATAAGTAACAAAATTCCTTAATGTAGGTGGTGGGATTGTGAGAAAGGGAACCCAGACGTTTTCAATCTGCGATAAGTTGGTGAGGGAGAAAGGAATATGGATACAGATAGCACCTTCAAAGTCAGCCATTTCACATAAGGGACAGAGAAGGGGCTGTTGAGAATGGGTGTGGCTGCTCTCTGGGAAGGGTAAAAAAGGACTCTGGGAAAGTGGTGTGCAGAGATGTTAGTGAAGAGGAAGGTGGGGGTGGTGGAGAGGGTGCAGTGGTGTTAACAGGAGGTGGAGATGAAAGTGCCTGTCCTGAATAAGGGGATGGTGTACAAAATAGAGATGAAAGAGATTCAGGTGGTAAGAAAAAGAGAAAGTTGGATGCTCTGGTGGATGGTCTCATAAAAGATTCTTAATCTAGATGGACTGAGGCTAACACCATAATCTTCTTTAAATCCCTTTGGAAAATTTTTTGATCATGTATTCTAACACAGTAGATTTACTGGGGATACTTCTCATAGTGACAGTGGTGCACACAAAACAAAAGACGAGTCCCGAGGACCTCTCTGATGCCTGGTCGTCTGCCCTTCTTACGAAGGTTTCAGTGGGTCTTTGGCTAAGGTGTCCCCGTATAAACCCCGGAGCGGAGGGCTAAACCACACCGTTATGCTAATCTGACCTCACATGGAATGCAACTTCAGGCCCATTCAAATTCCGCAACTTTTCGTCTTGGAACTTCACATATATCATTCACACTAAACAGTCACACAGACAGACACCAACTCCAACGAAACTGAATGTGAACTCTCTACTAGAGCTGCTAGAGGGACTTGAACCCTCTACCCTACCTAATCTGGCCAAAGGGGACTCAAAACCCCAAAGAGGCCGAAGGGGACTCTAACCCCAGAGAGCTGCTAAAGAGACTCAAACCCTCTACCCTATCTGACTCAGCCAAGGGGGGACTTGAACCCCCAAAGAGGCTGAAGGGGACTCTAACCCCAAAGATTTTAGGCTAGGGAAATTGAGAGGGGTTGAGCAGTCTTTAGAGGGGGGGTTTGATAGGAGTTTTGTTAGGAGAATTTGGATAGTATTGCAAGTAGAGCAGAGAGAGAGAGAGAGAGAGAGAGACATGGGAGCGCAAGTAAAAGAAAGTTTGGATGTAGTGAACCTCCGGCCATTTGTCTGTGCAGCAACAGAAATTATCAAGATCAATGAGGATATTAAAATTGAAAGTTCCTTGCTCAGGCCATCGAGAATTATTATTGGGGCCAAACAGTATTGCAATAGAAAATAAGGCATTTGGAGCGTAAGTCCTGAGCCAGCCCCAAAGTGTGGAGATTGAGTAAGAGACACCCCAGGGGAGTAATTGGGTCTGGTTTGGAGTTCTGGTCACCTATGATCCCTTAAGTCCCAGTGGAAAGATTCTGTCAAAGGACCAGTATCCCAGTCGTTTTGCCAGAATCTTGGAAATGGAGACTGGAAGAAAACAGTGGATATCTCTGCTGTAGTCTTCAGTCTGGAACGGCTATGCTGTGGAAAGACAGGGAACCCAGGGTGTCCCTAGGATACCTCAGCCTTTGGAGTGGAAGAGACTCTGACATGAGCTCATGGTTTGTGGACAGAGGCTCTGGAAATGGAACCAAGACTTGGGATCTAGGAGCCCAGGATTGGGAAACTAGTCAAAAATGGGAAACTCACTAGTGTTGGACGTTGGTGGCTGGAGGTTCCTGGTCTGAGAAAAGGAGGAGGGGTTAAAGAGAAGTTTTTATTCTGCGCCCCTGGGAGAGGTTGGGGAATGTTACAAGGGGTCCATGGATGCATGGTCACACATGGACTACGTCGGCCGTTACAGAATCCTGAATTTTTGTTGAGAAGTCTCTGACTACTGATCTGGGGAGGGCCTGTAAATCTTATGGGATTAATAAAAGGGGCATTTTAGGTAACTACGTAAGAAGCGTAATCTGCTAGAGGCTGCAGTCGTATAGTGTAGGTGCATAATTTAGGCAAGAGATGTCCCAATGGGGGGCTTGTTATGTTGCTCTGGAAACAGAGTGTGGCCTGGAATGTAAGTGTCAGGTGGTCCAGTCCTTTGGAGTTGTGGTAGCTAGGCCTAACCCAAGTATGAGGCCAAGTACAATAATGAGGATCAGACAGAGGATGCTAAGCGGTGTCGGTGAAGAGAGAGTTTGACAATACATGAGGGTTTAGGTAAGGAGAGTTAGTTGGTCGTAGGAAGCCCTTGTTGAGCAGGTCTGTAACAATTGGCAGTAACCCCAAAAGACTAGAGTGTGGCAAGGGATACTGAGCTTGGGCCGGAAATTGGGAAGGGTCTTTGAGAAGGATTTCAACAGGGGAGCACTTGGCTATCGAAGGTGAGTGGATGTCCCAGATTTTAGGGTCAACTAGGGTAGGGTCAATAGGCCATTGGGGGAAGGGGGGCTGGGACTGGATGGCCTGTGAAAGTAAAAGACAGAGGGAGGACGTCAGAGTGCTGGAGGGATCCGGAAGTGAAAACTGGATGGAAGTGCCAATTTTGAATAAAATGTCTTGACCCAGCAGGGGAACGGGACAGGAAGGGAGGACCAAAAAGGAATGTAAAAATGAAAAATTACCAATTGTGCATGATAGGAGGGGAGTTTGTAGGGGGTGATGTGATTGACCTTCTACCCCAACAACAGAGGTCTGAGACAGGGAGGAGGGTCCCCAGTACTCTCGTAAAGCAGAAAAACTGGTGCCAGTGTCGATCAAAAAGGCGATCATCCTACCTGCCACGGTGAAGGTTACTGTGGGCTCCTGGGTGGTGATCTGCGTTGGACCAAACAAGCCAGGGCCTCCTCACAGGTCTTCTGCCACCAGACCAATAAGGTCATTTGAGGGAGCGGGGGGCTGGCCACCCTACAGTAGGTGGACACCAGGGAGCAGTCGAAACCCTAATGCCCCTTTTGTTTACATTTGGGGCAGGGCCTTGTGGGAGGTTTGGGATTTGGGCATGCACTAGTCCAATGGCCTTGTTGATCACATAAGAAGCAGGGTCCCAGAGGGTTGGAGGGTCCCCCATTGGGGCATCATGGCATGGTGGGATTGATGGCCTGTGCCAACAATTGGTATTTTTGTTAGGCTCTTATCTCATCTCGGCCATTATAGGCTTTAAACACAATTGTGAGAGTTTCTGCCTGGGCAGTAAGGGGACCCCCTTTCTAGTTTTTTAGCTTAGACTTAATGTTGGTGTAGGCTTAAGAAAAAAAGTGCATCATAACTAGTCTCTGGCCATCGGCAGACTCCAGATCTAGGTTAGTATAGTGCCGGAGGCCTTCAATCAGTCTCTGAAGGAAGGAGGATGGATTTTCGTTTTTATCCTGAGTAATTTCATTTAGTTTATCATAATTGACAGCCGTCATGGCTGCTCAGCATAGGCCATGGAGTAAGCAAGCCAACACATCTGTTTCTGGCGTTGGTACCTGCCTGAATATTGTAGTCCCACTTTGGGTCTCGATCGGGGACAGCGTCCATGCCTGCTGGGTGATGATTGTTTGTGAGGTGTTCTTGATCTGCATGGGCATGGGCCTGCTCCAGCACTCTTTTGTTCTCCTCAGGGGTAAGTGAATTAGTTAGGACAACAAAAATATCATGATAGATTAGCTGGTATGATTGTGTCAGGAATTGAAACTGTTTGATAAAGGTTGTAGAGTGGGAAGTGAAAGATCCAAGCCTAGACTAAATGAGAGCCAGCTCAGCCATTGGAAAAGGGGTATGTACTTGAACAATTCCCTCAGGTCCAGCAACCTCTCACAAGGGCGCCATCGTCTAGGCAGACTGAGAAACTTCAGGGTCAGATGACTTATGGGCCTTGGAGGGAGTGATGGGTGCAGTTGGCACGCAGGGAGGGGCGGAGGGAGGAAAAGGAGGAGGGGAGGGAGTGGGAGGCTCTTGTGGGCTTGGGGGGGATGAGTGAGGAACTAGAGCCTAGGGTGATGCTGCTTGTGGCTCTCTCTGATAAAGAGGAGGATCATCTGCTGGTTAAGATGGCAGACAGACTCGAAAGGGAGGGGATTGTTGATTAGCTAGTGAGCAGAGGGAAGGTTGACTATGGAGAGAAAAGCCTTGAATGTGGGGAATCTCCGACCATTTTCCTTGGCACTCACAAATATTATACAGGTCTTGAAATAGACCAGATTCAAGTGAGCCATTAGGTGGCCAAACGTTTTGGTTGTCCAATTTATATTGGGGCCAAATTTGAGTGGGCAAACATATGAGACACTTGGGCTTTAAATCTAAGCCTTCAAGGTTCCATAACAAACACCCCAGGGGATAGTCTGTGGGTATAGAGGATCCAGAGCCCATGGTGACCAGAAGCAAGACTGTTGTACCCAGACTATAAAGGAGATGCTCAGAAGAGAGGAATATGCCAACACACGACAATGCAAATGCACTAGGAAAGTTTATTAGCTAACTTAAGTTAGGGTCTTTGCCCTTACCAGGTCAGTGGCTTAAGCAAAAGACCCCGTGCCCCGATATTCTCACAAATTTATGGAATAATATGGGGAGGAGCAGCACCAGGGCGAGAGGGTACAGATGATTGGTTGTTGCTAAGGGATTTAGGGCAGTGATCTAAGATGTTGGGGGACGTAAAGAAACCCTCCGGCTCCAAAGTTCACTTAGGAAAATATTATCTAGGGAGGATGCGGCTCAGATATGTGGGAGACTTTCAGGAGTCGAGCAAATCTCCGATACGTGCTGAATCCGGATGGCTTTTGTGATGCGTGCTGAGTTTGGAGGAAGTTCCTTGATACCTGCTGAGACTGGAGGGCAGATAAAGGCCCTAAGGAGTGTTTAGAATTACAAAACTCCTGTTAGCATTGCTGACACTAAAAGGTTTCTGGTTAAAGATTTTCCTGGAGGCTGCTAGAACTCTGGCTTCAGATTGACTCACAAGACAAAGGGCGGTGCCTATAACTTAAGACATCTTTCAAAGTACAGATCGCATGCCCCAGCTTAGGACCCGGTCCTAAGTGTGGAAGCCTAGGCTCCTCATGGAGGTGTCCCACCATGGGGAGAGGGCTTGAAAATGGGGGCCACACCACCTTCTGAGGCATCCCTGCAGTGCGTGGAGGTGGAATGGGCAAGTCCCGGACTTGTCCTGGTGAGTCCCGGACTCACTGTGCAGAGACACAAAACCTGGTACCCGGTTTGCACTCTGGAGTAGAGTCTTGTTTTTCTAGTCACCAGGACTTAGGACTCAGATACCCGAGCTGTCGTTAGAGGACTTACCCAGGCCGGGGCAAAGGTGATGATTTGCCGGTGTTGTTTGCTAGGAAGGTGCCAGGGAAGATGGTAGTGGGTGCTGGGGGGCAGGTCAGAATGCTGGGGGAATGGGGGGTTCTGGACCCTCCGATGAGGAATCAGGGGCACCAGCAATCCTGCTTCTGACACCAATGTTAGAGGTTCATCAGCACTCAACAACCACGCCACACACCAGGGTACCTGATGGGAGATTTTATTAAAGAGGCGAAAGGGCACCTGCACTGAGGAAGGACAGAAGAAGAAGAGAAAGAAGAAGAAGAAGAGAAAGAAGAAGAAGAGAGAGAAGAGGAGAGGAAGAAGGGGAGAAGAGGAAGAAGAGAAGAAGAAAGAAAGAGGAAGAAGGGAAGAAGAGAAGAAGAGAGGAAGAGCAGGAGAGAGGGTGTCTTATATAGATCTGGGGTTAGGAGTTGTACATCAGAGGTGGGGGAAGAGGTCTTAACCTATCAGAGGCTATGTTGCCTTTTAAAATGTGCACCTTGCAGGAAGCTCAGTTTTGACTTACTTTAACTGACTTATGACCTTGGGTGGGGCAGCAGGGAATGAAGAAGAATCCAGAAGAGCCACACAAGATGGCGTGGCATATCTCTAACACTATCACATCGTACCAAAGCCTTAGAACAACTCCAAGTTCAAAATCTCATCTTCTGAATCACCTAAATCAAATATGTATGAGACATTACTCATATTCCATCTTAGGGCAAAATTCCTCTCATCTGTGAACCTGTGAACTTTAGACTACAAGTTATCTGTTTTCAAAGCACAATGGTGGAACAGGCACAAGTTATTTCTATTACAAAGTGGAGAAACTGGAGGGAAAGAAAGGATAGCAAGGACCCAGAAAGTTCAGAACTCAACAAAACAATTTACATTAGCTCTCAAGCCTTGAAAATAAGCCTCTGCCTTCTGAGATCATCTGGACAATGGTTCCGCCCTCTGGATTTTGGTTGGAGGTCCCTTAGCCCTGGACTTCACTCTGCCCTCCAGGCCCATGTGGAATGGTAATTCTGCTCTCTGTGTTTTGACCAGCACCATTCTCCCTGTCCATCTGAGTGGTGACCCTATACCCTTAGTCCCAGAAGACCCCAATTCTTTAAGCCTCTGTGCATGGCAGCTCCACCTCCTAAGACAAGGTGACCAGCACTTTTATAGGAGTATCACCACTTAGGCATGATTGATGGAACTCATCCTCTAGTCTCCCTCCTCCAAAGTCAGGCTGATAACACACAGTGAGTCTTTGTGACCTGGCCAACCCTGGAAGAGTCACCTTATCAGCATAACCTGTCAGGTAGGTGTGGTCTGAAGCCCCTCCATGAATAACAAAGAGTCTAGTCACTGGAGAAATTTCAAGGCATAGAGATTACCTCCCAGGAACCAAGGTCAAACCCCAGATTGTTTGAGTACACCCCATAGCTACTATCTAACTGTGTGACCTAAACTCTCTGGGCTTCTACTTTTCATCTGCAAAATGGAGATAATGATTTCTATCTCATGAGGTTATATAAAGCAGTTCACACTATTCCTGGCACATACTCAGCACTTAATACATAATAGCCAAGGCATCAGGATTCCAGGAAGGCTCATTAACAACCTGCAATATGCTGGTTGTTAATGACAAAATACTGCTGCTGAATGTAAAGATGACCTAAGTACTTACTGATGATGATTAAAAACTACAGTCTGTAGTATGGATTACACCTCAACACAAAGAAAATTAAAATCCTCACAACTGGACAAGTAAGCAGCATCACAATAAATGGAGTAAAGATTGAAGTTGTCAAAGATTTCATTTTACTTGAATTCTCAGTCAACGCCCTTGGAAGCAGTAGTCAAGAAATCAGACACCTTATTGCACTGGGCAAATCTGTTGCAAAAGATCTCTTTAAAGTGTTGAAGAGCAAAGATGTCACTTTGAAGACTAAAGTGAACCTAACTAAAGCCATGGTATTTCCAATTACCTCATATGCATGTGAAAACTGGACAATGAATAAGGAAGACCTAAGAAGAGTTGATACCTTTGAATTGTGGTTAGTGAAAATACCATGGGCTGCTAAAAGAATCTGTTCCAGAGGAAGTCCAGCTGGAATGGTCTTTGGAAGCTAGAATAGCCAGACTTTGTCTCACGTGGTCATGTTGTCAGAAGGGACTATTCCTTGGAAAAGGATATCATGCTTGGTAAAGTGGAGGTTCAGGAAAAAAATGGGGAAAATCCTCAACAAGATGGATTGACATGGTGGCTGTAGAGATGGGCTCAAGTATAGCAAGGATTGTGCATATGCTGCATGACCAGGCAGCATTTTGTTCTGTTGTACATAGTGTCACTATGAGTCAGACCTGACTCGATGGCACTTAACAACAACAACAACAACAAGCCTTTATAAGTCACAAATCTTTGCAAAAGTTAATGTGTATATTTTAGGGACAGGAAGGCAGGTAGAAATAGAGAAGTTGGGAATGGAACATAGACATCAATGCAAGGTGTATCCTTTGGGACACGGAATCTCTGGGTTTGGACACTTTCTAGATTTTGTCCTATGTGTCTCTTCATGTGTATCTTCTTTGCTATAATAAAACCGGAACCACAAGTACAACTTTTTGTAAGTCATTTTAATGAATTTTTTAACTTGAAGGGAATAATAGGAATCTCTGAATTTGTAGCCACAAGAAAGAAGTGAGGGGAACCTGGAGATCCCCAAGGTTATATGGCTGGTATCAGAAGTCTTCAAAAACGTACTAGAGTCCTGGAGCAGCAGTGGCTTTAAACTTTGTTTTTTGTTTTGTTTTGTTATTAGTGCTCATTGGGTTGATTCCAACTTATGGTGACTTCATGTTTGCAGAGTAGAATTGCTCCATAGGGTTTTCAAGGCTGTGACCTTTTGGAAGCATATCATCAAGTTGTCTTCTGATGCACCTCTGGATGGATTTGAACTGTGAACCTTTCAGCCAGTAGTGCTAGCAGTCTGTTCAACTGCTTAACAGTTTGTTCCACCAAGGGATTCCCTATTCTCAACCCAGAGGTCCCACCCCATCTGCATTCCCACCCACCCCCATAGGACCACACTGCACCATCACTGAACCCCAACCCCACAACTTATAATTTCCCCATTGAATAAAATGAATGAACTCAGGAAGAAATAAAACCCAAAATCTGCATCTCACCAGCATCATTAAAACCAATGTGCTTAGGGACCAGAGAACTACTTCATAAAATGAGAAGGAATCATGTATCCTCATCTGTAAAATCAGGTTCTGTTGGTGGGGAGAAAAAAGTACTCTAACTTCATGTAGAACAATGGTCTAGTTACTCCAGAAAAGAATTAATTCTAATAAATATCAGCAACTGGTCCCCATAAGCTAACAAATCAAATGCTTCAAAGAAGCTGTATGTATGTTCTGAAAGAACATTTAGCTACTGAAGCTCTATATTAAAGACAATCTTTCTATTCAATTTTGATGAACAGATTTCTCCAGAAACTGTTTTCTCCCTCAAATCACAGGAAAGATGATTTCTACAAAGAGAAGAGGAGCGGGTGTTAATCTTTGAGCAAATATGTCAAGGGTGGAGAATTCCTATTACTTTCTGGATTTACATAGTTTTTTCCCTAAGCTCTGGGGATCAGGGAAAGGAAAATTAGGTTAGCCAAACAGGAGGGAGAAGGGTTCCTTCAGGGGCCCACCACCACACTCCCTGCTAGCAGCTCTATTTGAGGAACATTGTGATTAGTCATGTATTGAAATAATCATGGCAATTAAGGAGAGCATGAACTCAAAGTTACTACCAGTGGAGGATAAGAATGCATTCTACTAAGTATTGGTATTAAATATTGTCATGCTATTATTATTATTATGAAGAGACTTGGTCTTTGCCCTTAGCCTCTTTCTAGCCCACTGCCGTTGAGTCAATTCCAACTCATAACAAACCTAAAGGGCAGAGTAGACTTACCAGATAGGGTTCCAAAGCTGTAAATCATTACAGAAGGAGACTGCCAAATCTTTCTCCCACACACCATTTAACCACTGCATCATCACAGCTCCTAAGTCTGCTTACTCACTAATAAATAAATAAATAACTCACTGCCATTGAGTCATTTCTGACTCATAGTGATCCCCATTGGCTTTCTAAGGCTATAAATTTTTATGCAGGGAAATCACCCCATCTTCCTCCCACAGACCAGCTGGTTGGTTTGAACCACTGACCTTCTGGTTAGCAGCCAAGTGCCTTACTCACTGCACCACCAGAGCTCCTTACATCAATTTACTATCTAATACATAAGATAAACAGTACATGTGCCTATTAAATGCATTTGTAGTGATGGATTAACAAACATTGTTTGTTAATTGTTGTTATGTGCTGTCAAGTCATCTCTGACTCATAGAGACCTTATGTACAACAGAATGAAACACTGCTCCATCCTGCATCAGCCTCATGATCCCTACTATACCTGAGCCATTGCTGCAGCCACTGTGTTAATCCATCTTGTTGAGGGCCATCCCCTCTTTCACTGACCCTCCACTGTACCAAGCATGCCATCCTTTTTCAGAGAATGGTCCCTTCTGACAACATGACCAAAGTAGGTGAGACGAACTATGATCCTCTTCCTTTCCAAGGAGCATCCCGGCTTCACTTCTTCCAGGACAGATTTGTTAACTCTTTTAGCAGTACTTTCAGCATTCTTTGCCAACACCACAACTCAAAAGCATCAATTCTTCAATCTTCCTTATTCATTGTCCAGCTTTCACATGCATATAAGGTGATTGCAAATACCATGGCTTGGTTTAGGTGCATCTTAGTCTTCAAGGAGATATCTTTGCTCTTCAGTGCTTGAAAGAGGTCTTTTACAACAGATTTGCTCAATGCAATGTCTTTTGATGTCTTGACTGCTGCTTCTATTGGTATTGATTGTAGAACCAAGTAATATGAAGTCTTTGACAACTTCAATCTGTTCTCTATCATGATGCTGCTTATTGGTCCAGTTGTGAGAATTTTTGTTTTCTTTATATTGAGGTATAATCTATACTGTAGACAGTAGTCTTTAATCTTCATCAGTAAGTGCTCTAAGTCATCCTCACTTTCAGCAAGCAAAGTTGTGTTGTCTGCATATTGCAGGTTGTTAATAAGCCTTCCTCCAATCCTGATACCAAATTCTTCTTCACATAGTGCAGCTTCTCGGATTATTTGCTCAACATACAGATTGAATAAGTATGGTGAAAGAATACAATCCTGATACACTCCCTTCCTGATTTTAAACCACACAGTATCCCCTTATTCTGTTTGAATAACAGCCTCCTGGTCTATGTACAGTTTCCTCATGAGTACAATCAAGTATTCTGGAATTCCCATTCTTCTCAATGTTATCCATAATTAGTTATAATCCACACAATCAAGTGTTTTTGCATAGTCAATAAAACACAAGTAAACATCCTTCTGGTATTCTTTGCTTCGAGCAAGATCCATCTGACATCAGCTATGCTATCTCCACTCCACGTCCCCTTCTGAATCCATCTTGCATTTCTCGAAGTACTCTGTCAATATACTGCTGCAACCGTTTTTGAATTATCTTCAAGTAAGATTTTACTTTCGTGTGATATTAATGATATTTTTCAACAATTTCCACATTCTGTGGGATCACCTCTCTTTGGAATGGGGACAGTCAGTTGACCAGGTAGCTGTCTTCTAAATCTCTTAGTTCTTTTAGCAGTACTTTCAGCACAACACAAAAGCATCAATTCTTCTTCAGTCTTCCTTATTCATTGTCCTCCTCTCACATGCATAGCATGTGATGTCATGCTTGGTAAAGTGGAGGGTCAATTAAAGAGGGGAAGGCCCTCAACAAGATGGATTGACATGGTGGCTGAAGCAATGGCTCAGGTGTAGTAGGGATCATGAGGCTGGCAGAGGACGGGGCAGTGTTTCGTTCTGTTGTACATAAGGTCTCTATGAGCCAGAGATGAGTTGACAGCACATAACAATTAACAAACAATGTTTGTTAATTCATCACTACTACTTGCATTTAATAGGCACATGTACCAAGTCAGTGCCTCCAGCAGCGCATCTGTTTGTTGAAACTTCTCAATGGGTATTCTGTCAATTTCCAGAGCCTTTTTTTTTTTTTTTTGCCAATTCCTTTAATGCAGCTTTGACTTCTTCCTTCAGTACCATTGGCTCTTGATCATATGCTACCTCCTGAAATGGATGATCATCTACCATTTCTTTCTGGTATCGTGACTCTGTGTATTCCATCCATCTTCTTTTGATGTTTCCTGCATCATTCAACATATTTCCTATTAACAAATATAGGGACACATATTCCAAAAGCAAATATTAATGGCTTAGATGGAATGAAATTACTTTCCTTTGCCTTCCTATGAAGAGAGATAAGACAATTTTGAAATAAGGGAGGATATGTTGTAGGAAGAGGAGTAAAAGGAAGATCCCGGAAGGTCACCTAGAAGTGGAGAAGAAGAGTAGGAGAAGATGACAGTTGGCAAGCAGAAAGCAACAAAATTCTGATAGTCCCCATATGTTTCTATATGCTTTTGTGTCCTGAATTCCATTTATCCTAGTTGATGTATTTCTTCTGGGGACATTATGGTTCAGTGGTAGAATTCTTACCTTCCATTCCCACAGTCTTGAAAACTTATGGAATCTGCACATGTGGGCTCATGATGAAGCAGAAATGACTCAATGGCAATTAACAAAACCTGCAGGAAACATAGGCTTAATTTCCAGCAAATGGATTTCATATGCAGTCCCACATAAGTCAGTGGAGGCGTATGTGTTGCCATGATGCTGAACAGATCAATTAGGAAGAATCTACTTCCAGAAATCAGCCAATGAACACCATACAGATCACTATGTTCCAGTCCACTACTGATCATGGAGATTGCACATGACCAGACAGTACTTTGTTCTATTGTTCATGGAGTCACCATGAATCAAGGGCTGACTTGGCAGCAGCTAATAACAGCAATATATTTCTGCAATTCTTTTTTTATTGTAAGGATATTTATATAGCCTCCAAAAATATTTAAAGTCATAGTAACTGGAATACAACAAGAATGAGTTACATGATAAGCTTGTTTAGTATTTGGCCTCAACAATCCATGTTAGAAGCCTTTTACCAAGCTTAGGAGTATGTATATCCAGTTTCTGGGGTTCTTTATGGTTCCCAATATATTAGGACTATTTCAACAATATTTTTATTTGCTACTTCTAAACTTATCAATCAAACTCTCCCGGTTCCTTCAAAATTACCATTTCTTTACTAAATAAGACACAGGATGCCCAGTTAAATTTGAATTTCAGATGTTGTTGTTATGTGCTGTCGAGTCGGACCTGACTCATAATGACCTCTCTTTGGGTTTCCGAGGCGGTATCACTGAATTTCAGGTAAACAAATAATTTTTTTAGTACAAGTATGTCCCAAATATTGTATGGGATAGGGAGGTTTTTTTGTTTTGTTTTGTTTTTTGGCTTGTTCACTTGTGTTGTTATTCTTGCTGGTTTGTTATTTTTGGCTTATTGGTTAGTTTGTTGGTTTGTTTTTGCTAAATCTTGAAACCCTATTTAAAAGACAAACTTCACTTTGACAGACTGCAGAAATAGGGATGGGGACATAAATCATATCTCAATGTGTTTATATTTCCTTGGAAGAGAAAACAAAGAAAAAATAGACTGGAGGGAGAAAAGAAGGAAAGGAAAGAAAAGTGACATGGAATTGGTTTTGTTGTTGTTGTTATTTGCCGTCGAGTCGGCCCCAACTCATAGCGACCCCTCCTTGGGTTTCCGAGGCAGTATCACTACGGAAGTAGGATTGCCCAACCTTCCTTCTGAGGAGTGGCTGGTGGGTTTGAACCACCAGCCTTCTGGTTAGCAGTCAAGTGCCTTAGGCACTATGCTACCCGAGCTCCTTGGTTTTAGGACTGTTTATTTTTCCTTTTACAACTTTGAGTTATAAGATAGAGAAATTTTGGAAAGCAGCTGTCTTCCAAATAGATGACACTGAAAAAGGCAGTAATAGATTTTAAAGATGTTTTCATGGATGTAAAGATGTATTTTCTTTCAATTGATAGGTTTTATAGGAGACATCAGTAAAGATAGAATGACTTTTAACTACTTTTAGTTGAGTACGGTTCTTTGGAAGTGACAATATCCAGAGACTGGATAATGTAGGACTCTACTCTATATTAGGGTTATACACAGATTCACACACTGTAAACTGTCAGAATGGTGGACAGTTATTGCTTAAGATGTATTGAGTTTCTGTTAAGGATGATAAAAAACTTTTCATAGGGAGACAATGACAATGGCAGTATAATACATCAATGTAATTAATATCACTGAAATGTACACTTAGAAATGGTTAAAATGGCAAATGTTTTCAGATATATATTTATATTCTACCACAATAACATTTTTTAAAATTTTTTATTATGATTTGTGTAAAAGTTTACACAACAAATTCACTTTCCATACAGTAGCTCGCATATAGTTTGTATTATGACATTGACTGCAATTTCCCACATTGCAAAATCTCCCCACCCACTTCCTCCCCATAGTTACCGCTTTCTTGTGTCCTTCCCTCCCATGTACTCCTGCCCTCTGAGCTATCTCTCGATGCATACATAGACTTTCTATTCTCCCATGATTTATCTCTGTAAGGAATGTATCTATTTAATGTAAATGTTCAGCTCATATGCCTCTCTTTTGTTTGGCTAGAAGCTACATGTGTGGGATCAATTCCAGACCAGAAGTGTGTCTAGGGGCCATAGTCTCAGGGATTCTGCCAGGCTCTATCAGACCAGCAAAACTGGTCCTCTTTTTTTTTTTTTTTTTTTTTTTTGTGATTTTGAGTTTTGTTCCACATTGTTCTCCCATTCTATCCAGGATCTCCTACATAGATCCCCCTCTGAATGCTTGACAGTGGTAGATGGGTACCATCTAATTCTTCTGGTCTCATAGTTGTATATGTTGAGGATCATATGGTGTATTAGTCACTTGGACTAATTGTTTCCATGCATCTTTGGTTTGGTTTTCTTCATTATTCTTTGTTCTGGATGAGGAGAGACCCATCACTGCATCTAGATGGCTGCTTCCAAGCTTTCAAGATCCCAGTTGCTACTTGCCAAAGTAGGATGTAGAACAATGTTTTGTGTAGTATGTTATGCCAATTGAGCTTGATGTACCCTCCAACTATGGTCCCGAGCCCACAGATTCAACTACTCACTCCCTGTGGGTACCTGGCTGTGGCCAAGAAGTGACTACAATCTTGTCCCTTGTCAGCTTTACTATATACTTGGGAATTCTTACAGAACATACAAATACACTTATAGAAACATTGTCTGCCAACCCTATACATGGTCATGGGCACACTCCTCCCTGCATAAACATACTTAATAGTTCACCCTGCCCACCCATCTATCCACCTGTATAAACACATTTGCCTTCACTGACAACACAGTACTGTATGTGAAAAAGGGTTCATCTTTGTTGTCCATCCCTCCCATGTACCTTTATATACCTTTCTCATCATCAATGCCACTGTGTTGATCACTCACATTTGGTACATTGCCCTTCTCTTCACCCAAATCAATACTTGTCTCTACCTATCTAATTGTGTTCCCTCCCCTCCCCTCCCACCCTTGGTAACCAACAAAGAAAATTTCCTTCCATATATATATATATATATACCTTTGCTTGGCTTTTTACAATAAGAGACTAATAAAATATTTGTCCCTCTGTGATTAACTTATTTCACTCAGCACAATGTCCTTCAAGTTCATATATGTTATGAGTCTACCGCAATAAATTTTTTTTTTTTTAAAGAAAGAATACCAAAACGGGGGTGGGGGGAGGTCAGTTGGGAGGGAAGTTGGAGTGGAAACAGATCCCTATTCTCTCCTATTATACAATGCATATATGTCCTTGTATATCTCCTCAAGTGTGCAGACTTATCATAGGTTGAAGACACCACTAAAATAGGAAATACACAGACACACACACTTTTCCAGGAAAGAAAAATAATTTTCAAACACTTGTTTATGACAAAAAGATAATTCCAAAAATGTCAATGATAAAGAAAGTAATATGTTATTGAAAAACACTGCTTTCTGTAACATATGAAAGGAGAGAAAATTAGCACTCCCCTTGACAAGGATAGAAGAGGCCCTCGGGCCTTAAAACACACATAAAGTTAAAGTGTTGCCACCTACTTTGTGGCATCTAACCATAGTTTTTCATGAAAGAAAACTTTTTTTGGTTACCAGGGATGGAAGAGGAGGAGAGCGAAAATTCCAAGATAGGATGGGGGAAAAA
>NW_006922016.1:2338400-2360401 GCF_000298275.1 Orycteropus afer afer | reverse complement strand
CACAATAAAGGTTAAAAAAAAAAAAGAAAGAAAGAAAAGAAAAAACATTGCTTTCTGTCTTCCCGCCTCCCATCCCCATATCATCAAGGAAGCGAGATTTAGGACAAACTTTCACCGCATTTTAGTCGTACAAGTTTGCTGACACCTTTCTTAAGTTAGTGTGAAGGCATGCACAGAACTTTTTAAAATGCACTGCTAATAAGCAGTTCTTCTTATCCCTTCCCAACTTTGAACTGTACACTATTGCTTTATACAGTTTATAATTTACATATGCACTCTACTGTCAGCCTTCAGTTCAAACTCAAAGTTATGAATAAAAGATACATAAGGGTGCAAGGACACTTGTGAGAAAGCCCACTATGAACTTCTTCAAACTGGATCTCTCTGGCACACAGCTCTAAGAAATGGAGGTAGAAGAGAAGAGAAGGGAGAGACATTGCTTGGAGAGTGCTAAGGCAGGGTTCCTTCTGTGCCTACCTTAGTATTGAGGTCATCTCCTACTTACAGCTTACCTGTATCAGAGAGTGTACAAGATGGACCATAAAATGGTAGCAGAATGATGAGTTGATAAGATGAAAGGATAGCCAAAGCAATGTGGCTAAGACTCCAAGTCCTTAAAACCAAGCCCTCCAAATGACAAAGTTTAGTAGAGTCAAATGGAATAAAATAAAACATTAAAAAAAAAAAAAGTCAAGTTTTCCTTTAAAAATCAGAACAAATCACATATAAATTAAAAAATAAACTAGTGTAATAATTTTTGTAGGTGATATAAATATTAACCAGTGTTGATCTACTTTTTAGCATGTCACATCTGGTACAAGGACAAGAAAAAGTCAGCTTGAGAGCTAGAAGGAGTTGGAAAAATGCAAAAACATTTATACAATTAACTGGTATACTAATTTCTGATATAATTAGAACTATGCAAAAATTAACTTTGACACAAGCAAGGTTGCAAATGTTCACTAAAGCAGAAATAATTCGTTCTTTTTAAGGTCCATGATTTTCTTTAATTTAACACCATTTACAGTCCATGTAGACCTCTTGTAGGTAAAATCCAACCCCTTTACCAGACACATTTTATACATCAAGTTCTTAGAAGTGCAGAAAATGAAAGAAACAGAGAAGTAGAAAAGATAAAATGAGGCCACGAAGGAAAAACAGAGCCTGCAAATGAGCCAGAAAGAGCCAGGAAGGGACCAGGGGTTAGTCACTGGGAGAAAAAAAAAAGAAAATGATCATTACAGTCCTGACAAAAGTAGGAACAGGAGGTAAGTTTTTCAGATGCAAGGTTGAAAATAAGTTATAAATAGCTAAACAAGTATCATTACATCCTGATTATCTTCAAGAGAGCATAATACTTCTGTATTATGCAATGAGAAGCATTAATTGTTAGAGAAACATCTGCTGTGAAGATGTACTTTGGGGTCTTTCTGTGTTCAATCCTCAGTTCTTGGTCATTCTCAGAGTTCAAGTGTCTTCAGTAAAGACCTTTATTTGTGTGGCTTGGCGTACTTTAGGGAGCTGAATTGTGGTATGTGTCCATCACATTTCAGCCACACTGTTGGAATTAGTATTGTTTCATGATGAAGATTAGTAGCCATTCAGACAGATGATCCAGGTGATGAAATGGCAAAGCCATTGCCTGAATGTGTGCATGCAAAACGGTCGGTGTACTTTTATTGAGAAACAGTAAGCAGTGTTCTGTGGTGCTACCCCATTGAGTTACTCCCTACCCTTCCATCAACCCCTCCAACCAAACTTTCCCAATATACCAACCCAAACGCACTGTCTTAGAGTCTATTCCAACTCATAGTGAGCTCCACTGAGTTTCTGAGGCTATAAATCTTTATAGAAGTAGATTGCCCCATCTTCTTCTGTGGAGCAGCTGGTGGGTTTGAACTGCCAACCTTCTGGTTAGTAGTCAAATGCCTTAGGCACTGTGCCATCAAAGTTCTTTCTCATATACCAGGGACCATCATATTGCCTTCTAGGCTTGCCTGCCTGATCTTGCTTTACTGTATCATCATACTCAGGAACTCTGTGATCCCTTTTCACACAAAATTTAAATGTTTTGTGCCATATTCCCACAACATTCATCAAACTTGAATGTAGACAAGGACTTTTGGTGGGGTACAGTGGCATCAGGTTCCCTGGGTGGTGCAAGCAGTTAACATGCTTGGTTGTTAGCCAAAAGAAGTTTTGAGCCCACCAAGAAGTTCCTTGGAAGAAAAGCCTGCCAATCTACTCCACAAAAAATCAGCCATTAAAAACGATATGGAGCACAGTTCTACTCTGACATACATGAGGTCAGCATGAGTTGAATTAACTTTATGGCAATTGGTTACTGAGTAAAGTATATTACCTAGTCCAAGTTACAATTGCATTTTAAGATGTATTCATGAATTCAGGCACTATCGGTCATTGCATGCTTGTGGTGCATTTGCTGGTATTAAAAAGAAAACATGACTTGAGGAACATGAATTCAATCTTACAAGACCTGGCTTGTGTTTAAGGGTATTTCTCAGTAGCTCAGTATGTGCATTGTTTCAATTCTGAGATAAGAGAAGGAGAACAAGCTTGTTAGAAAGCAGCAGCTCTACATGGGATTAACATGACTCTGTAACTCATCAGTTTCATCCCAGGATCTTTTCTAGGAAAACTAGCTGGCTTAAATAAGCCACGCTTTGGGGCTTGAGACTTCTAGGGGATTCTGTATTCTTCAGGTAAGAACAGGAGTGCAAAGTGAGAGCATTCCTCCCAGAGTCTACAAGACATGTAGCTAGTTATTGGGATCTCTTTCAGCAGTTTTTATCTCCATCATTTCTTTTCTCCTTCCCGCCTTCCTTCATCCATCCATCCATCCATCTACTCAAGAAACATGGGCTGAGCACCTACAATGGCACTGCCAACCCACTAGCTCCTGAAGGCAGAGCTGAACAAGCCAGACAAGGTTGCTGGCCTCATGAAGCTTTTATTCTAATGTGGGGAAAAGGGGGAGAGATAATTCTAGAGTATAAGGTAGAAAACAAATAAATAATGTGATATTACAGAAATAACTACTATGACCAAGGTCTCTGGGAATCTCCCAGGATGTCTTGTATAAAAACAGTCTACTGTGACTATACTAAATAAAGATATACTGTTCTGGTTACCTAGTACCACTCTGACAGGAATACACCACAAATGGTTTGGCCTTAACAAACAGGAGTTTATTCTTACAATTTGGAGGTTTTAAGTCTGAGGTCAAAGTGCCTGTGTGAAAGCCCCTCGACCATGGACTTCAGCTTTGCCTCTTGCTCCCAGCCCACTGAAGCTAGAGGCATCTCTTCACTCAGGCAGCTACTGGCTGCTGAGGCTAACAAGTCCAAGGTCAACAAATAAAATGGTACAGTACCGATGTTACCAAACCACACGGCAGGCCATTAACTTAAGTCCATTGTAAGTTCCAAGGTTGGCAGAGCATAGCAGGCTGCTGAGCAATGACACGGCTACATGCAGGGTCCAAGGGTGCCATAAGCTAGAGACCATTCCCAAAGCTGCTTATTATATATGGGAAGCAGACCACATACCCAAAGCAGCTACTCAGCTGCTTGTGGTAGATCCCACCATGGAGTTGATTGCCAGTCTCATCATGGGGAATAACTACCACCAGCTGCCCAGCCACTCAACCAGGCCCAGCCAAGTTGACACACAAACTGAACTACCACAATTCACCCCTTGTCAACTTGGCATCTGTACAGATCTTCAATGGATGGCATTTGCACAGATCTCCACTGGGTGGCTCCAGTCCCCTAGTTTCTTTAAGTGGCGACCCCACCCCCTTGGCCTGGCAGCCCTGTTCCTCTCCCTCTTGGGCATGGCAGACCTGCCCCTCTCAGTCTTGGGCAGCAGCTATGGCTCCATCCCACTGGCTCACATGAACCAGCAGCCCTACACTCCAGAACTGAGTTGGTGAAGGTCTGGCTCTTTGAAACCTAGGGGGCTGTGGTCGTTCCACCCCCAAAGGCCATGGCCCTACCCTTTCAAGCTGAGGCAGCTCTGCTTCCATTTCCTTGGTCTCTGCCTCTGTCGATTAATGCCCAAGGGCAACCCACTCCACCTGGAATCTTCCTGCCCCAAAAGCACTCAGATTTCTTGCTCTGTGGGCCGGCCAACCTGTTACTCCATTTTATACCAGTCTTTTCACCAATTAATGCCCCAAGGCAACAACCTGCACCAGGAAGCCACCTACCCAAAGACATCTCCTCCGTGGGCTGGAAAGGCTGTCACTGTCTCATGCCAGTTCTCTAGGCTCTGCTCCTGCCATCTCTCATGCTGGTCCCTTGCTCTGCTCCTGCTGTCTGTCATGCCATATGCTGGGGTCTCTCTGCTAAGGTCTCAGGTCAAGGACACACTCCACTCCTGTTTCCACATTTTAGGTATCTGTCAGAGCAGCACCCGACTCTCTCGGTACCAAATTCTGTTCTGGTTACCTAGTACCACTCTGACAGGGATATAGCACAAATGGGATGGCCTTAACAAACAAGTTTATTCTTACTATTTGGAGGCTTTAAGTCTGAGGTCAAAGTGCCTGTGTGAAAGCCCCTCGACCATGGGCTTCAGCTCTGCCACTTGCTCCCAGTCCACCAAAGCTAGAGGCATCTCTTCACTCAGGCAGCTACTGGCTGCTGAGGTTAACAAGCCCAAGGTCAACAAATAAAATGTCACAGTCCCAATGTTACCAAACCACACAGCAGGCCATTAATTCAAGTCCATTGTAAATCTCAAGGTCAGCAGAGCATGGCAGACTGCTGAACAATGGCACAACTACATGCAGGATCCAAGCTTGCCAAAAGCTAGAGACTATCCCCAAGGCTTCTCCTTATATACAGGAAGCAGACCACACCCCAAAGGCAGATACTCATCTGCTTGTGGTAGATCCCACCATAGAGTTGATTGCCAGTCTCATCATGGGGAATAACTACCACCAGCTGCCCAGCCACTCAACCAGACCCAGACAAGTTGACACACAAACATAACTACCACAACTGTGTACCAGATGCTGTCAATGATAGAATTCCTAAGAACCCATGAATCTAGTAACTGATACCAGAAAGCATGCATATGTTAAAAAAAAAAGGATGTATAATATATTGAGTGCTAAATTAATCATACAGAAAAAGCCCAAGAGAGGGGTGGCTAGGATGTCACAGTATTACCATGCAGGGAACAACATGCATAAAGCTCAGTAGACCTGAGTTTGATTCTTAGTTCTCCCCCTTATTGGCTGTGTAAACTTGATCAGTTCTTTTAAGCTCCCCAAACCTTGGTTTCCTCTTCCTAAAGTGGTGTTGATAGAATGTTCCATGCAAAGTATTTTGCCAGTATAAAACCCACATCCATCATGGACAGGGACAGTCAAGTAGAGTCCCTGGAAGAGGTGGGATTGGGTTTGGGATTGAATAACAAGTAAAATGAAAAGCAACAAAGAGGTCAGGTACAGTCAAGATGTTCAGTTCAGAAGAACCCTGTGGAGATTAGCAGGTGTGGGCCATCCTCCTTACCAATATCCAAGTTTCTATCGCATTACCTGTTACCCTATGTTTCCCCATCAGCATCAATCCCATTTAACAAACTGAAAATAACATTCTTTGTAAATAGTTGTCAGATAAATTTAGATAAGTGAGACTTTCTACTCAGAACAAAATAAAAATTTCCCTTTATTTCCATCTAAGACACCAGGGGTCACCGGGGAAGGAACTTGAATCACACCAAGACTGTTGTTCTCAATAAAAACCTAAACTAAATGCAAAAAAAAAAAAAAAATCCCTCACTGCCATTGAGTAGATTCTGACTCATAGTGACCCCCTTTCAGTTTCCAAGGTGGTAAATGTTTAGGAAAGTAGATTGCCTAGTCTTCCTTCTTCAGAGCAGCTGGTGGGTTTGAACCACCAACCTTTGGGCTAGCAGTCAAATGCCTTAGGCACTACAACAGAATAAAAACTCTTCTTATCTTGGAAGTCAGAGTGTACTTGACCATTTGAACATAATGAAACATGAAGGTTGCAGGATACAAGTGGATCTTATTCAAAATCGCCCCTATACTACTTAATTTTAATTTGCCAACTTCTTTCTATATGCATTTGCACAATGAATTATACAATGATTTACAACTGTAGGGTGATTAACCTCCTAAGGAAGAAGCCCTTATCTGGAAGCTCTACAGTGAATGGCACAGGGTTATGTCCTTGAAGTTATATATATATATATATATACATATATATATAATGTCATCATAACACTCTGACTCTTTGGCTCTGCTGAGAACAATACTTTCCTGGTTACAAAAATTGGAACAAATCTATAGACAAAGTGAAGAAGACTTCATTAAGATTACATGGTAGAATGTAAATGTCATCAGCTTTACAACATTAAAATTACTAGTTTGCAGTTGACAAAACCTTAGAGGAGAGAGGGTGTGAGGAAAGAGAGTTAGGAAGAAGTAAGGATGACTGACGTAGAAAACTATTCCATTTCGTTAGACCTTTTTAGTACAATTTATTTTGTTAATCATATGTATATTATTTTGGTCAAGTTTTTAAATTAATACATAGGAAAAAACAAATTGTGTGATGAAGTAAACATTATAAAGCCAATGGTCCACTTCCTGACTAACCAGAAACAATTTCTTAAAGCAGAAATCATTTGCATATTTTACATATTTGTCCTGTGCTCACAACTTCTGGTGAACTCTTTGCACACAACAGTACAATGATGCTTAAACTGTGATCACGAATGACCTGCCACAGACTCATTTGTGGATCATGTTTATTAAAAAGAAAAAAATCAACACTTTCTAAGACACCATTTGAGACTCACAGACTCAGAATTTCCAGTGGGGAGTCCAAAAACCTGTACCTTTAATAGGCACCCAAAAGTGATGCTTATAAACATTTCAGAGTAAGAATCACTGCTCCAGAGTTCCATTTCTATGAAAACATTCCTTCCTTGGAACCACATTCAATTTTTTCCTAAGCAAATCAAATCAAAAGTCAATCCCCAAACTCTATTTCAAAGTTCTGAAAATAAAGAGGTTTGCTTTGGTTTAGCTTTAGATTGCCTTATCTTGTCTCCTTGAGTCATACAAAAATTCTGAACCCTGACCACTACAGTGCTTTGAATTTATTCTTAAACAAAAGTTATATTTAATATATTTCTACTCTAATATAGCAAAGGAGACCTGGTGGCACCATAGTTAAGCACTCAGCTGCTAACCAAAGGTCAATAGTTTAAACCCATCAGCCACTCCACAAGAGAAAGATGTGGCATAAAGATTACAGCTTTGGAAACCCTACAGGGCAGTTCTACTCTGTCCTATAGAGTAAGTATGAGTTGGAATTGATTTGGTAGCAATGAGTTTGGTTATATATAGATGGATGGATAGATAGATAGATAGATAGATAGATAGATAGATAGATAGATGCAACTGAGCATATTAACCGTTTGCAAAAAGTGGAGCCTTTTGGGTGTGCAAATGGTTAACACTCTTTGGTAAAAACAGTCTACACATTCAACTGCTGGAAAGGTTGGAGGTTTCAGTTCACCCATAAGCCTAAAAACAAACGCTTCATGATCTACTTCAAAAAAATGAGTCCTTGAAAACCCTATAGAACACAGTTCTTTGATACACATAATCCACAATGAGTCAGTATCAACTTAACAGTAACTGGTTTTGTTATTATAGAAAAGGTACCTAGAGCTGAGTCCAGTTAAGATTTGCAGCTCATATAGACACACCATAATGTCTCAATAAAGACTCAAGAAACTATGTAAAATGGATACAAAGACTGAAGAAACTATGTGAAACAGATATAAATAATGACCTAAGAACCCAGAACATCAAAGAGAAGTTTGAAGAATTAGACCAAGCACCAACTGGAAGAGACAAAATGGAAACAGAAGGAATGCAGAGATTCACAAATCATCTGTACCCTGCCTGCCAGCCTCGTGCAGCATAAGCATTTTGAGACAGCAGCAAGTAGTATCCCCAAGTGAGAAGCCCAGAAAAGCAACATCAAGGAAAACATAGCCTGAAGCAGAGATACTGTATAAACAAACCTGGAAAGAAACAAGGAAGGCAGGATGCATGCAAGATCTGAAGAAGCCCCAGAGGATGATGCATAGGAGTACCATCTCCTTAAATTTAGAGGTACACAAGGAAGTGCTACTGGAACAAAGTGGGATGGACCAAATCATTGGAGCCTCAGGACAGGGGATAGATAAAACAGGGAGTGTACATGTGCAGAGGGGCAAAGGAAAAGTAGACAAGAGCTCCAGTGCCCCTGGCAAGCACAGAGAAGGGAGGGAGCTAGGAACAAGTGACAGGACCACTTATCAACAGAAGTGCCGATCCATTTGGGTAAGAACCACTCACTGAAAAGTAAAACTGAAGAATAACAACCAGAAGTCTCCCCATCAACTGCTCCATCCCCTTTCTCCCCCAGTTTGAGTAGGCCCCACCCACAAACTGGTCATATGGACCAGTAAGTGCCCTTGTACCCCACTCACTCCACTCCTTTCAATTGTGGCAGCACCCATCTTACACCCACCTGACCACATATGCAGGCTGTATAGGCATGCCCTGAGTCCCTTTTCCTCCTCCTCCTACTGTGATACCAATCCCACACCTATGCAGAGGGCCTGCCTTGCCCATGTGGGTAGCACTCTCTTCCTGTGACTAGAAAGACAACCCATCCTGCTCTCTAGAGGCCACACTAATAGCTCATACAAATGTGGAAGGACCACTTTGTCACTCCAGATCTGCAGTGGGATCCTGACCACAGGTGCCTCACATTGGGGAAGGGACTTGCTTTTGTAACTCCATGCAAACCTATAAGGGAAGACATACATACCTAATGACTAAAGACCTATCAATAAGAGGAAATGACACTCAGCTTGCTGGCAGTAACAAAGTCAAATATAGACCAATATCAGAAAACACAACAATTAAAATAATACAAAGCAAAGTAGATAATCTAAAGTAAAAGGGAAGGACTAAATTGCTTATAATCAAAACAAAACAAAGCAGATAAAATCAAGACAAGCAAACAAACATACTACCAATAAAAATATATAAATAAATAAAATCTTAATATCTTGAATATAGTAATCAATTACAAATCATATGGTGAGACAGGAAAGCAAATATACAAAATAAAGAGAAAAACTCTCTAAGGAAGAACAGATCATGTAACTACCAGACAAAAACTTCAAAAAGTAGTATTTAGGCTTCTCAAAGAGATCAAGGAAAAAAATGGGAAAAAATCTAGAAGAATTCAGGAAAACAATACAAGAACAAAACAACAAACTCAATAAAGGAACAGAATCTTTACAAAAATAACTAGGAATTCAGACACTTAACAATAAAATAACATAAATAAACAACTCAATGGAAGAACACAAAGTAGAATTGAAACAATGGAAGGAAGAATCAGCAAAATAGAAGACAAAGCTCTTGATAGTAATCTGTATGAAGAACAAACAGAAGAAAAGATTAAGAGAAACAGAGAAAGCTGACTGGTTATATGAAACACCAAGAGGAAAAATATAAGAATATTAGAGATTCCAGAAGAGAAATATGAAAATCTGTACAGAGAATTTCTGAATAAATAATGGCAGAAAATTTCCCAAATATCATTAAAGATGAGAAGATATTCATCCAAGAAGCTCAATGAACCCCTATACGATAGACCCAAAGATAAATTCATCAAGACATGTTATAATAAAACTTCACAGATCCAAAGACAAAGAAAGAATTTTTAAAGCAGTATGTGAAAAGTGAAATATTACCTACAAAGGGCCCTTAACAAAAATAAATGCTGATTTCTTGTCAGAAACTATGCAGGCAAGAACACAAATGGGATGACATATACAAATCCCTGAAAGAAAAGAAGTCTCAACCAAGAATTATATATCCAGCAAAATTGTCATTTAAAAATGAGAGTGAAATTAGGACATTCTCAGATAATCAGAAATTAAGGGAATTTGTAACCACCAGACCTTCCCTTCAAGAAATATTGAAAGGAGTCTTACCTATAGAAAAGCAATGATATCAGGCAAAATCTGATATAAAGATGCACAACAGCATCACCCTGGTAACAATCCAGGTAACGATATCATAATAGTAAAATAAAGTTATGATAGATAACAGCAAATCCAAGATACAAAGTTGTAATCAATGACATCAAAACAAAAGGGAGAATTAAAGGTACAAGTATAGAACTTCCATATGGTGAGAGAGTTAAGGTGATTTCAACATATAACAGATTGTTTTAAATGTGGGATATTAAATATAAACCTAAGAAAACCACAAATAAAATTAATAAATCTCCAACATCATTTCTATCACCAAATAACAAGTTTCTATCATGTTTTCAAACAGTCATATTAACTGGTCTTCCTTGTATGTATATGGATATTATCCTATCATTGACAATGTTATACTTCAGGATTGATCTTGACATGCTCTTTCTGACAATGAATGTCATGTCATTCCACCTCATTTTGTCTGCAAGCCAGGCTGATACCTGTGCACCATGTGCACCCCACTGGGTTTAAAACATCAGTGGCACAGCTTCAAGACTCACAGCAACACATCACCACAATAGTACAAACTGACAGACAAGTTTGTCTCCCTTAGCTGTTGGACCCCTCCAACCACTCTTTCCTGGATCCCTGCAGCTGACTCCTTGATCTATTCCGGTTCCTTTTGCCTTTTCTGTCCTCTCCTTGCCTTCCCACCTCGCTGCTTGTGGAGCATGGCCTGGGTTTCTTCTCCTCACCCGGGTCACTGCGGCTGATTTCTCAATCTGTTCTGATCCCCTTTGCCTTTTTCGGTCACTTTAAATATCCAAAATGTCTGCCATGTGTAAACAATCAAAATGGCTGCACCTTTAGGACAGCAGAAAGTCCACAGCTCATGTTGTCTCCCTCCTAGTCATAGGCCACCAAAGCAGCTGTCCCTGTAGCCCTTGGTGACCAGGACTGATCTTTAGGTCAATTCTCAGGTCCCAACACCACTTGGAAATATACAGGCTGTTGGTTTTGTCAGAGTAGCTGACAGTCTGCAGCTCTGATCGTCTTTGTACTCACTGTTTTCGTTCAGGTTTTTCCACTAGTTGATGCCTAATCCACTTCTGTATAGTTCCTTTCAAAGCTCAGGGTTCCAGGATTATCTTCTGTATCTCTATAAATTGTTTTTTCTTTTCTTTGTTGAAGAGTGTCTGTGTTGCTTGTCTGTCTAAAGCTCCATCTTACCAGACAATGGCTTTTAGAATGTTCAAAAAGTTGTGCAAAAATCAACACAGTCAAATATTAGAAAGTTTTGTCATTCCAGAAAGAAACGTACGGCCGTTAACAGTCACTATTTAGTCCTTCCTCTCCATAGTCCCTGGAAAACACTAACTTACTTTATGTCTCTATGGTTTTACCTTAAGGATATTTCATATAAATGGAAACAAATAATATGTAGCATTTTGTGTCTGGCTTCTCTCACTAAACATAAGATTTTCAAGGTTCATCCATGTTGTTGCATGTATCAGTACTTCACTCCATTGTGTTTTCAAATAACATTCCATTGCATGACTACAGCATGATTTATTTATTCATTGATCATTTGATGAACATTAGGGTTGTTTCCACTTTGGGACTATTATGAATAATGCTGCTATGTATATCATTTTAGTGGGGATATGTGTTTTATTTTTCTTGGTCCTTAGGAATGGACTTAGTGGACCACATAGTAACTCTTGTTTAATATTTCCAAAGTAGTCAAATTTTTCAAAATAAGCTACACCATTTTACAATACCACTAACAATATATGAGTTCTAATTTCATTTAATAATTATTAGCTATACATTTTTAGTTATTTTCTGTATGATTATTCAAAGACAAAATTCTTGACTTAATTTTTATACTAACCTAATTCCAGTGAGATAGAGAAAATTTACTCCTATATAGCTTAACTCTCATGCCCATTTTTTGTACTATCATTGTATATATCACATCTATGTTTGTTACAAACTCAATAATATGTTGTTATAATTATTATTTTCTATAATTTTATGTATTTTAATGAAGCTTAGAGAATAAAGATGAACTAGTATATATTTATAGAGCTTGTTACATTAAAATTATTATTTACCATTTCTGATTCTCTTCATTCTCTCCTGTAATTTGAGTTCCCATATGTTATTTCCTTGCTCCAAACAGCTTTGTTACCACCTACCTCCTATGTGCTGTCATTTTCAAATGTATTACATTTCTACATTTGATAAGCTCAAGAATAGAATTATATACATACTATATACATACTTTTTATGCAATTGCTTTTTAAATCAGTTAATAGATAAAGGAGAAAAGATACTCGATTATATTGCTTTTTACAATTACCTGTGTTGTTACCTTTACTAGCACTCATTGCTTTTTCATGTCTATTTAAATTGCCATCTGGTGTCACTTGCTTTCATCCTAAAGAACTTCCTTTAATATTTCTTCTAAGGCAGATATGCTAGCAACAAATTCTCTCAGATTTTGTTATCTCAGAATATTTTCATTTTACCTCCTTATATGAAGATAGCATTGCTGGATATAGGATTATTGGTTGAAAGTTTTTGTTTTTCAATACTTTCAATATGTCATCGCAGTGCCTTTTGGCTCTATTGCTGATGAGAAGTCAGAAATCAGCTGTTGATCTTATTGAAGTTTCCCTGTACATGACGAGTCTTTTTTTTTTTTTTCATTTTTCCCTAAAATTCAAATTTTCTTTTCCACTCTGGCATTCAACATTTTAACTACGATATGTTTGACTATGGATCTCTTTGTTTTTATCCTACTTGGAATTCATTGAGTTTCTTAGATGTGTAGATTATTAGTATTTTTCATCACCTTTGGGTCATTTTCGGCCATTATTTCTTCAAATATTCTTTTTGTTCCTTCTCTTTCTCCTCTCCTCTAGGACTTCCTTCTGCATTTGTTGATGTGTCTAATGGTGTCCCACATTTCTCTGAGGATCTGTTCATTTTTCTTCATTTTTTTTCTTCCCTCTGCTCTTCAGATTAAGGAGCTCTAGGAGTTCTGGTAGCATAGTGCCTAAGGCACTTGACTGCTAACCAGAAGGCTGGTGGTTCAAACCCACCAGCCACTCCTCAGAAGGAAGGTTGGGCAATCTACTTCCGTAGTGATTCTGCCTCAGAAACCCAAGGAGGGGTCGCTATGGGTCAGGTCTTACTCAACAGCACATAACGACAATAACAACAGTGGTACAATGGTTAAGGCATTTGGCTGCCAACCAAAAGGTCAGTGCCAGCTGCTCTGTGAAAGAAAGAGGAGGTAGTCTGCTTCTGTAAACATTAACAGCTTTGGAAATCCTATTGGGTCTCTATGAGTCATAATCGACTCAATGACAATGAAGTTTTTTTTTAGTTCTTTGGATTACATAATATCCATCAATCTGTTTTCTGACAAAAAAAGGACCTCTAGTGATTTTTTCATTTCAGTTATTGCCTTAGGCTTGGTTCTTTAGAGAAGCAAAACCAGTGAAGCTTAGACAGACAGAGAGAGAGAAATTATTTCAAGGAAATGGCTCACACAATTGTGGTGCCTGGCAAGTTCCAAGTCTATGGGTTGAACATTAAGCTGTAGGCTGCTCTTGATTCAAGCAAGCTGCAGGGTCTGGTGGACCCAAATCAGTAGGCAGTGTAATAGGTTGCTGTCTTCAGAGAATGACAAATCCAAGATCAGAATGTAAAATGGCAGGTTGGCTTGCAGGCTGTAAAGGCAACAAAATCCCAAGATCAGTAAGCAATATAGCAGACCACTAGTTCAAGTCTACATATATGTGTGTGTGTATTGGAAGCAGGCTTGCAAACACCCTTGAGGAAACTTGCTTCCAACTGATTGTCTGCTCATAGCACAGTTCATCATGGAGCTGATTACATTATATCAGGTCTC
Organism: Orycteropus afer afer; assembly: GCF_000298275.1. Taxonomy (NCBI): domain Eukaryota; kingdom Metazoa; phylum Chordata; class Mammalia; order Tubulidentata; family Orycteropodidae; genus Orycteropus; species Orycteropus afer. The sequence goes on along the minus strand of NW_006922016.1, from coordinate 2,346,411 downwards.
ATCATGGATGATGACTACTTCATAACTGCTAAACCACTTAGAATTATGGTCCAGCCAAGTTGACACACAGCCTTAACTATCACACTTACACTTTGGGTTTTTTTTAACATACATTTATTTTATTATTTTTTATTTTTGCAGTGTTCCCTTCCATCCATCCCTCCCCGACACCGGTAACCAACAAAGAAAGTTTCTTTCCTTATATAAACCTTTCCTTGACTTTTTTACAATAATGAACTAATACAATATTTATCCTTCTGTGATCACAGTTATTATACTTGGAACACCACAATTTCTACTTGGTTCTTCTTTTTCTGGGTATTTTTAACTGCTTTATTGATGTTTTTATCATGCAGTCTTTTTAATCTCTAGACATGTTTCCTTTAGCTCTTTGAATGCATTTTAAATAGCTGTTTTGAAGTTTATGTATGCTAAGTCCAGTATTTGGGCTCCTGACTTTTTTTCTTGTGTATGGATCATACTTTTCTACTTCTTTGCATATCTGTAATGTTTGTTTAAAAATGTATGTTTGAAATAATGTATTAATAATTCTTATATTGACCCCCTCCCTCATTCCTAGGTGATATTTTTGACAACACACCGTGACATAAATTTCCTCAAAGTTTTATCTAATTTCATTAGGGGCCATTTGAAAAGGCAGACTGTTAGCAGTCTTTGAGACTGAAGACCTCAGAAGGGATCTTCTTAGTTGTTTCATTCCTAGTTCACTTTGTTAAACTTCTAGCTAGTCTACTATTTTGCTTTTTATGAGTATCATGGAGTTACTAGCCTAAGGGTACCACCACTAACCGCTCACCACCAAAATCTTCATTATTTTCAACCATGCCCTTAGATGTGGACCTCTCTACACTGTGTTCCAAATAAAATCACTCACCTTAGGCTAGTCTTTGGAATTTTTTGTTCCCATGACATCACCCCTTGAGTAGAATATCTCTGTCACTGCAATGAAACTAGAAGAGAGATAGTGACTTGCTTCTCCCAGAATGATATCCCTGCCCTAGGAGGAGGGTTCCTATAGGGGAAAGTAGCTGCTGGATTTTTCAATCCTGTAGGATCCAGTATTCTCAGTCCATCATGTTTAGGGTAGTACTTCTACTCTATGACTGGGTACTGGATGGAGGGAGGGAGACAAGGTTTCTTGGCCATACCTCCCCAGAATAGAGCTTCTGCAACATAGAGCTGGAGTGGAGGTAAGAGATGTCAATGGCTTCCCTTACCAGAGTGAAATTGTAGCTTCAGACTGGGAGCTATGGGAAAAGAGGCCCATCTTCTTTCCTGCATATGCCAGGAATAGAGTTTCCATCACACTGAGGTGGGGAGGAATGTAAAGGGAGCAGATTATGCCTCAAATGCCACAGATGCTCATTATTGTTATCATTAATAGATTTTTTGGATGTTTCTCAGTTTTCTATATGTCCTTGGGATAATTTCCAGAGATTATTCATTTATTTATTTTTATGTGTTTCAGCCATTAAATGGTTGTTTCACTGCAGAGAGAAACCACTCTTTTCTGCACATCACCATTCCAGAAGTCATTGAGTTTTATAAAGGAAAAAAAAAAAGTCTTAGATACCTTGAAGCCAATACACTCTGAAGGACTCCTAGTTCATGATGGCAGACTCTCCAAATGAGGTGTGAATACACTTAATAGGAAAGTCACTGCTGATGACTTTTTATACTGGTGACATACTACACAGCTCACTCTCATAAACATGGAGCAAGAGCAAAAAGAAAGAATGCTACTGAAATGCAGGTAAGAGTCAATTCAGAATTAGTTTCTGCCTTGGAAATGAAACCCACAAAACCTAACAATAGGATTAAACCACTCTGATTACAAGCACCTGCTAGAGGCTACAGAGAATAAAGCAAACAATTTCACTTAAACATCTCAAAATCTGGGTCCTATAACCCTGGAGCCTAAAAGCTAACATACCCACTATGAAATCTCACAAGTGAAAAATCACTTACATAAATATACCTTCAATGGGAGCCCTTCAAGGCAATGATAAAAGGCCATAGAGAAAAGGGTAAAACTCTTTTTGAAAAAAACCTGGTAAATAGGTAACGTAAATGTCAGCAGAAAATGCAATGTTAGGCCATTTGGAAACTTGTGATTTATTTAACATCGAAATTTCAAAATCAATTTCATACTTTACCTTAAGTTAGAGAAGTTATCACAGCATAGGAGCAAATAATTGGAAAAGCTTCAGTTTCCAAGTACTGTAATTTAGCCACAAAATAACTAACTAATGGCAGATGAATAGCAAAGAGTAGTACAGACAAAGAATTAGAGTAATAAAAGTATGGCACACTGGAAACAATGGAAAATGCTTCAAGAGCTCCTGCTGAGAAAGCAGCCTGGGGAGCAGGGAGCTGAGAAATAATTGGTCTAGCATAAACCTCTGATTCACAGGCCCTTCCATAAGAAGCCCAGAAATGCCATCATCCCCTAGAAATCAGCTCTGGAGAAACACAGTCAGTATCACCTCAGGAAGCCATAAAGACAACATCTCCTGCTTCATTTCAGGAACAGACTTTTAGGCATTATATGGAACTAGTAATTCCTCTGCTTTAACATAACACAAACAATTAAGCACTCAACTACTTACCAAACTGTTGGCAGTTTGAATCTACCCAGAGATGTCTCAGAAGAAAGGCTTGGTGACCTACTTCCAAAAAATTAGCCACTGGGGAAACAATTAGTCCAAGCGACTGGTATACCATGTGATCCTCAGCCTATGACTACGAGACCAGAAGAACTACATGATGCCCAGCCACCACTGTCAACCACTCAGAGGGGGATCTATGTAGGAGATCCTGGATAGTGAGGGAGAACAGTGTGGAACAAAACTCAAAATCATTTGGGGAAAAAAAAAAAAAAAAAGAAAGGGACCAGGTTTGCTGGTCTGATAGAGCCTGGTGGAAACACTGAGACTATGGCCCCTAGCTGCCCTTCGGGTCTGGAATTGAACCCACATCTGTGGCTTCCAGCCAAACAAAAGACAGGCATATGTGTTAAACATTTACCTGAGATCGATACACTCCTTGGAGGGAACAATCATGGGAGAAATAAGGGCGGTTTATGCACAGGGAGACAGCTCAGGGGCCAGAAGTACACAGAGGGATGGACACAGGGAAGAGGTAACTATCAGGAGAAAGTGGGAGGGGAACTGTTGCATTGGGGTAAGTTATATTCAATGTCATGAGACAAAGTGTATGTGAACTGCTGTATGGAAAGTGAATTTGCTCTGTAAACTTTCACCCAAATCACAATTAAAAAAAAAAAAAAAAAATCAGCCATTAAAAACCCTGTGAGAAACAGTTCTACTCTGACACATGTGAGGTCACCATGAATCAGGATCAACTTGACAACAATTCCCTCACCCTTAGCTTCTAGTGACTACCAGTGATCTGTGGTGCTACTTTGCTGTTGATAGATGCATCCTTCCCCTGTATGTGATTCTCTTTCTGTGTCTTGTGCTTCTTTTGTATAAAACACCACTCAGAATTAGGAATAGAACCCATCCTACTCTGGCATAACTTCTTTAGTTTAATGGATAACATCTCAAACAAAATCACATTCATCCCTGCAGGAGTCTACACAATTCAACCCATAACAAAGCTCAGTGTAATCACAGTTGACCTTATAAAAGGGAGGTAGGGAAGGTCAGAGAGAGAGATTTGAAAATGCTACTCTGCTGAGTTTTAAGATAGTAGAATGGGCCATGAGCCAAGGAACGTAGTCAGCTTCTAGAAGTTGAAAAAGGCAAAGGGATGGATTCTTCCCTAGACCCTCCAGAAAGAACAGAGCCACGCAGACACCTTGATTTTAGTATAGTGAGATCAGTCAGATTTATGACCTCTAGAACTACAAGATAGTAAATTTGTGTTATGTTGAGCCATTAGGTTTGTGGTAATTTGTTATAGTAATAGGAAACTAACACAGAACCATTCTTCAAAAACATAACTACATAATGTTATCTCACTTCAGAAGAGAGAGTAAATAACTGCCATCCATTTATCCCAGAAAGAAATAGATTTTTTCTATACAAAGAGATACACACATGTGCATTCCAACAAATTAGTTCTCTTATAAAAAGAATACTAATAGGTTGAACATCAATACCCTATTAGTACATCTGTATGTGTGTATGTGTGTGTGCATTTGCCTCTTTATACATTTATTGGCATATCATGAACACCAATTTAGTGCCAAGATTACGCCTGATTCTTCAGGTGTGCTATTTATATTATTTCATTTTCTACCATCATACCCCTGTATTACAAAGGAGTAAACTCTTAGATCAGTTCACATATCCAAAGTCAAAAACAAAACAAAAACACCATTGCCATCAAATTGATTCAAACACATAGTGATCCTATAGGACAAAGTAAAACTGGTCCATAGGGTTTCCAAATCTGTAAATCTTTATGAAAGCAGAATGTCACATCTTTCTCCTGCAGAGCAACTGGCAGGTTTGAACCACCAAGCTATCAGTCAATAGCCAAGCACTTAACCACTGCACCACCAGGGAATCTCTCAAAGCACCAAATTCAAAAATAAAGACTTCCAGTAAGATGGTGGAATAGGCAGACAAGCTACACAGACCCTCTTCAACAAAGAAAAGAGAAACCAATGGACAGAAATACAGAAGATAATCCTGGAGCCCTGAGCTTTGAAAGGAAGTATACAGAAGTGGATTAGGCACCAACTAGTGGGAAAACCTGAATGAAAACAGTGAGTGTGGAGACAGTCAGAGCAATGGACTGTCAGCTACTCTGATGGAACCAACAGCCCAAATATTTCCAAGTAGTGCTGGGACCTGAGAATTGACCTAAAGATCACCCCTGGTTGCCAAGGGCTGTAGGGACAACTGCACTGGTGGCCTATGGCTAGGAAGGGAAACAGCAAGGAGGGAGATAACCTGAGCTGTGGATTTTCACCTGTCCAGAGGGCACAGCCATTTTGAAAGTTAACAAGCCATGGACATTTTGGATTGTAAAGTGACAGCATTCTTGTTAGGATTCCAGGAACCTAAGAATAGGCTCCGTTTGCCAAGGACGGCAGGGACGTACAGGAGGCAAACAATGGGAAAGGAGACAGGTGCTGAGTGTATAAGTGCTGCCAACTCATGAATAGAAAAGCACAGTACAGTACCCTGCTTACATAGATAACATACAAAAAAAAAAAACCAAAAATTGTGGACAAGTCATGCCAACATACAATCACCAATTAAATATAAAGACAAAAATGTCACAATGCCTTGGAGACAAAAGAGCATCACCATCCACACAAAGAAGCAAGATGAGACAGGAGAAACAAGGGACCATGATACAGACCCAAAACACATCCCTGAGGGAGACACAGCATTGGAACTCCCTGATAAGTTATTCAAAATAATTCAAATGATGGACTTGGATAAGGATATATTAATTTATTTTTAATAAGGAATTCAAATAATTTTTTTTAGGTACCTTCAATGAATTGAGAGACAGATCAAGGAAAACACTGACAAAATTGAGGGAAACACAGAGAAAACCTTAGAACGATTTCAAAAGGCAATACAAGAACTAAATGACAAAATAAATGAAAAATTAGAAATGATATAAAATCTACAGACAGAAATCTAGAAGATTAATACTAAATTTTCAGAAACAGATAACACATTGACTAGGCAAAGGAACAGAATTGAATCAATGGAAGACAGAATTAATGAGATTGAAGGCAACTACCTCAATACTTCTTTGGAAAGGGATCAATCAGAAAAAAAGATCGAAACAAAATGAAGAAAGCCTAAGGTTCATGTGGGTTACCATCAAAAGGAATAACATACATGTCATTGGAATTCCAGAACAGGAAGAGACAAATAAAACCACAGAAAAAAATATCAAAGATTTGTTGGAAGGGAATTTTTCTGGTAGGATTAAAGATGAAAATAATACATCCATTCAAGAAGTCCAACGAACCCCAAACAGGATAGGCCCCAAAAGAAAATCACCAAGACATATCATCATCAAAATCACCAAAACCAAAGACAAAGAAAGAATCCTGAAAGCAGCACAGGAAAAACAAAAAGTTACCTACAAGGGGCAACCAATAAGACTAAACTCTGATTTCTCAGCAGAAACCATGCACGCAAGAAGGTAATGGGATGGTATATATAAAACCCTGAAAGAAAAATTTCCAACCAAGAATTATATACCTGGAAAAATTGTTCCTCAAATGTGATGGTGAAATTAGGACTTTTCCAGATAAGCAGAAATTAAGGGAATTTGTTAAAACCAGATCAACCTTACAAGAAATGCTAAAAGGAGTCCTTTGGACAGAGAAGCAATAATAGCAAAGAATAACTGACCATTAACACACATGATGACATAACCGAAAAACCAACCTACGTATGGAAGTATCCAAAGTAAATAAGCCTACAAGATTGTAAACAGGGAACCAGAGATATCAACTGACAAACAAGGACAACTACAAACCAAAAACAGGGAAAAAAAATGTGTCATTATGGAACTTCTAGATGGTAGGGAAGTCAAGACAACTATAAGATAGAACAGACTATTCTAAACTTGTGAAGTAAATTGTAAATCACAGGGTAACCTCAAAGAAAAATTATAAGCCTTCATATCAAAATAAAAAAGAAGACCTGTACAGATATTTAGCAAATACTAAAACAACAGCAATGAAGGAAGTGATAACACAATTCATAAACAAAACAAGCTCAGCACAGAAAATGATATGGAACAAAGAAATCAACACCACAAAAAAGCAAATAATGTAGAAACTGCAAAACACCACATAACGTGGATGAACTTGGAGGACACTAAGCTGAGTGAAATAAGTTAATCACAGAAGGACAAATATAGTATAAGTTCATTATTGTAAAAAGTCAAGGAAAGGTTTATATATGGAAAGTAACTTTCTTTGTTGGTTACCAGGGATGGGAAGGGAGGGGAGGGAACACTTTAAAAAAAATGCATTTACCTATGTCACTTTACTTTTGTGTATTTCACTGTACATAAATTATGTATCAAAAAAGTAACATTTAAAATAAATAAATAAATAAAAATTAATATATCCTTATCCAAGTCCATCGTTCTGCCTCTGAGAGATTTAATTAATCTTCCTACAAGCCGCTTTTTACTTCTTAAGGTTTACATTTTTCCCTTTGCCATCTATAAGACACCACTTTACCACCTTACACATACAGGCTCCACTCTCCAACCACAGGAAAATTCTTTCTCGATCCACATGGTTTCATAATGCCTGGTCCTTCTACTTGCTGCCTCCTCCACATGGAGCTCTCTTCCACCCTCATCTTTGCCTGGAGTACTCTCATTTTCCCTTCAAGTCTTGGCATAAATATGAATTCCTCCAAGAAGCTTCTCCCACAGTCAAGTTCTAAAAAGAGTAGGTGATTTTGTTGTACTTTTGTAATAGCCTATGTTTCCCATAGTGGTGAAGTGCTTAAGTGCCCAACTGCTAACCAAAAAAGGTCAGTGGTTCAAACCCACCAGCCTCTCCATAGGAGAAAAATATGTTAGTCTGCTTTTGTAAAGATTACAGCCTTGGAAACCCTATAGGGCAGTTCTACTCTGACCTATAAGGTCAGCATGATTCTGAATCAACTTGACAGCAACAGATATGCTTCTCTAATCATTGCACATATCATATTGTATGAGCTAAGGCTTGCCTAATACCCAGTGTCCACTCCCACTTTACATTCCCATGATGTAACTTCCATGAAATCAAAAACCACTTTGATCTTGTCCACTAATATATCCTTGGTGTATATTAGAAAGCCACAATAGAAACATAATAAATTTGGATTATGTAGTTAAATAATAGTGAAAAACATCTGCATTTAGTTGTTAGAAAAGTAAACATATTAACTAACATTACAAATGTCTTTAAAGCTTTCAACAGTTGACTAACAGAAAAATGATAGTTTAGTGTTTCATTGTTTAGCCTTTTTTTTTTTTTTTA
>NW_006922016.1:2317859-2337940 GCF_000298275.1 Orycteropus afer afer | reverse complement strand
CTTCCAAGTGGATGACGGTGGTAGCCAGGCACCATCTAGTTCTTCTGGTCTCATAGTTGTATAGGCTGCAGATTGGATGGTGTACCAGTCTCTAGGACTAATTGTTTCTATGAATTTTGGTTTTCTTCATTCTTCTTTTGTTTAGCTTGTCTTTAATGATAACCCCAAATAGTGATTCTAAGATTGGATTTCTAGCTCCATTACATCGTTTACCATAAGCACTGAGTCATATCAATTGATAATGAGGACCTACCTGAAGTTTTTTTCTTTCCTGAAGCAAAGAGGGAGAGAGAAGCACTTTTTTACTTTCATTCTTTTTCACTTAAAGCTAACAGACCTCTTAAGGAAAGAGACGCTTTTCCACCTCATTTGGCTGTCATTCCATGTTCCAGAGGGTACGGAGCAAGATTTATATGAATTGTTCTGTGAAAGTAGAAAAAGAAATGCTCTCTGTTTCAGTACACAAAGACCCTGCGATTCCACCACTGTATGTAAGCCACTGCATATATGTAGATTAGTGCCTTGTAGTCTTAAAGGCTGTTTATTGGGTTCCAGGGGCTCAGAGCTGCTTTTGCTTGGGGGTGGTTCTTTTTAAAAGCCAGGGCCTGAGGTAAACAGGAACCAGGGTCTCAGGCTGCTTTTGCTTGGGGGTGGCTCTATTTTAAGCCTAGGGGGTGCAAAGCAGTTAGGAACAACTAAGGGAGACAAACCTGTCTGTCAGTTTGTCATCCTGTGGTGGTTTACATGTTGCTGTAGTCTGGAGGCTATGCCACTGGTGTTGCAAAATGCCAGCAGAGTTACCTATGGTGGACAGGTTTCAGCAGAGCTTTTGGGCTAAGACAGACTCAGAAGAAGGAAGAGCCCATCCACTTCTCAAACAATTGGCCAGTGAAAAGCTTATGAATAGCAATGAAATACTGTCTGATATATTACTGAAAAACTGAATGAATAACCCTGAAACAATGTCCAATATAGTGCCAGAAGATGAATCCATCAGGTTGAAAGGAATTGAAAATTTGACTGGGGTAGAGCTCACTCCTCAGAGTTGTAGATGACCTTAACAATGTGGATAGAGCAGAGCTTTCAAGACCTCCATTGGCTGATGTGGCATGACTCAAAATGAGTAGAAACAGATACAAACATTTATCAATAATCGTAAGATGGAATGTAGAAAGTATGAATCTAGGAAAATTATCAAAAATGTCAAAAATGAAATGGAACACAAGAAGATCAATATGCTAGGCATTAGTAAGCTGAAATGGACTGTTTTTGGCCACTTTGAATCAGAAAACCGTATGATCTACTATGCTGGGAATGACAGATTAAAGAGGAATGGTGTGCCATTCATTGTCACAAAGACTGCTTCAGGATATGTCCTGAAGTACAACACTGTCAGTGATAGTATAATATCCATTTGTCTACAAGGAAGACCAGTTAATACTACTATTATTCAAACCTATGCACCAACTACCAATGCCAAAGATGAGGAAATTGAAGATTTCTACCAAATTTTTCAGTCTGAAATTGACCGAACATGCAATCAGGATGTGTTGATTACCAGTGGTGACTGGAATGCAAAAGTTGGAAACAAAGAGGAGTTACCAGTAGTTGGAAAATATGGCCTTGGTGATAGAAATGACAGCTTCACAATGGAGGGAAAAAAAATTGAAGTTGTCATTTTTTGTTGTTGTTGGCCTTATTAGCATAACGAGGACTTCATATTATTTGGTTCTACAATCAACACCAATAGAAGCAGAAGTCAACACATCAGATGGCGTATTGGATTGGGTAAATCTGCTGCAAAAGACCTCTTTCAAGTGATGAAGAGCAAAGATGTCTCCTTGAAGACTACAGTGTGCCTAACCCAAGCCATGGTATTTTCAGTCACCTCTTATGCATGTGAGAGCTGGACGATGAATAAGCAAGACTGAAGAAGAGTTAATGCTTTTGATTTGTGGTGTTGGAAAAGAATGCTAAGAGTATCTCAGACTGCTAAAAGGACTAAAAAAATCTGTCCTTGGAAGCAAGAGTGGCCAGACTTCATCTTACTTACTTTGGTTATGTTGTCAGAAGGAACCATTCCCTGGAGACAGATATCATGCTTGGTAAAATGGAGGGTCAATGAAAAAGGGGAAGGCCCTCAATGAGATGGATTGACATAGTGGCTACAATGATGGGCTCACATATAGCAAGGATTGTGAGGCTGGCACAGGACTTGGCAGTTTTGTTTTACTGTTCATAGGGTCGCTATGAGTCGGAGACAACTCAATGGCACCTAACAACTACAACAACAGTCTTAAAGGCTTGGCGCTGCCTTTGGAGGGTTGGCCAGAGGAGAGACCACTTCAGGGCTAGCCTTCCAAAGGATACTTACAGGAATATCTCATTTTATTGCACTTCACTGTATTGTGCTTTGCAGAGATTGTGTTTTTTTACAAATTGAAGATTTTGGCAACCCTGTGTTAAGTCTATTGGGGCCATTTTTTCCATTAGCTTGTATTCACTTCATGTCTCCATGTCACATTTTGGTAATTCTCAAAATATTTTTTTCATATTTTGCATAATGCTATTACATAATTAATAGACTACACTATACTGAAAACATAATTTTGATCTGCACTGAGAAACCATAAAATTTGTGTGATTCACTTATTGCAATATTCACTTAATTGCAATGGTCTGGAACCAAATCCACAATATCTCCATGGTAAACCCATAGGAGAGTGTGAACAGAGAACAGTAGTGATGGTAGTAATGATGGTACCAGCTATCATTTAAGAAGTCTCATCCTATGTATTGGCCACAGGACATTGTATGCATTATCTTAATTTTCCTCATAATAGCCCCAGGAAGTAGGGAAATTAAAATTTTACTGTGTGAAAACTGAGTGCAAAGAAGATGAAAGCACTAAGTCAAATCCAAATGGTTTTGACTCCAACTCTGCTTTCAACCACTATGATACTTCTTCCCATTAACTAGAAGTTCTTCCTCACTCCCTAACTGCATTTGCATAACATATCAGGTTTTTATTATGATCATTGGCTGCTTCTTTGAGGGTGATGGCTCTAAGGACTATGATTTATGCTTTGGTCTTTGGCTTTGATTTACAGGAAGAGAAATCAGATGCTCAAGGAGTGATAGACAGGAGTTAGCAATCGTCTTAGTTGCCAAATGCTGCTGTAACACAAATACCACAAGTGGGTAGCTCTAAAGAACAGTTATTTTCTCACAGTTCTGGAGGCTGAAAGTCTAATTTGGGGTCTCAACCACATGGATTCCTACCTTGTAGGTAGTAGTGGGAGTTTCTCTGTTCCTTGTTTATAGACAATCCTCACCTGGCATCTGTCTTCCCCTGAGTGTGCATGGCTCTGCACCTAATCGTCTAATCGGCACTTGTCTAACTCAGAATCGCTTAGGTTTAGGACACACCCTACAATGATATGACCTTATTAACATAACAAAAACCCCAATTTATTAACAGGATGACATCCACAAGTACAAGAATTAGTATTCCAACACATGTTCTGGGAGGGCATCTTTCAACCCATAACATGAACCAAGGGTGAAATAAGTTCAAACAGATTTTGGTACCAGTGAAGATCAAACCTGGTGAGCAAAGAAAGCATCTATCTCAGTATGCTAACACAAATCAAAAATATCATGTGTGGAAGCTAGGGCTCAATGAGTGAATTGAATTTGACGTCCTATTGAATCTAAGAGGTGATATTTCCAAAGGGGAATAATTCCAACAACTGTTTGTTACCATATAGTTATTGTCAGTTTAAATATTTTTCTAGAAGATGGTGACAGATTCTTAAAAAGTCAAAGGCACCCCTGGAGAATTAATATATTTTGTTTAGGGCAACAGGACCAAGACAGCTCTTCAGGTCAACTATAAAATACCCTTTGGGATTTTAAAAACATAAAAATTTCAGTGTTCTGAAATCCAATACCTACTAGTGTAGATTTAAATTTTAATCAGCAACTGACATTTTCAAAAGTCCTGTTTTGTACCAATGTTTATATATGTGTATTCTACATATATGGTTTATCTATGGAAGGTAACTTTCTTTGTTGGTTACCATGGATAGGAAGGGAAGGGAAGGAAAATTGCTAGATGGGTAAGGGACAAGTATTGACTTGGGAGAGGGAAAGACAATATACCAAAATCAAGTAACCAACACAATAACACTAAGGAAAGGGAAGACACAAAGAAGTGCACAAGAGGTACAGACAACAAAGATAAACATGCTTACATACACAATACTGCATGATCAGTAATGACAAACATTAATCTATGGGTGCATACATAGGCTAAATGATCAGATATGTGTAGGCAAAAGTGAATATACCATGACTGTATATAAGTTTGGCAGGTATTTATATTTCTACTTATGTATTTTTATGTACTATAAGAATGTCCATACATATAATAGAGCTAATGGGGCAAAGTTATGACAAATAATTAATCACAGCCAAACACCTTGAGGGAGTGAGTCACTGGGCTCATGGGAGTGAGACCATGGTCACAAGGGACATCAAGCTCAATTGTCATAACATACAACACAAAACCATTGTTCTACATCATACTTTGATGTATGGGGTCTTAAAAGCTTGCAAATGGCCATCTAAGTTTCAAAAATTGGTTTCTCCTTGTCCAGAGCAAAGAAAAATGAAGAAAACAAAAGATGCATGGAAACAATTAATCCAAAGGACTAGTAGACCATGTGAACCTCACGCTACATGACAGTGAGCCCAGAACAGCTAGGTGGTGCCCAGCTACCACTGTCAACCACTGGGATCAAAATAGGAGATGCTGGAGAGAGTGGGAGAAAAATGTGGAAGAAAACTCAAAATCATAAAAAAGACCAGGCTTATTGGTCTGACAGAGACTGGTGAAACCCCCAAGACTACAGCCCTGAGTCACTCTTTGGGCTTGGAATTTAACTCACTACTGTGGCTTCTAGATAAACAAAACACAGGCCTATGAGGTAAACATTTATACCAGGTAGGTATACTCCTTAGAAAAATCAACCATGGGAGATCAGAAGGTCAGCATTTGTGCAGGGAGAAAGTTCAGAGGGCAAGAATGCATAGGAAAGAAGGGCACAGGGAAAAGGTAACCACAGGGAGGAAGTAGGAAGAGAGTTGTTACACTGTGGGGATTACAAGGTCATGAAACAAAATGTGTATGAATTGTTGTACAGAAAATAAATTTGTTCTGTAAACTTTCACCCAAATCACAATTTAAAAAAATTAAAAAGTGATTTTAAGAACAAATTAACATGGATAGCTAATTAATCCCCACTCTTCAATTTCTGCACAATTTTTTTTTTTAATAAAATACAGCATTTACTATCTCATTTTAGTATTTGGTTATCCAGATTAACATAAGTAATTCATGTAAATCCCTCAATAGATAGAAAAGTCTTCTCAGTCAACAAAAATGTGCTGAATTCATAAAAATATGTGTAAGATTCCTCTCTAGGCACTGGGAGGTAGAGAGGTATGAAGACTATTCACAAGAAGCTTTTTGGAATTAGGAAATTAAGTGTCATATAACCCATTTCAAACAGATCCTGTATGCCAGGCATTGTATGATATAGCAGATATGTGTAAAGACTCATCCCTGGGGCTAGTAGACATATTCATCAAGACTGGTCAAAGAGTATATGTCTAGAGGAGAAGATGAAAACAACTATCCATGCCATATCCCACACTATCAAACCCACAAAGAGCAGTAAAGTCCAGGCATCCCAGAGGGGGGAGAGCAGCTCTCAAGCTATTGAAGAAATCTGTGAGCATGTGATTTACACGTTTCAATGAAACCAGATTAGGCACAGCTGAGATGATAAATCACTAGAGAATAGCTCAAAAGACCAGAAATGGAGCCCTCTTTGGCCAACATAGTTCTTTCAAGTTTTCATTGCACTTTTCCTAAAATAGGTCAAGATTGGGGCACTGCCAATCAGTTAATTGGTAAATCAGTATTTATTGACTTTTATTTTGTATTAACATTTCACTATTCTGTAAGCCTAGGCTATGAAACCCTGGTAGTTCAGTGGTTAAGAGCTCATCTGCTTACCAAAAGGTTGGCAGTTCAAACCTAGCAGCCACTCCCTACGAAAAAGATTTGATGGTCTGCCTCCATAAAAATTATTACCCTATGGTACAATTCTATTCTGTCCTAAAGCGCTTGACTATGAGTTGGAATCAACTCAATGGCAAGGAGTTTGTTTTTTTATAAACCTAAGCTAAGTGTGGTAGTTCAGTTTGTGTGTCAACTTGGCTGGGCTTGGTTGAGTGGCTAGGCAGCTGGATGTAGTATTCTCCATGATGAGACTGGTAGTCAATTCCATAGTGGAATCTATTGTGAGCAGCTGAGTAGCTGCCTTAACAAATGTAGTCTGCTTCCTGTAGATAAGGAGAAGTCTTGGGGATAGTCTCTAGCATATGGCACGCTTGGACCCTGCATGTAGCCGTGTCATTGTTCAGCAGCTTGCCATGCTCTGCCAACCTTGGGACTTACAATGGACTTGAATGAATGGCTGCCATGTAGTTTGGTAACATCGGGACTGTGCCTTTTTTACTTGTCGACCTTGGGCTTGGCAGCCTCAGCAGTCAGCAGCTGTCTGGATGAAGAAAAGCCTCTAGCTTCAGTGGGCCAGCAGCTGGAGGCAGAGCTGAAGCCCAAGACTGAGGGGCTTTCACCTAGCCCCTAGATCCTGGCACTTTGAATTTGGTCTTCTAGCCTCCTGAACCATAAGAGAATAAAGTCCTGTTTGTTAAGACCATCCCATTTGTGGTATATCCTTGTCAGAGCAGTACTAGGTAACCAGAATACTAAGCGATCTTGTAAGAATAACCATATGAGTAAAGGGTACAATGTAATACTAAATGGGCATGCCACTAAAGAAATGCACCAACTTCTTTTTTAATATTACACACTGTTTTGGTTAACTAGTTCCACTCTGACAGAAATATACCACGAATGAGATGGCTTTAACTCACAGGAGTTTATTCTCTTACAGTTTGGAGGCTTTGACTACAAGTTCAAAGTGCCAGGCTCTCAGGGGCTGGGTGAAAGGTCCTCATCCTTGGGCTTCAGCTCTGCCTCCTACTCCCAGCCCACTGAAGTTGGAGGCTTTTCTTCATTCAGACAGCTGCTGACTGCTGAGGCAGACAAACCCAAGATCGACAAGTAACAAGGCCCAGTTCCAATATTACCAAACCACACAGCAGGCCATTAATTCAAGTCCATTAAAAGTCCCAAGATGGGCAGAGCACAGCAGGCTGCTGAACAACCACTCAACAACATGCAGGGTTCAAGCATGCCATAAGCTAGAGACCATTCCCAAAGCTGCTTCTTATATACGAGAAGCAGACCACATCCCTAAAGCAACTACTCAGCTGCTTGTGGTAGATCCCACCATGGACTTAATTGCCAGCCTCATGTACAGTAACTACCACCAGCTGCCCAACCACTCAACCAGGCCCAGACAAATTGACACACAACCTTAACTATCACATACACCAACATTTGACATTGATATTTTATAAATGAAACTTAGCCACTATCAACAGTCACTTGTCCATCTTTGCATTTATCTGTGTGTGATATAATTCATAGAGATTATTACCAAAAAACAAACAAACAAACAAACAAAAACTTACTGTCATAGAGTAAGATTCTGACTCATAGAGACCCCCATTGGGTTTCTGAGGCAATAAATCTTTACAGAAGTAGATTGCCCCATCTTCCTTCTGTGGAGCAGCTGGTGGGCTTGAACCTTCTGGTTAGCAGTCAAATGCCTTAGGCACTGCGCCACCACAGCTCCGAAGATTCTTAAGGTTCTATCAAAAGAGTTCTCTCATACTTGCTTTAGTAGTATCTAGGCCACTTCCAAATGTCTTTTACCTCTAATAAGTAACGTGTAGCTTCTCAGTCTTCTAATTTTCAAAGGATTATATTGCCCTTAAGACACTAATTTCCCAGGTTGGCTCCAACATTGTGTATACTTATACTTATTCCACAAAACAAATTCATTAAATTGAGACTAAATGACATCTTGTATTTGCTAGACTTTGCAGGTAAGCAAACTCATGAATTGGAAAATAAAAAGTCTTTTGTCTGCCATGTGCTCCCAAATACAGTCAACTTAAAAATATTAAGACATTATAGGGTATGAAGTTGTTGGTGAGGTAAACGATGCTTGTAAACATAGCTCTTGTTGCTGTTGTTGGTTACGATCAAGTCGATTCCATCTCATAGTGATCCCATGTGTGCCAAGTAGAACTGCTCCATCAGGTTTTCAAGGCTATGACCTTTCAGAAGCAGATTGCCAGGCCTGTCTTCTGAGGCATCTCTGCGTAGATTCAAATCACCAGCCTTTTGGCTAGTGTAGAGCACTTAACCATTTGCACCACCCAAGGCCTCCTAAACATAGTCCTAAAGTCTCATCTATGCACCTCATTGACCAAGATAAACAATGACCATTTGGAGTCTATATCAACAAATTGTTTGCATCTCTTTCTCTCCAGAGACAAAAACTCATGTGCATAAGAAAATCAATCACAACTTTCAGTGAAAATAACTACCTACAAGTGCACAGTTCACAGAAGAAGAGATAAATAAAGTACTTCAAACAACAGGAAAATGAGAAGAAGGCCTTATAATGACAACTGAGAATTTAATTCCTTCAGAAATTACCCAGTTGAATCAAGATGTGTGGTTCAGTATTATGATCGCCAACCACCATTCCCTTTGTGACCTGACAGATTTGTCAGGTTGAGTGTTTTGCCTGCCCCAAAAATAAATGCCTGCTTTTATCTTTGACAGATGTATAATGGTCTTACTTAGAAAATGTTTCTCTATGAAGCAAGCACTCTCCACAGGAAGTGTCTCTTGGGCAGCAAGGATATATCCATTTTAAATATTTCTCTGTGTAAATAAATCCTTTATAAGGTCCAAGTAAGGATACAAAGGATAAGACAGACCAGCCTCCTACCAAAAGTCATACCTACCCACAGAGATGTTTCTTGGAAAGATAAAGAAGACTGCCACTGAGACAGAGGTGTGTGAAACAAATGTATCTCAGTGAGTTAATTAAACCGTGTATCTGTCAGTTTGTCATACTATTGTGGCTTGCATTTTGCTATGATGCTTGAAGCTCTGCCACTGTAATTTCAAGAACAGGCTTCACCAGAGCTTCCATACTAAGACAGAGTAGGATGAAAGGTCTGGATACCCAGTTCCAAAAATTAACCAATGAAATTAGCTGAGGGCTCCCAACAGAATATTGTCCAATATAGTGCTGGAAGATAAGCCCCTCAAAAAACACAGTGAGTTGGAAGGCACTCAAAAAACACAGTGGCTACAACAATGGATTCAAAGATACGAATGATTGTTAAGATGGCATAGGACCAGGCAACATTTCATTCTGTTGTAGATGGGGTTGCTGTAAGTTGCAGCCAACTCAACAGCAACTAACAGCAATAACAACTAGCAAGATATGCTTGGACAGACCAAAAATACTCCTCAGTGTGGGCCATCTACTAAAGCATAATGGTCTTTTTCACTCTACAGCGATAGCTCCTTGGAACACAGACTCCCAAGGAGCATAATGGGATGGATTTCTGTCTGTGTATCATTATTCATTACAATCAGAGGACTACCTGTTGGTAAGGAACAAGGGCAAACGAAGAAGGACAGTGTCAGTAAGTATCTCAGTAAGCTTGCAGCTAGGTCCCACCACCCCAATTTTATGGACTCCCTTGGCAACCTAGAAGTGATGTGATCAAGAACCTAGAAGTTAGTGCATGCAGATTTGTGCATCATCCACTACCTCATAAAGTGAGCAAGGATACATCATTAGGACACCTCCAGTCACCATCCCTACCTTTACCAAAACCCAAACACATATTGAAGCATCCCTATAAGCTTCTACAATGTTAATGAGCTCACTTAGAGAGAGCTTGGTACAAATCCATATGAAAGACCAGCAAAGCTAGCTCAAAATAAATAATCATGTTGAAAATAAGTTAGAAAATAGGACATTATCTGCAGAGATTGTCAGAAGAAAGCTCATGTAGACCTTGAGAACCATATGTAGAATATTGGTAGTTGTCCCAAGTTGATGAGGAAATATTGAGAGGTTTTAAGCAGGGTGGTAACAGAATCCATTTTGTCAATTTAAAAAGTGATTCTGGTTCCAGTGCAGTATAGAGGAGATACATTGGAGAAAGTCAGATATCTAATTCATTTCTGCCATTCCTCCCTTTGGAGTTCATATTGCAAAATAATTCATGTACTTTTTTCCAAGGGTCTTTCCATCTTGACTAGACACTCCATGAAGGCCAAACATCAAGACTTGCATTTTTCTTAACCTCCTCAGTGACTACTTAAATGAAAATACCGTGATTAATTCATTGATGAGCAATGTACATGTCAAAAACTTCCAAAAGAAGAAGGGTGAATTGTTTTGTCATATGGCATCTAGACCTATCATTCAATTCACGTAGATTCCCAAAGACATCCACTATCCAAAATTCTATGATTTGTGAAACTTTTTCCTATGTGAGACAACACGCCAGTACTGAACACCTGTCCAAAGCTCTCATTCTTTCTGGAATCTCTGCCTTGAAGTTGATCTTCCCTGTGGCCTTTTCTCTTCCTGCTGATAGCCTTTGGTATGAGGCTGACCCTTCTTTCCACCACACCATTAAACCAAAACCAGTTGGTGTCAAGTTGACTTCAACTCTTGGTGATTTCATGTGTATCAGAAGAAAATTGATTTTTACTTGTAGCTACCCTAGAGGACAGAGTAAAACTGTCCCATAGGATTTCCCAGACTATTATCTTTATGGAACCAATTGCCACAGAATCAATTCCAACTCATAGTGACCCTATAGAACAGAGAAGAAATGTCTTATAGAGTTTCTAAGACTGCAAACCTTTACAGAAACAGACAACCACACCTTCCTTCTGCACAGCAGCTGGTGGTTTTGAACCCCTGACATTTCCATTAGCAGACAAGCTCTTAACCACTGTGCTACAAAGGCTACTTTATATAGTGTATACCAAAAAACACAAACCCACTGCCATTGAGCTGATTCTGACTCATAGAAACCCTATAAGACAGAGTAGAACTGCCCCATAATGCACAGTGGTTATAGCATTTAGCTGCTAATCAAAAGTCAGAAGTTTGAACCCACCAGATACTCTGCAGGAGAAAGATGAAGCAATCTACTTCCCTAAAGATTTGCAACCTTGTAAAAACTATGGGACAGTCCTACTCTATTCTATAGGGTCATTATGAATTGAAATTGACTCTATGCCAATGGGTTCCATAAAGATAACAGCCAAGGAAATACTAGGGGGCAGTTTTATTCAGTCCTATAGGGCAGATATAAGCCAGAATTGACTTTACAAGGGTATATGCTACATACACAATCATCTTCAAAGAGCCAACTCAAATCTTTCTCTCTTAAGGAAAAAAAAACAATGTGTATTTTCTGATGAGAAATACATTTCCTGATGAGAAAATACAGTCCTGAAAGAGAGCATTTGTATACACTTTAATATTAGAGCATGTATAAAATAAACTCTAACTACCTAAGGTATGGAAACGCTGGTGTCATAGTGCCTAAGGCATTTGACTGCTAACCAGAAGGCTGGTGGTTCAAACCCACTCAGCCACTTCTCAGAAGGAAGATTGGACAAATCAACCATGGAAGACCAGAAGGATGGTGTGTTCACAGGGAGGTATCTTAGAGGGCAGGAATGCATAGGAAAGAAGGATACAGGAAAAAGGTAATGACAGGAAGGAAGTAGGAAGAGACCTGTTACATTATGGGGATTTCAGTCAGTATCATGAAACAAAATATGTATGAACTGTTGTAAGGAATTTGCTCTGTAAATATTCACCCAACTAACAATAAACATAAAATAAAATAAAAATAAACTCTCACTACTTGGAACCTTCAATTAAAATATCTTGGGCTTAGGACACATTCATTCCAATAGCCTAGATCATCTTCAGCACAACTCTCTAGAAACAAAGACTTACACAATAAGCTACCAGCAAATATTTATTGACAACAAGAAATATGAGAACTGCAAAGCTCTTTAACCATCACTGATAATCTAAAAGCATATTTTATTTTCAAAGCTTGGCAAGAGAAGTGGCACTTTTCCAAAAGATTGCCAACAAGATTTAAAATAAAACAAAAGGGTTTCTGGCATAAGGTAAAGTAACTGAATTTTTTTTTTTTTATGCTAATGAAAACATCCCATTTAATGTAAAACTTTTGGCTTATCTATGTTTTTCTATATCAATACAAGAGCTTATCTTTCTACCAAATATAAAATTATTTAGGAATACATGTTGAAAACATGCTCAGACAGAAAAACAAGACAAAGATAAGTGAGATTGTTGTTAGGTGCCATCAAGTCAGCTCCAACTACATAACGACCTTATGTACAACAGAGACGGCCCTGTACTATGCCGTCTTTAACACCATTGCTTTGTGTGAGTCTGTTGTTTTGGCTATCATGTCAGTTCAACTCTGTGAGCATTCACATTGTTTTTCACTGACCTAAGTGACATTATAAAGAAATAAAAATGGAAAGAAAAACACACAATTGGACCAGAGGGATGTCATCATGAATTCAAAGACTTACCAAGCCAGTGAGATGTTAAAGATAGCACAGCCCAACACTCTTATTTCTGAAGAGAATAATGAAGCTCAGTGTCTACCCACTAAAATATTTTACTTTTGAATTCCACTGAGCAGAAACATTAGTATGACTGAAAAGAAATCCTTTTATGTTTTCATTTCTCCTCATGGTAACCAATAGTGTTCCAACGAAAAGTTTAATGTATTTTCAGTGACAGATGACTTCTGTATCTTTGGTCTATTAATATGTCAATGAAAGGGCCTATCAAATGCCAATCTCAATTATCTTTCATTTTGATGGCTGGTTTTCAAAGAAATTTGCACATAAAATGTTAACCATTCCATTTACAAAGTTCTATCAGTTGAGTGAAATTTTACTACCATATTTTGACCATATATTTTAAATAAAATTTTATAAAAGGCAGAGGTAACTGGAAAGACAAGCCATGAGCAGACTGCAGCAAAGGTTTGTTTCAACAACTTTATTGAGATATAATTCACGTGGCTTACAGTTTATGCATTTAAAGTGTACAATTCTATGGCTTCTAGTATATTGACAGTGTTGTGCAAACATCATCACAATCAATTTTAGAATACTTTTATCATTCCAAAAAGAAATCTCTGTCTCTTTAAGCAGTTAACTGACATTTCCCAGACCTTGGCAACTACTAATCTACTTTCTGTCTCTACAGATTCCCCTATCCTGAATATTTTTTACAAACAACAACAACTATTGCCATCACGTGGACTCTGACTCATGGTGACTCCATGTGTTTCAGAGCACAACTGGGCTTCATTGGGTTTTCAGTAGCTGTATTCTTTACAGAATAGGTCCCTGGGTGTTACAAATGGTTTGCTCTGGGCTACTAAACAAAAGGTTGGGGATTTGAAACTACCCAGCAGTACTATGGAAGAAAGGCCTGGCAATCTGTTTCCATAAAGATGACACTAATGAAAAACCTGTGGAGCACAGTTTTACTCCAAAGCACTTAGATCAACATGAGTAACTTGACAGCAACAGGCTTTGTTCTTATGGCACTGCTGAGTGGATTCGAACCACCAACCTTTCAACGGGTAGTTAAGCACAAACCATTTGTGCCAACCAGGGACCTTTTCCTATAAATGAAATCGTATGTGAGCCTTTGTGTCTGAATCCTGTCACTAAGCAAAATATTCTCAAGGTTCATACATGTTGTAGCATGTATAAGAACTTTATTCTTTTTATTGCTGAACCATAGTTGTATGGATATACCATATTTTGTTTATCCATAGATGACAATTTGGTCTACTATGAATAAAACTGCTATGAACACCCACACACAGGTTATTGTGTCGATATGTTTTTATTTCTCTTAAGTTTATACAGAGGAGTAGAATTTCTGGATCTTGTGCTAACCATGTTTAACTTTTAGAGGAACTGCCACATATTTTTCCAAGGTGTCTATACCACTTTATTCATACCAATAGTGTATGAGTGTACCAATTTCCATGTAAGACGTTTTAAATTTAAGAATCTCTGTCTAATATTTGAAAATCTAGCAAAATCAGTTTTAGATAAATATTGAATATATCCAGAAACAACCTGTTTGCCTAATTTTTTTTTTTTTTCTTGGAACACTGGATATTATATTTCTCCACCAAATCCTATTTTTGCCTTTCTATTTCAAGATAAAGCCAGTTACTGTAGAGTTGATTCCAAGTCATGGTGACTACTCGCATGTCAGAGTAGAGCTGTTCTCTGTAGGGTTTTCAGTGGCTAATTTTCAGAAGTAGAATGCTAGGTCTTTCTTATGAGGTGGACTCAACCTCCAACCTTTTGGTTAGCTGCTAATCACGCTAACCATTTGCACTATCCAGGTGGTGTAAATAAATTGTGTACAGAAGCATTAGGCAAAAAGGCCAGCTGGAAAAAGTGGTATCAAACAGATTTCCATTCCTTAGATAATTATTTCTTGTGCTAAACTTGTCCCAAAACTATACCAACCTGATTTTCATGGAATTTAGTACTTTTACTTCAAGACTATGATTAGAATATTACAATTGTGAGACTGCATTTTTAGCATCTGTATTATACATGTTTACTCATTTTTTATTATTCACTGATATTTAAATAGACACCTAGGCATATTGCAAAGTTCATCTTGTCTGCCCCTCCATTTTCCACTATCTCAGTCTCTGTACTGTGCTATATTTGTTTGGTTATTGTACATTTTCAAGCATATTATTTATATTTGTTAAATATATTTCTTTTGTACCTAAAAATATATTTCTTTCACTTGAACAGAATCATTTTTTTGCCTGTATATAGGAGTCTTTTTCTATAGTTCTAATCTATGTTCTTCTAACCTCATGTAGCAGATGAGAAGTCAGATGTCAGTCTGAATCTGCTTCTATTGAAAATAATTTGTTCTTTCTATCTAGAAAGGAGTTCTGGTGGCATAGTGGATAAGGCATTTGGCTCCTAACCAGAAGGTCAGCAGTTCAAACTCTCCAGCCATTCCATGAAAGGAAAATGGGGCAATCTATTTCCATAAAAATTTACTGCCTTGAAAACCCAAATGGGGGTCACTGTAGGTCAGAATTGACTTGACAGCAGTGAGTTTGGTTTGGTTTGCTTTTATCTGAAAAATTCTAATTTTCCTTCTTTATATTCAGAGCTCAAGAATTTTATAAGGTATGCACCTTTTCTTATTTATCTTGCCTAGAAATGTGTAAGATTTTACTATCTCTGATTCAAGACTTTCTTTAGTTTAAGGAAATAATCTATTTTTTGTTTAATGTGTCTCCCTGTCATTTCTTCTTTTCTCTATGAAGTGATATTATTCACTTGGTAGTTTTCCTGAATTTGACTTCTAAGTATCTTTTCCCTCATAATTTCCATGCATTTGTAATTTTAATCTATGTTTTGTGATATTTCTTCCTCTTAATCTTCAAATTTACGTTTCTATAGTACCCGTCCTTTCTTTAAGTTGATATTTTAGGTTGAAAGCCATGCATATGTATGTTTGTCTGCTATCATTGAACCCATTTTACTGCTTTATCATTTTTCTTCAAATTATCATCAGTTTCATAGATAGGTAAATAGATTTCAGCGTGCTGACTTCAACTCATGGTGACTTCATTAAGGGCCTCTCTCACTCCTGCTCACCTTATGCTTCACCAAGCAAGATGTCCTCCTCTAGCGATTAATCCCTCCTGATGACATGTCTTAAGCAAGTGAGCTGAACAATGTTCTGTTGTGATTCAAAGGTTTTTACTGGTTAATTTTGGAAATAGATTGTCAGGCCTCTCTTCCTAGTCTGTCTTAGGCTGGAAGCGCCACTGAAACCAACCTGTCCACCATGGGTGACTGCAGATAATTGAAATACCAGTGGGATAGCTTCCCGCAACACTGGCAGCTGGGTGGTAGATCAGTCTCTTACAGCAGTTCTATTTTGTGTGAGGCCATTTTTCCTCATGTTTTTGCTGATTCTCTCTCTCTCTCTGGCTGCAAAGCCCAAGTGAGTATGTTTTATTTTCTCTTGTCTGCTCAGTGATTCTCAGAAGCAAGTCCACCCATGGCCAGGAACTACCTGCAGTTGAAGAAAAGCTCTGCTCTCTAGTTTTCTCAACAGCAAATTAGCAATTTGCAAGCTCACTTATCACTTTAGATCTCCCATAGAATAATCCTATAGCTTTTTCATAAATAGGAATCCCAGAGAGCCCTCTAAAGAGCCACCATTAGGATCTCTCCCCTTCACCTAAAAGAGAGTCTTCAGAACTCCCCTGTCCAAGTTCTGAGGTTTCAATTCTTTTCCCATAGCTCTTGCAGCTGATCCCCAGGCCCAGAGTCAAATCTAGTAAACCCTGGAGCCTATTTCTCACCTTCCAGTCCCTGTTCCCTGCTGATCAGGTAGCTTGCTAACTCAGGCTGGGTTACAACAATATTATTAGCAGTAATAACAGCAATAGTTAACATATACGGGATACTAATGAATAACTTATAATGTACAATAATAAACTGGAAGCGTTTTCTTTTCCATTGTATATCTATTTTTCCTTCAAGTCAATTCAAATGCATACAATAGAAATTTCAAAGCAGGTACAGTGTCTCCACAAATAAAATAAAGCAGAGTTTCAAGAAATTATAAAGTGACATGGAAACATCATTTTAATGATTCACTAATACAAGATTTAGGAGCTCTGGTAGCATAGTGCCTAAGGCACTTGACTGCTAACCAG
The DNA here is from genome assembly GCF_000298275.1 of Orycteropus afer afer. NCBI lineage: Eukaryota > Metazoa > Chordata > Mammalia > Tubulidentata > Orycteropodidae > Orycteropus > Orycteropus afer. The sequence goes on along the minus strand of NW_006922016.1, from coordinate 2,321,041 downwards.
AAGGTTGGTGGTTCAAACCCACCAGATACTCCTTGGAAGAAAGGTTGGGCAATCCTACTTCTGTAGTGATACCACCTCGGAAACCCAAGGAAGGGTCACTATGAGTCGGGTTTGACTCAATGGCACATAACAACAACAACAAACTACAAGATTTAGGTCACACTTATTCATTGTCCCACTTTCTCATGTATATGAAGCTATTGAAAATGCCATGGCTTGGGTCAGGTGCACTTTAATTCTCAAAGTGATGTTACTGCATTTAAACACTTTAGAAAGATCTTTTGTCCCCTCTCCCACCCCCACCAGAGTATAAGCTCCTTGAGGGTTGTTGTTGTTGTTGTTATGTGCCATCGAGTCGGCCCCGACTAATAGCGACCCCTCCTTGGGTTTCCGAGGCAGTATCACTACGGAAGTAGGATTGCCCAACCTTCCTTCCGAGGAGTGGCTGGTGGGTTTGAACCGCCAGCCTTCTGGTTAGCAGTCAAGTGCTTTAGCCACTATGCTACCAGAGCTCCTTGAGGGTAGGGATATATATATATATATATATATATATATATATATATATCCGTAGAGATACTGCATCAGAAACCCAAGGAGGGGTCGCTATGAGTCAGGGCGACTCGATGGCACGTAACAACAAACAACATTTTTTTTTTTTTATTGTGATTTGGGTGAAATTTTACAGAGCAAATTCATTTTCCATACAGCAGTTCACATACACTTTGTCTCATAACATTGACTGCAATTTCCCACAATGCAACAGTTCTCTTCTGACTTCCTCCCCATAGTTACCTCATCCCTTTGTCCTTCCCTCCCTTGGACTCTTGCTCCCTGGGCTGTCTCCCCGTATATACACAGCCCTTCTATTCTCCCTTGATTGATCTCTCCAAGGAGTGTGTCTATCCAATGTAAATATTCACCTCATATGCCTGTCTTTTGTTTGGCTGGAAGCCACAGAAGTGGGTTCGATTCCAGACCTGAAGGGCAGCTACGGGCAATAGTCTCAGGGGTTCCATCAGGCTCTATCAGACCAGGAAACCTGGTCCTTTTTTTTTTTTTTTTTAATGATTTTGAGTTTTGTTCCACATTGTTCTCCCACTCTACCCAAGATATCCTACATGAATCCCTCTCTGAGTCATTGACAGTGGTAGCTGGGCACCATGTAGTTCTTCTAGTCTCATAGTCATATAGGCTGAGGATCACATTTTGAACCAGTTTCTTGGGCTGTTTCCATGTGTCTTTGGTTTTCTTCATTCTTCTCTGCTCTGGATGAGGAGAGACCCATCATTGCATCTATATGTCTGCTTGCAAGCAGTCACTACTCACCAAAGTAGGATGTGGAACAATGTTTTTGTGTAGTATATTATGCCAGTTGAGTTTGATGTCTCCTGCAACCATGGTCCTAAGCCTACAGGTCCAACTACTCACTCCCTCTGGGTGGCTAGCTATGGCCAAGAAGTGACTACAACCTTGTCTATTTCATTCACCCCTATGTTCTCAGCTCCTGCAATCATCTCTGGTATGCCATAAGCACTCAGTTAATATTTTGAATGTTGAACAGTAATATCAGCAAACATCAGTAGAGTGTCTTAGTTTAAAAACTGTTTTTGCAATAAGGATGACAGAAGAAGAATGGATGCTTTTGAATAATGGTGTTGGTGAAGAATATTGACTATACCATGGGCCTCCAGAAGAACTAACAAATCTGTTTTGGAAGAAGTACAGCTAGAATGAGCCTTCCAAGTGAGAATGGTGAGGCTTTGTCTCATGTACTTTGGACATGTTATCAAAAGGACATCATTCTTGTTAAAGTAGAGAGTCATCAAAAAAAAAAAAAGAAGAAGATCTTCAACACACTGGCTGCCAAAATGGGCTGAAACATAGCAATGATAGCAAGGATGGCACAGGACTAGGCAGCATTTCATTCTGTTGTATATAGGGTCACTATGAGTCAGAATTGACTGGATAGCACCTAACAACATTGTAATTGTTGTTATGTGCCATTGAGTCAGACCCAACTCATGGCGACCCCTCCTTGGGTTTCTGAGGTGGTATCACTACGGAAGTAGATTTCCCAGCCTTCCTTCTGAGGAAGATTTAAATAAATGTCATGCAGTGAAAAAACATACAATCAAAAGTACAGATTCAGGAACAACAGTTGTTGCTATTTGCTCTCGAGTCGGACCCGACCCATAGTGACCCCTCCTTGGGTTTCTGAGGCAGTATCACTATGGAAGTATATTGCCCCATCTTCCTTCCAAGGAGTGGCTGGTGGGTTTGAACCTCCAGCTTTCTGGTTAGCAGTCAAGTGCCTTAGGCACTACGCTACCAGAGCTCCTTAGGAACAACAGAGTACGTGGTAACAGAGTACATAGTATTTGGTTACTTAGAGAGAACCAAGGCTTTGTTATCAGAGAAAGCTGGATTTGTATCCCTAGTATTTGTTGTTGTTTGCTGCCACCATGTTGGAATCAAGCTCACGGTGATCCTATGTACAATGGGATTGAACCATTTTGATCCATCGGGTTCTCATTGGCAATTGTTTACAGGATTTCAGAAGTAGTTCACCAGTCAGTGCATGAACTCCTGAACTTCAAGTCTGGCAACAGGCTATCCTTGCTCCCTGGCCTCCATATAGGTGACTGGTGGTGCACTTGCCACCACCACTCCCGGTGGTGACCAGTGTCACACTCCAGCTTTGCCTGCTTGGCTACCAGCAGTGCAAGCCCCCCTTCCTTTCCCAACGATAGGTGGTATGAGCTCCTGTGCCACCCATCCAGTGATTAATAACCTATACACACCCATCCCAATCACCCAGAAACCTCCAGCACATACCCACCATGTCCATAACCTAGCAATTAGAGAAAATTCTCCCTGCACCCCCACGCAGTGAAAATGTCAATACCACCTAAACTTATCTATAGGGAGAATGCTGTCCTCATCCAAATCCAACATTCCATAAAGAAATTGAAACACTAAACTCCAATTTTGTACAGAAAGGAAAGAGTGCTCAAATAGCTAAAGCTTCTCAATCTCAAAACTTACTACATAGGAGGCGGGGCAAGATGGCAGACTAGGCAGAAGGATTGCACAGACCCTCTTCAACAAAGAAAAGGGAAACCAGTTAACACAGACACAGAAGATAATCTTGGACCCCTGAGCCTTGAAGGAAAGGATGCAGA
>NW_006922016.1:2298078-2309814 GCF_000298275.1 Orycteropus afer afer | reverse complement strand
ATTTTGGTCAATGACATGAGACAAAGTATATGTGAACTGCTGTATGAAAAGTGAATTTACTCTGTAAATCTTCACCCAAATCCTAATTAAAAAAAAAAAACTTACTACATAGCCACAGTAATAAAACAGCTTGGCACTGTTTCAACAACAGACAAATAGATCAATGGAATAGAATTGAGAACCTGGAAGCAAATCCACCCATATATTGGCAACTGATCTTTGACAGAGAGTCAAATTCCATTCACAGGGGAAGAAATAGTCTTTTTAACAAATGGTGCTGGCAAAACAGATAACCATTTACATAACAATACAGGTTCCATACCTCACACCACAGGGAAAAGCAAACTCAAAATGAATCAAAGACCTAAAGTTAAAGATAAACTATAAACTTCCTGGGAAAGAACATAGGGACAAAACAGTCAGTTCTAATTTTTGGCATAACTAGACTTTCAAATATATTTAAAAAAAAAAAAAATGGACAACAGAAGATAAATTATATAAATTGGACCTCTTAAAAATTAAATACTTATACTCAACAAAAGGAGCTCTGGTAGCATAGTGCCTAAGGCACTTGACTGCTAACCAGAAGACTTGTGGTTCAAGCCCACCAGCTACTCCTCAGAAGGAAGGTTGGGCAATCTACTTCCGTAGTGATACGGCCTCAGCAACCCAAGTAGAGGTCGCTATGAGTCGGGGCCGACTCAATGGCACATAACAATAACAACGTACTCAACAAAATATTTCATCAGAAGAATAGAAAGAGAATCTACAGATCAGGAAAAAAAAAAAACTTTGGCAATGAGTTTTTGACAAAATATATAGAAAAGTTTAATAACTAAACATCAAAAGGGCAAAATCTAATAAAAAAAAAAAAATTGGCAAAGGACATGAACAAACACTTCACCAAAGAGGACATTTAGGCAGCTAACAAATACATGAAGAGATGCTCATGATTATTAACCATTCAAACTCAAACTTAAACTCAAACTCACTGCTATCAAGTCAATTCCAACTCATAGTGAACCCTCCTTGTGTTTCCGAGGCAGTATCTCTATGGAAGTAGATTATCCAGTCTTCCTTCTGAGAAGTGGCTGATGGGTTTGAACCTCTATTCTTCTGGTTAGCAGTCAAATGCCTTAGCTGTGCCACGAGAGCTCCTCAAAGAGATTCAAATCAAAACTACAGTGAGATACAATCTTACCCCTGCAATAAATAAATAAATAAATAAATAAATGGCACTGATTAAAAAAAAAAACAGAAAACAACAAATGAGGTTATGCAGAGATTAGAACTCTTATATACTGGTAGGATTGCAAAAAGGTATAACCACTATGGAAAATGATATGACACTTCCTCAAAAAGCTAGAAATAGAAATACCTTATGATCAAGCAATACCACTTCTAAGTATATACCCTAGAGATACAAGAGCAGTGACATGAACAGACATCTGGAAATGCATGTTCAATGCAGCATTGTTCACAATAGCAAAAAGATGTAAACAACCTAAGTACCATCAATGGATGAATGAATAAACAAATTGTTGTACATACAACTGAATACTACATAACTCTAAAGAATAATAATGATAATAAGTCTATGAAGCATCTTATAACATGGATAAATCTGGTGGACATTATGCTGAATGAAATAATTCAACCAAAAAAGATTTCACTTAATAAAAGTCAAGAATCAGTAAATACACAGAGAGCAATGTTCTTTGATAATTACCATGGAGGAAAAAAGGAGGAAGGGGGAATGACTTGCTAGATAGTCAAAAAATATATCCACTGCTGTTGAGCCGATTCCAACTCATAATGACCCTATAAAACAGAGTGGGATTGACCCATAGGTTTTCCAAGGCTGTAAGTGTTTACAGAAGCAGACTATCCCATTTTTCTCCCACGGAACCCTTGGTGGGTTTTAATTGCTCATCTTTCTGTTGTCAGCTGAGTGCTTAACCTTTGTACCATCAGAGCTCTGCTAGATACTACACACCCATTATTTCTGGTGATAGGGAATGCAATACACAATATGGGGGACATCAGCAGAACCTAACCAAGGTAAATGAAGACACTGAGAGGTATGCAAGAATAAACAACAATTATGGTAAATGTTATATAGAATTTTGCTGTAACAGTTGTTGTTGTTAGATGCCATCGAGTTGTTTCCAACTCATAGCAACCCTATGCACAGCAGAACAAAACACCACCTGGTCCCACACCAGCTCAATGTTCCTTGCAATATTTGAGCCCATCATCACAGCCACCATGTCAATCCATCTTATTGAGGGCCTTCCCCTCTTTCATCGACCCTCCATCTTACCAAGCATGACATACTATTCCAAGGAATGGTCCCTTCTGACAATATGACCAAAATAGGTGAGACAAAGTCTGGCCATTCTTGCTTCTGAGGAGCATTCTGGCTGCACTTCCTCTGGGACATATGTTAGTTCTTTTAGAAGTCCATGGTACTTTCAGCATTCTTCACCAGCACCACAACTCAAAAGCATCAATTCTTCAGTCTTCCTTATTTGTTGTTCAGCTCTCACATGCATACAAGGCAACTGAAAATATCATGGTTTGTGTCAGGCACATCTTAGTCCTCAAGGAGACATCCTTGCTCCTCAGCACTTGAAAGAGGTCCCTTGCAGCCACCTTTCCCAGTGCTATACATTGTCTAGGGAGAGCTCTGGTAGCATAGTGCCTAAGACACTTGACTGATAACGAGAAGGCTGGCAGTTCACACCTACCAGCCACTCCTCGGAAGGAAAGTTGGGCAATCTACTTCCATAGTGATACTGCCTCAGACCCCAAGGAGGGGTCGCTATGAGTCAGGTCTGACTCCATGGCACATAACAACAACAGTACATCATCTGATGTCTTGACTGCTGCTTCCATTGGTGTCAAGTGTAGAACCAAGCAATGTGAAGTCTTTGACAACTTTAATCTTTTCTCCATTTATCATGATGCTGCTTATAGGTCCAGTTGTAAGGGTTTTTGTTTTCTTTATATTGAGATGTAATCCATACTGCAGACTGTATTCTTCAATTTTCATCATTAAATGCCTCAAGTCATCCTTACTTTCAGCAAGCAAAGATGTGTCATCAGCATATAGCAGGTTGTTAATGATTCTTCCTCCAATCTTGATGCCACGTCCTTCTTCATATAGTCCATCTTCTCAGATAATTTGCTTGGCATACAGATTGAATAAGTATGGGGAAAGAATACAACCCTGATGCACTCTCTTCTTGATTTTAAAACATTCAGTATCCCCTTGTTTTCTCTGATCAACAACCTCCTGATCAAGGTCCAGGTTCTTCGTGAGTACAATCAAGTGTTCTGGAATTCCCATTCTTCTCAATGTCATCCACAATTTGTTATGATCTACACAATCAAATGCCTTTGCATTGTCAATAAAACACAAGCAAACATCTTCCTGGTATTCTTTGCTTTTCAGCCAAGATCCATCTGACAGCAGCTATGATATCCCTTGTTCCATGTCCTCTTCTGAATCCAGCTTGCACCTCTGGAAGTTCTCTGTCAATATACTGCTGCAACCATTTTTGAATTATCTTTTATAAGATCTTACTTGTATGTGGTATTAATTATATTATTTGATGATTTCCACATTCTGTGGGATCAGCTTTCTTTGGAATGGGTACAGATATGTATCTCTTCCAGTCAGATGGCCAGTTAGCTGTCTTCCAAATCTCTTGGCATAACCAAGTGAGTGCCTCCAGCAGAGCATCTGTTTGTTGAAACATCTCAGTGGGTATTCCATCAATTCCTGGAGCCTTGTTCTTCGCCAATTCCTTCAGTGCAGCTTTGAGTTCTTCCTTCAGTATTATTGGTTCTTGATCATATGCCACCTCCTGAAATGGATGAAGATCTACAAATTATTTTTGGTACAGTGATTGTGTATTCCTTCCATCTTCCTTTGATGTTTTCTGAATCATTCAATATTTTTCCCATAGAATCTTTCAATATTGCAACTCAAGGCTTAAATTATTTCCTCAGTTCTTTCTGCTTGAGAAATGCCAAGCCCATTATACCCATTTGGTTTTCTAACTTCAAATCTTTGCACATTTCATTATAGCAATTGGCTTTGTCTGCTTGAGCTGCTCTTTGAAATCTTCTGTTCAGCTCTTTTATTTTGTCATTTCTTCCATTTGCTTTAGCTACTCTCCTCTCACGGGCAAGTTTCAGAGTTTCTTCTGTCATCCATTTTGTTCTTTTCTTCCTTTCTCATCTTTTTAGGGACCTCTTGCTTTCTTCATGGATGATGTTCTTGTTGTCATCCCATAATTCTGGTCTTCGGTCATTGGTGTTCAATGCATCAAATCTATTCTTTAGATGGTCTCTATATTCAGGAGGGATATATTCAAGATCATATTTTGGCAGTTACAGTAATAACAACCAAAAAAGTATGTATGTGGTTACAGAGATAGCTAAGTATGCTATGTGTATAAGGAAGTTACACGATAATTCATGCACTTGCATAGCTAAGTATATTTGTATGCATAACCATATACATGGTTAGGTGTGTTACACATATATTCATATATAATAAAGCACATAGGAGGTACAGATACGGATACCTCTTAGATACATCCAAACACCTCACAAGATTGGTTTCTGATTTAAAGAGCTTGGGACCACAGTCTTGTGGCACAATTCAGTCAATTGACATAACATAATTCACAAAGATAATGTTCTACATCTTTATGAGTATAATCTGAGGTCTTAATTCCTTGTAAGCAGCCACCTAAGATACAACTATTAGTCTCTACTTGTATGGAACAAAAGAGAATGAGGGAACCCAAAGATTCAAGGAAGAAACTAGCCCACAGGAGTAATAGCCCACACAAGCCATGGCCTCTTCTAGACTGAAATGAGAAAAACTAAATAGTGTCTGGCTACCACTACCAACCACTCTGACCAGGGACACAATAGGAAGCCTCAGACAGAATAGCAGAATAAAACTGAAAATTCTAAAAAAGACAAGACTGACTGGACAGATAAAAAGTAGAGGAACCCTGAGTCTATCACCCCAAGTTAGACTATTACCCTTTTAAGTTGGAACTGAAGCCACTCCCTGAAGTCTCCTTTCAGCCAAATAACAGATTTGGCTTTATTCCTTATGGAATAAAGAATAGCAAGCTCCCTTAAACAATCAACTATATGAGACCAAACAGTCAACATTTACCCAGAAGCAAAGTTAAGAAGGCAAGGAGGGACAAGGAAGCTAGATAGACAGAAATAGAACAAACAGAAGAGCAATAATGAGAATGCTGACATATTGCAAGCATTGTAACCAATGTCATAAAACAATCTGTATAAAAAATTGTTAAATGGGAACCTAATCTACTATGTAAACTCTCACCTAAGACACAATAAAATATTCAAAATATAAGTAGATTCCCAGCCTTTCTTCCTAGTCCATCTTAGTCTGGAAGCTCCATTGAGACCTGTTCAGCATTGTATCAACAACACACAAGCCTCCACTGACAAACAGGTGGTAGCTGTACATGAAGTATCCTAGCTGGGAATCAAACCCAGGTCGCCTGCATGGAAGGTGAGAATTCTACCACTGAACCACACTTCCCCTTGATCCCTAGTATAGACTTTACTTTTCAGCATCTCAAATTCCCTATTTGTGCAATGAAAACTACAATAACTTCTACATAGTGCCAGCCCTTGAAAGGATTTAATGTAGAAACATTTTCTAGGAACTTGAATATAGTAGGTGCTCAATAAATATCAGCTTTCATCTGCTTTTTTCAGACTAGTTTCTTAAAGCAAAATCCCATATGAGTAACAGGTTTGCTTCATTCTAACAGAGTCCCTCCCAACCCCCACAAGAGTATCAGCTCCTTGAGGGTAGGAACTTTTTTCTGTTTAATTCACCCTTGTGTTTCATGTTCCTGCAATTGTCCCTGGTATACAATAAGCAATCAGCTAATATTCTGGGGATGTTGAACAGTAATATTAGCTAACATCAGTAGAGTGTCTTAGTTTAAAAATAACTTTCGCAATCACAGTCTTACTTGGGTAGTATAATAGTCTCTTTGTTATTACTACCATTTTTTGGATTGGGAAGATAAGACTTAAGGAGGTGAAGATACTTGGTCAAGAAAGACACGGATGGAAATGATTAGGCATCTTCTGATTCTAAATGTGTGCTCTGTACATCTAATTATACTGCCAGATACTATTCTCTGCTGCCTTCTGCCATTGTCTGAATGAGTTCTATTACCATTTCTACCTTTTTTCAAAAAAAAAAAAAAAAAAGATCCCAGTGGATCAGGTAGGATCTAGAAGCCAAAATGATGCAGAATGCCCATCATCACCAGCTTAATACCCAAGTATTGTCATTCCCTTTAGTGGGACAGAATTGGCCTAAGGCAGCTGAGAACATAAACACTTCACAAACATGAATCAAACATCCCAGGAGAGACTCTTATCGGCATAGTGAGCTCAGACACAAAAATGTTACAGGACAAGTTTCTCCAGGCCAAATGTATTCACAGGCCTGGAACAAACCTTCAACATCCTCATGAAATAAGGAAAAGTGAATGTCTTTACGTTATAGAGGAAAACTGAGTTCCAGGGAGGATAGGTTACCTGTCCAAAGTCACACAAGAAAGAATGGGAGCTAGTAAACACAGGTTTCTACTCTAGCCTCACAGAGTCATGAAGAAGATGAAGATAATGTCTGGTGATGCTAATGGTGCTAGCTCTGCCATCCTATAGTAAATGTTCCCCATGTATCAGGCACTGTATACTATTTCATACATTTATCTCATTAAATGTTCTGTTAGCTTCAATAATTCTTTTGGCTTCAATTTTAAGTAAGTTAAAAAAAAAACAACTTTGCAAAAGTCACATAGCTACTGAGTACTCAAAGCAACATACATTTCTGTCTCAGTGTTAAACAATTTTGAAAACAAGCAAAAATAAATTATTTGCTTCAGATTGTCCTTGTAGAAGATAAGGTGATAAATCAATTAAAATAGTTTACTTCTGAAGACGATTAGCTTGCTCCTGTAGACTTGCTTCAAGATCCTCAAAGCACTGTCTCAAACTCTGCCCAATCCCAACCAGTTCTTCCCCTTGTAAGACTAGCCTTAAAGTCACTCAGCTTCAGTCGTAAAATACTTTCTTTCTCTCTTCTACTAACTTAATTTTTATTAACTTCTTCCTCTAAAATTATTAAGACTCTTTCAAGGTTATGTTCTCATTACTGTAGTAAGTCTGATAGTCTTGGCTTTGTTTGATCAACAGTTGACTCTGGTGGTCTTTTGGGACACTGACACCAATATGTGGTAGAACTTGAGTTCAAACCCAGTTATGCTGACAAACGAAGTCTGTGCTTCCAATCATTACAATATTATTTACTTCTTCATTAAATCTCTGCTTCTCACTTCCTCAAAAAGTGAAACATAGACCTATCCTATGACCCAAAAATTCTGCCTCTGGTATATACCCAAGAGACATGAAAGCAACAATGCAAACAGAGACATATACCCCAACGTTCATTTGCAGCACTATTCCCAATAGCCAAAGGTGGAAATAACCTGTGTCCATTAACAGATGAATGAATAAATAAAATGTGGTACATACATACAAATGGAACACTACCCAGTCATAAAGGGAAGTGAAGTCCTGATATATTCTACAACATAAATGAAGCTTGAAAACATTATGAATGAAATAAGTCAATGACAAAAGGACAGATATTGTATGATTTCACTAATGTTAGATATCTAGAATAGGCAATGTATAGAGATTAAAGTTTAATAGTGGTTACCAGGCAAAGAGGAGGAAAGTGTGAGTCATTGTTTGGGAAGCACTGAGTTTCTGTTTCTGGTGATGGAAACTTTAGCAATTAATATGGTGATGGTTGTACAACATGATTAATGTAATTAGTGTCACTGAATTGAACATGTGAAAAATGTTGAATTGATGTATATTAAATATATTTTTACAACAATAAAAAAAAAAAGAAAAAGCTGCTACTTCATCCTCATAATGTAACACAACTTTATCTATTTTAGAAACTTTCCCTAATTATCTAATCCATATTCAAAGGCTCCTATCTCCTATTCCAAACATATCATGTACTTAAAATTATCATACAGTATTCTTCAATTTCCTTCCTAAGTGCCAGTAGACTACATTTATCATAGCAGCAGGAATCATGTCTCATTCATTCATTCATTCATTCACTCCACAAATACATATTGAGAGTCTACTATGTACCAAGTTCTGATTATAGTCAAGGTTACATGTCTATCATATGAGCACATACAAGACATTCAATAAATATGTATTGAAAAAATTAATGGATAGCTTGATGGATGAATAGATGGATGGTGGCGCTATAACATAATCTTATTTTGTAGGAACAAGATGAAGACATTCAGTGTTGCTCTGCTTTATCTTTTAAACTGCTAGTTGCCATCAAGTAGATTCTGACTCATAGTGATCCCATGTATACCTCAAAAATTCCTTAAGGCCTTTGTTGGAGATGAAATGAAAGGAGGAACACACATTCCTTTTTTTTTTTTTTTTCTCTCCTAACAGGAGTGACTGCTACATGATACACACAGACATATAGTACCAAAAAAGTATGGCCCTGTTCCATTTCTTCCTATTGGGAATTGGTTACTACCCAATAATTTGAGAGAAGGGATTCACGTCAGTAGCCTGATTATATTACTGAGTAGTGTTCTGTGGTGAACTGGAAAGATAAATGCAGTTTCCCTCCTCATGCAGAGTGATTTGTGAAGCCAGTTAGAAGCCTTTCACCCTTACCCCAAGTTTCCTGCCCCTCACCCACCTTCAAATTCATTGCCAGTGAATCAATTCCAACTCATAGTCACCCTATAGGACGGAGTAGAAGTACCTCATAAGGTTTCCAATGTGTTATGGAAGCAGACTGCTATGTCTTTCTCTTGTGGAACAGCTTGTGCATTTGAACTGCCAATCTTTTAGTTAACAGCCCAGCACTTAAACACTGTGCCACTAGGGCTTCTCACACAACTTAGCTTCCTCCAAATAAACACAAGAAAATGAGCTCACAAAATTTCAGGAGCATGCTAAAGTCATTTGTCTCTCTGCTTTCTCTAAATGTCTCTAAAAGTGATTGTATGGAGAACCTTCCAGTACTAGAGACAGAATAGTAGAGTAGAGAATTGCAAAAATCCTTATATTGCTACAATTGTTCCTTTTTGCTTCCCCCTGTCATGACCATGAGAGAGGGTGCTCTACAGAAAACTTCTCTTAAGTTGGCAAATTCCAAGGAATGTTGTCTCTATCCACAAGTTTTTGGAGCACAGTGGCCAGTAGTACTGAGAGGACTAGAAAAGAAGAGTCAATAATTCCAATCACCTTTACCCAAACAAATCTTCAGACTTATATCTGAAGTAGAAGTGAAGAAATACCTCAACACATCACCACCTCCTTCACTGAGATCAGAAACAAAGGAGCAGAGTAGCCCCATCAGCCTTGCCCACACTCTACCAAGATTAAAACAGGATCACATTTACAAGGCTAAGTGAAGAATACTAAGTATGAACAACTAAAAGAGAAACAGGAAAGCAAAGAGGAATAAATCTAACAATACTAGCAGTAAAAATCAGCAGGAAACTAGCCCAAGATGTAAAGAAAGATAAACCAGTAGATGTCAAGTCAACTCCAAGTCATGGTGACCCCATGTGTGTCAGAGTAGCACTTTTCTCCATAGGATTTTCAAAGGGTGATTTTTTTTCAGAAGATTTCTGGGCCTTTTTTCTGAGGCATCTCTGAGTGGACTTGAACCTCCAATCCATTGCAGGGCAGCCAACTATTATCAGCTTTTAGTGCATTTACTGTTTGTACTACCCAGAGACTCCCCAGAAGAGGGGTTTAGGTAGACACATAGGTAGACAGGCTGAATGATCAAGTATGTTTAAGCAAAAGGGACCCATGACCATATATAAGTTTGGCAGACAATATTTCTACATATATATTGCTTATATTGCTGTAAGAATGTCCATATAAATAGAACTCACTCAATGCCATTGAGTTGAATCCGACTCATAGCCACCCCTCCTTGGGTTTCCAATGCGGTATCTCTAAAAAGAAGATTGCAAAGTCTTCCTCCTGAATAATAGAACTAACAGGGGGCAAAGTTATGAGAACTTGTTAGCCACAGCCAAACGTCCCGAGGAAGTGAATTGTTGGGCCTGTGGTCTCCAAACAATGGTCATGGGGTACATCGAGCTCAACTGGCATAACACACTACACAAAAACATTGTTCTACATCCTACTTTCGTGAGTAGCAACTGGGTCTTAAAAGCTTGCAAGCAGCTGTCTAGATGCAACAATTGGTCTCTCCTCATTTGGAGCAAAAAAGAATGAAGAAAACCAAAGACACATGGAAACAATTAGTCTAAGAGCCTAGTGGGCTATGTGAATCTCAGCCCACATGACCATAAGACCAGAACCAGATGGTGCCCAGCTACCATCCTTAAATGACTTTGAAAAGAATCAGTGCAGGAGATCCTGGATAGAGTGGGAGAAAAATGTGGAACCAAACTCAAAATCATAAAAAAGACCAGGCTTACCGGCCTGATAGAGACTGATGAAACCCCTGATACTATGCCTCCTAGACATTGCTCACGTCTGGAATTAAACGCACTCCTGTGGCTTCCAGCCAAACAATAGACAGATTTTAAGGTGAACATTTACACCAGGTAGGTACACTCTTCAGAACAATCAACTATCAACAATCAATAGGAGATCAGAAGGGTAGTATTTCCACTGGGAGATAGCTCAGAGGGCAAGAATACATAGGAAAAAAGGATACAGGGAAAAGATAACCACAGAGAGGAAGTCAGAAGAGAGCTGTTACATCATGGGGATTGTAATCAATGCTACGAAATAAAATGTATATGAACTGCTATATGGAAAATTAATTTATTTGCTCTGTGAACTTTCACCCATACCACACTAAAAAAAAAAAGAATAGGTACACACATACAAAAGAAATAGGGGTTTAAAAAAGCACCCGATTCTGGTTTCTCCTTGGAATGCAGTTGAGCACTGCTATCTCCTTTACAAGAAAAGAGGAAGAAGAAGAAGAAATAGGACAAACAGCAAATCACCACTTTCACCAATATTTCAGCAGGCTAGGGTCTCAGGTATCCAACTAACCAAAACTTTAAAAGAAGATGTTGTTGTTGTTGTTGTTATGTGCCGTCGAAAAGAAGATAGAGGCCTGCAAAGCCAGGGTCCAGCACTTGCTTACCTGGGGCAGACATCTACAGACATGAGAATGAAAATTTTATCTAAAATTATCAACAGATTGGCAAAGGCCAAGTGTAGACTAAGGAGAGAATATAGAATTGCTGGGGGAACAGATATAAGGGAATTTACACCCAATTTCAGGCTCTTCTCCACGGACTTGACTAAAAAAATAGATTGTTGTTGTTGTTAAGTGCCGTCGAGTCATCTCCGACTCATAGCGACCCCATGCACAGCAGAACAAAACACTGCCCGATCCCGCACCAGCCCCACAATCCCTGCTATACTCGAGCCCATCATCGCAACCACCGTATCAATCCATCTTGTTGAAGGCCTCCCCCTCTTTCGCCGACCCTCCACCCTACCAAGCATGACATCCTTCTCCAGGGAATGGTCCCTTCTGACAACATGACCAAAATAGGTGAGATGAAGTCTGGCCATTCTTGC
>NW_006922016.1:2283767-2295403 GCF_000298275.1 Orycteropus afer afer | reverse complement strand
GAAAGCTTTCTCTTTTCCATATGAGTAAGGCTGGGTTTACTCAGATGTTGCAGCTCTTTCCCAGTCCTATCTTGAGAGCCTTTTAGCCTAAACGGACTATTCCTAAAGGTGCGCGGTAATGTACCAAACAGTGTTTTTTTGCTATTCATAACGTTTTCCCTGGCCAATTCTTTGAGAAGTGGACGGCTTCTTCCTTCTTCCTAGTCTGTCTCAGTCTATAAGCAGGGCTATTACCTGTGCACCAGGTGCATCTCGCTGGGTTTTAAACACCAGAGCCTCAGCCTCAAAACTGACGTCTACATGTCACCACAGTAGGACAAACCGACAGAGAAGTTTGTCCTGCTGTTGGAGACCTCTCGTATCACCCCCACCTGGGTCCCCGTGGCTGACTGTTCCTCTGTCTCTCTTCCTGTCTTTTAAACCCCTTTCTCCTGCTCTTCTGGCCTGCTTCTTTGGGCGTCCCTGAGTTGTCTCTCCTCACCTGTATCCCTGGGGCTGACTGCTCTTCTGTCTGGGTTCAAGGCTTTTATCCCCTTTCTCCTGCTCTTCCAGCCTGCTACTCTGGGCAGGCCTGAGTTTCCTCTCCTCACCTAATCCCTTCGGCTGATTGCTCTTCTCTCTGGCTTCCTGGCTTTTATCCCCTTTCTCCTGCTCTTCCGGCCTGCTGCTCTGGGCGTGCCTGAGTTGTCTCTCCTCACCTGTAACCCTGGGGCTGAAATAGATAGGAGACCTAAAACAGAGGCCATTGAAACACTGGGATGAGGAAGGTAATAGCAGCCCCTAAGAGAAGTACAAGGAGTCACAAACCCCACCAAGAACATTCCCCCAAGGGAGTCAAAAGCTTTAAGAGCAAGGAGAAGGGCAACAGCCCTAGTCTCTGGCTCCACACCATAACTTCTGTAGGCCCTGGGCAATTTTGCCTTCATGTGCCTCTTCCTGAACTAAAAATAAATAAATAAATAATTGAAAATTATATTTTGCAACTGTATTGGTATTAAACCAAAACCAAACCCATTGCCATTGAGTGAATTCTGACTCATAGTGACCCTCATTGTCTTTCCAAGGCTGTAGAGCTTCACAGAAGTAAATTGCCCCATCGTCCTTCCACAGAGCAACTGATGGGTTTGAACAATCGGCCTTCTGGTTAGGAGCCAAATGCCTTATCCAGTAAACCACTAGAGTGCCTTGTGTTGGTATAAAGGTAAATTTAATTCAGATTGGATACACTGTTATACATTCATGATTATTATATTCACTTTTCTTCTGATTTTAAAATAAGTTAAGGTTAGAACACTTCTCAGGAACCCTGAAAGTTTTGTTGGCCCTAGGCACTATGGGTACTGGAGTAATGGAGAAGTCTGCCCTGACTGCCATCTTTAGGGAACTGGGGAAAATCCATATCAGATAGGAGAAGGGAACAGAAAAAATTCCTCTACTGCTGGGGCAGAGCAGGGGTATGAGATTGTCATATCAGAGACACAGGGACATAATGTCACTGGAGATGGAAACTTCCAGAACCACAGAACTCCCTCAGGCTACAACAGTGACAAACAGCTGGAAAATAGGCAAGGGCCTCATGACAGCCCTCTCTGAGAAAATAGGCAGAACTAGAGAACCAGTCCCTAGACATTACCAAATGGTTTGTGCTCAGCTGGTGACCTAAAGGCTGGCAGTTCAAACCCATCCAGCAATAACACAGATGAAGGTCCTGGCAATCTCCTTCTACTAAGATTACATCCAAGAGCACTCTAGGGATCAGTTTTACTCATTGGATCCCCATGAGTCAGAATCAACAAAACTTGCAACAACAGGTTGTTTTGAGGGTTTTTTTTTTTTTTTTTTTGGGTGTGGTTTGGTTTAGTACAGGTCAGTGGTTGCTAGGAGGTTGACATGTGGGGACATGTGGGGAGTGTAGACTCTAAAAGGGTAGCACAAGGGAGCTTTTGAGGGGTGATGGAACTTTCCTACATTTTGATTATAGCAGCGGATACAGAACTATACACATTTACCAAAATTCAAAAAGCTATACAGTAAAAGCAATGAACTTCATGGCAACAAATGAGTATGTTTTAAACAGTAATACCTGGAAATGCATTCATAATTTTCCCCTATTTTATTGCATTAAGTTTAGCATCTCTGTCCATTTCCAGAGCTTGTCCTTCAGGAAGGCAAAATGGTAAGAGAGAAATGAAAAATTTTAAACAGACATTATTATTAATAACTCATGGCTGAGACCAAGTGAGTTTTTTGGATACAAAACTTTTAAATACTTTAAATACATTCCTATTGTATTGACTGTCCAAATTCCCCTATCTTACAATTCATTTACTGTGCAGATAAAGAGATAAAGTGCAATTATTAATGTGCATTTGCCATAAATAATTAACCTCATCTTGGGAAAAAGTGGGAAAGCTGGTTTAAAAAATGCTTCCTCTAATAGTAATTGATATTTATCTCTTCTATCTTTCTAACTACTAAAAGCTGCTCATAACACTTATTGCTGTCACTAAGAGAAAAAGTACTTAATCCATCATAATTTCAGATGATTTATATCTAGATTGTAAAGTGGGCAGCTCTTCTCTTTTGCCATTCATTGAACAGTAAGCTCCCAATAAATCACTCAGCAAAGATTTCTATGCAAGTACCACCTTCTCATCTCTTAGCTTAAAGGAATAGATTCTTGACTCCATGATTATCAATCAAATCCCTGTTTATATGATTGGGGCCATGTGTTATTCATTAATAGATTTCAGATACAGGTAAATACCCTTTTTTCTTGCAAAGTCTGTTCAGCAATACCATCATCCTCTGTTTGTCCATAAAAAATACAAGTTTCCCCAGCCTTCACTTGTATGAGTACATTGATGTAGTCCCTTTACCAGTAATAACTCCCAGTTCAATAACGTATCCTCATTGACTCATATAGAATCTCCAACCACCTGTAATGATTCAGTCTATGGGTCTGGAGCCCTCACACGCTATCACACAAGTGCCCAAGCTATCATTATTGTCATTACCAAGTCCCCTCCCCTAATCAACTTCCTTTTCCACCCATGAAGGTACTCAAAAGAATAGGGTCCCTAGCACTCATGAGATACCTACCATGAGATACCAATACTCATGCCAAGAGCAATGTATCCCAGATAAGGTTCCCAAAGCTGCAACCTGAAGGTTCTCTCTACTCCAAGGCCCCTGTCCTCCACTCTGCTTCACACTATATAATCCAAGCAGTCCTTTGTTCCCCAATCCTCACCAAGCCTCTTGTGAAAACAGTTCCTTTTGATTCTCCCTAAAAATCTCTCCATTTGGCCAAGAAAGGGAACAATATATTTATTATTCCCAAATCCTCCATCCATCCCAGGCCATCACCAAACCTCTCTTTAGTTCTTTCAAAAACCTCTCTTTAGTTCTTTCAATCAAAACTAAAAATTTAATTTGAATGATTTCTCAACAGTTCACCAACCACATCTTAATTTCACTTTGGGGCAAAAACATGAGACATGTTACATCTTATATGTTACATGTTACTTTAGTTTTCAAAGCTAACTTAACACTGATATTTTGCAAAAAAAAAAAAAAAAAAAATTACTGTCAAGTCAATTCTGACTCATGGTGACCCCATGTGTGTCAGAGTAGAACTGTGCTCCATAGGATTTTCAGTGCCTGATTTTTCAGAAGTGGATTGCCAGGTCTTTCAGCCAAGGCACCCCTCGGTGGGCTCTAACCTCCCACCTTTTGGTTAGCAACTGAGCATGTTAACCATTTGCACTATCTCTCCACTGACCTCCATTTTACTCAGGATTTTATTTGGAATGTTAGTGAGCATAAAATTTTTAAGACAGCAGTGGACGAATAATAGATTTTCTTTCCTACTATACTTCTTTTGTAAAATATCAAGAACCCCGACTCATTGTTTTTTAGTCTAGCTGTGTAGTTTCTAGTAACCATGCCCTGCATGTTATAGTACATCGACATGAATCATCTGAAATGAGCTTCACAACACACCTACAAAAGAAGTGTAGGGATTTGAACCAATTTATTCTGGTTTGAACCCCCTGTTTAAATTTGTACTTATTTCCATCCCAGATATACTGAATCAGAATCTATATTTTAACAAGATCCCTGACCATAGAATACTTCCTCTCTTCTAGTAAAACTCATGAAATGCCTCCTGATAGAAGAACTTGAAGTTATGGTCCAAAGGACTTTTAAAGAGCCCACAATTGCTCCAGTTCTCAAACCTTCATTTCTCTGTGCTTGCCCTTATTTTAATGGTATGTTTAGATTTCCAATCTTAAGAAAAAGAGATGAAATGGGTTTTCATTGAAGAAAGATAATTCTCAGCAATTCCAGCTAAAACAGCAATCTGAAGACAATCTTTTATGTGGCTCTTTCAGCAATAAGCCAAAAACTAAACCAAACTCACTGCAATAGAGTTCAAGAAATTGCCATCATTTCCTTGTAAATGTAAAATATTTATTATCAAACCTCCAAACTCTTAAAAATAATTTAGAGTACTCAGTAAAAACAGTACCTCAAAAGTCTTTATTGCATTCTAACTTTTATGTTGACATACAGTTTTTGTTTTTTTAAGAAATTTGCTTTCACACCAAAGCTCCAGTGAGCTGCCCTCCTTAGGAATAATCCTCAGTGTGTATTATCACACACCTATTCTGTGAGGAGTAAGCTGCCCATCACTATAGGGAGAGGACTTCTAGAAGTTCCACATTTGGCACTCTCTTGGATTCTGCCCTATGCACTTCTTGCCTTGGATGATTTCAATCTGTATTCTTTAGCTGTAATAAACTATAACTCTGCATATAATTTTTTAAAAATTGTTTTTAAGAAGTTATCTTAATTTGCACTAGAAATCCTAGTACAAATCAAAAACTCTTATTGTATACAGAACAAATTGTATATACTCTACAAACACCTTCTGCATCACTTGGCAATTATCCTATGACACAGCAATATTATTATAACAGATGTAATGTAATCATACAAAAAGTCACGATTTAGATATCAATTTTTCAGCTTCCTTGAAAATAACTTCCCTTTTCTAGCCTCCAGTTTTTCTTTTGCTCATTAAGGGGATTGGTCTCAACCATCTCCGATGTTCTGTAATCCAAAGCTGACAACCCAAATCCTGAAATGTTAATGTGGTCATTACTACAGACTCAACTAAGTAGCAGAAGAGGGAGCTTTGCAATGTTATTAGGTGCTTTTCAGGAGATTTTAAACTCATGGTGACCCCATGTAACAGGCTATAGTCATTATAGAAACAGATCATCAGGTCCTCCTCTCCCAGAGCCGCTGGGTGGGTTCAAACTGCCAATCTTTCATTTATCACGACAAACAAAAAAAAAGCTAACCTGTTGCCATGGAGCTGGTTCCAACTCATGGTGACCACATGTGGTATAGAGTGGAACTGCTCCCTAGGTTTCTCTTACCTTTAACTTTTACAAAAGCAAATCGTCAAGACCTACTACAGTGCTGCTGGGTGAGTTTAAACAGTCAAATTTTATGTTAGCAGTGGAATGCAAATGGCTTGTGCCACCAGAGGCCTATTAATGACAAAATTGGCTAAAATTCTTGCACATAGGTGCTAAAAGGAAAATATGCATTATGGTCTTATAATTCTATAGATGAACCAACTGAGACTCAGATTGTTATATTTCAATGTTACATTTTCTGTCTATCTCTGGACACCAGACAAGACACTTAAATCCATTGTTTCATCTAAAAAATAGAGCTAATTGTGTCTGTCTAGTTGTACTTTAAAATGAGATGGAATATATAAAGTGCTTAACACAATGCCTGGCATATGGTATGTGCTTAATAAAAAATTGTTGTTGTTGTTATGTGCCGTCGAGTCAAACCCGACTCATAGAGACCCCTCCTTGGGTTTCCAAAGCAGTATCACTACGGAAGTAGATTGCTCCATCTTCCTTCTGAGGAGCGGCTGCTGGATTTGAACTGTCAGCCTTCTGGTTAGCAGTCAAGTGCCTTAGCCACTATGCTACCAGAGCTCCCTAATCAAAAATAGTACTCATTATTTTCACTTAAAGAGTTATTGACAGACCTGAAAAGATCAACTGGAGCCACTTTCTAAAATGTCAAAATAATTTATGATATTCAAATTATTAATAATCTGGAAACGATTTTACCACCTCAAGTCTTGTCACTCTCTGAAGGCAGGTGTTTCATCTCAGTTACATGCTGTCTTACTTTAGTCATTCCCTTTCTTCCTTCCTCCTCCTCTTCCTGAGAGAACTACCACTTCTTAAAAAACTTGTTTTTCAATTTTTAAGTTACAGAAATTCTACGTTAACACCTCTAGATAATCATTTTGAATTTCCTGATACTTGCTCTTCACTTAAAACTTGGTAGGCATCAAAGGAGGTATGTCTCAGCTATGACACTAACAGAATTAATATCTAACATTTAAGAGGGATTCCTCTGTGCTGAAAGTACCATGGACTTCCAGATCTGTCCTGGAAGAAATGTAGCCAGAATGCTCCTTGGAAGCAAGAATGTCCAGACTTCGTCTCACATACTTTGGTCATGTAGTCAGGAGGCACCATTCCCTGGAGCAGGATATCATGCTTGGTAAAGTGGAGGGTCAGCAAAAAAAGGAGAAGGCTTCAAAAAGATGGGTTGACACAGTGGCTGCAACAATGTACTCAGGTATAGCAAGGATCGTGAGGCTGGAACAGGGCTGAGGAGTGCTTTGTTCTATTGGACATGGGATCACTATGAATTGGAGATGACCCAATGGCATCTTACAACAACAACAACAACTCTGTACAATAAATTGCTCCTTACAACAACCCTTTGAAGTAGGTATTATTGTCATCCCCATTCTACAGAAGAGGAAACTCAAGCATAGAATCTATATAGAAATTTAATATATTCCATCATGTAACCCAATGATCTCTGTATCTGTAGAATAATTCCAGCTTTCTACAAAATAGGTGAAAACAGATTAACTTCCCAAAGAACAGACCACATCTATTCCATATCCTAGTTATGGAGGTTCCATCATTTGGAATCATTTTTAGGGTAACATCAATAAGAATAAGAACCAACTTTCCAACATTATAGTGTAGTCCTATTTCAAGTATTTTCACAGGCCCTCTATGTATTTCTTTCCCTCAGTAGGATTACAAATATTTAATAAGGATCATCACTCATCACCAGCTGATGTATTTATGGCAAAGTAATGAAAAAGATATCCCCTCTTCACAAATATCCTGATTTCTTAGCCCAGTGCCCTTAATCCAAGCTGTGCTTTTCCTCAAATCCCTGTATAACAATCTAATCATATCTTCATATGCTGTTGTTGTTGTTAGGTGCCTTCAAGTCACCTCCAACTCATAGTAACCCTATGTGCAACAGAATGAAATACTGCCTGGTCCTGCGTCATCCTCACAATCTTTGCTGTGGTTGAGTCCATCATGTCAAACACTGTGTCAATCCATCTTGTTGAGGGTCTTCCCCTTTTTCACTGATCCTTGATTTTATAAAGCATGATGTTCTTCTCCAGGGAATGGTCCCTTCTGAGAATATGACCAAAGAAGGTGAGATGAACTCTGGCCATTCTTGCTACCAAGGAGCATTCAAGTTGCACTTCCTCCAGGACAGATTTGTTTGTTCTTCTAGAACTCCATGGTATTTTCAGTATTCTTCACCAACACCACAATTCAAAGGCATCAACTCTTCTTTTCTTAGCTTCCCCAGTCTGGAGTCATGCAGCATTGCCTCTCTTTTTCTTGTTTTCCCAAACATTTAAACATCTTGAGAATAGGGATAATATAATATATTACTTATTATTTTCCCTGGTCTACTAATACCAAATAAGTGATTTAGGAGCCTAAATCATCTAGATCTTATCTCAGCTCTGTAGCCAAGAACTTATCAACTATCAACCTCTCTCTTACTAAATATGTTGTCCAAGGAAAACTGGAGCAAGTTGATTTATTGAACATGGCAAAGCTTCTTTCACCACTAAAATACAGACAGACAAATATTTAATTTAGTTCAATCAAACATTAAATGTTTTAGTATTAGGTCATGAACTATGCCGTGTGATTATAACAAAAAGGTAAGACACAGTTCCTGCCTGCTGGATGCAAATCCACAAATTTTAAAAATAAACAAAAGGTTTTATATGAGTAGAAGAACAGAGTTCCATAATTTCTTTGCTCTCTGTGTCCCATTTTATCCTCAATCCTTTTGGCCTAATAACACGTCAAAGTTATTCTATGAAGGAAATAATCATTGAGTACTTATGGGTCAAATAGGATCCTTGAACACACACACAGAACAAAGCTACGTAAAGCATTTTACAAACTTAATCACTTGTGAAAGGGCAAGAGGAAGCAATGGGCCACAGAGAATTAAAAATTAAGAAGAATGGAGATGATCAAGGAAGTGGACTTCCAGGTACCAAATGAAAACCAGGCTTGATAGCAACTGAAAAATAACTTAGGTAAGGGCAAAGAAAATTGTCCATGATAAATTTCAGGTATATTTGTTTTCAGGTGCAAATAACAGTGGGTTCTAGGTGGTGACAGATTCAACCTGTCCATCAATCTGGTCATTGTTAAGCAGTATATCATATGCTACTGTTGTCACATGCCATCAAGTGACTTCTGACTCCTAGAGTCCTGCTGTACAACAAAATGAAACATCGCCTGGTCCTACACCATCCTTAAAATCATTGCCATATTTGAGCTCATTGTTGCAGCCACTGTGTCAATCAATCTCCTTGAGGGTCTTTCTCTTTTTTACTGACATTGCACTTTTCCAGGCATGATAACCTTTTCCAGGGGCTGGTCACTCCTGATAACATGTCCAAAGTACATGAGATGAAATTGCATCATTCTCACTTCTAAGGAGCATTCTGGCTGTACTTTTTCCAAGGCAGATTTATTCCTTCTTCTGGCAGTCCATGGTATATTCAATATTCTTTTCAACACCATAATTCAAATGCATCAACTCTTCTTCAGTCTTTCTTATTCATTGTCCAGCTTTCACATCCATATGGTGTGATTGAAAATACCACAGCCTGAGTCAGGTGCCCCTTAGTTCTCAGGGTGATATATTTGCTTTTTAACACTTTAAAGAAGCTTTTCACTATAGATTTGCCCAGAAATGTAATATTCCATTTGATTTTTTGAATAATACTTCTATGGGTATTGATTGTGGATCCAAGTAAAATGAAATCCCTGACAACTTCAATCTTTTCTTCATTTACCATAATGTTGCTTTTTGGTCCAGTTGTGAAAATTTTTGTTTTCTTTATATGAAGGTGTAATCCATACTGTAGTTTTTGATCTTCATCAGTAAGTGTTTCACGTCCTCTTCACTTTCAGCAAGTGAAGTTGTTGCATGTGCATATCGCTGGTTGTTAATTATCTTCCTCCAGTCCTGATGCTGTGTTTTACTCAAACAATCCATCTTCTGGGATTACTTACTAAGTGTACAGATTAAATAAGGATACTAAAAGGATACAACCCTGACACAAATCTTTTCCTGATTTTAAACCATGCAGTATCCCCTTTTTCTGTTGGAATGACTGCCTCTTGGTCTGTGTACAGGTTCCACATGAGCACAGTTAAGTGTTCTGGAATTCCCATTCTTCACAATGTTATCCATGATTTGTTATGATCTACACAGTTGAGTATCTTTTCACAGTCAATAAAACACAGGTAAATATCTTTCTGGTAGTCTTTTCTTTTCAGGCAAGATCTATCTGACATCAGCAATGATATCCCTTGTTCCAAATCTTTTTCTGAATCCAGCATGAATTTCTGGCAGTTCCCTGTTTATATACTGCTGCAACCATTTTGAATTATCTTCAGCAAAACTTTCTTGCATGTGATATTAATGATATTGTTAGAAATTTCCACATTCTGTTGGAGTATTTTTCTTTGTGAATGGACGCAAATATGGATCTCTTCTAGTTAGTTGTCCAGGTAGCTGTCTTCCAAATTTCTTGGAACAAACCTGTGACTGATTGCCCACTACTCTGAATCCATTTGTTGAAACATCTCAGTGGGTATTCTTTCAATGTCTGGAGCTTTGTTTTTTACCAATTCTTTCAATGCACCTTGAACTTCTTCCTTTAGTACCATTGGTTCTTGATCATACCATACCACCTAAAATGGTTGAATGTTGACCAATTCTCTGGTGTCATAGTGCCTAAGGTATTTGACTGCTAATCAGAAGGCTGGTGGTTCAAAACCACCAGTCATCCTCAGAAGGAAGATTGGGCAATCTATTTCCATAGAGATACCCCCTCAGAAACCCAAGGAGGGGTCACTATGAGTTAGAATCAACTCTACGGCAGTAAATTTTTTGTTTTTGTTTTTGTTTTTTTGATACTATGTATCACTATATCTCATCTGTCTGTCATTTGGTATACTGTAGTGGCTTTCTTATTGCTATAATGCTGGAAGATATACTAGTGGTATCTCAAATACCAGCAGGGTCATCCATAGGTTTCAATGGCATGTCCAGGTTAAGATATACAAGGAAGAAAAGCCTAGTGACCTACTTCCAAATATTAGCCAATGAAAACCTTATGGATTACACAAAGTGTTTTCTGATCTCCAACATAACTCTCAAAGATGAGCCCCTTAGGATGGAAGTCACTCAAAATAAAAGTGGACAAAACAATGTACCCAAACATACCAATGACCACAAAGATGGTGCAGGGTCAGGCAACATTTTGTTCTGTTGTACATGTGGTCACCATGAGTCAGAACTGACTTTATAGCAACTAACAATATTACAATTAGCAATGCTAAAGGCGGACAAAAAACACAGAATATTGAAGAAGGAGATTGTAATGTGGCTTTAAGAACCACATCATGGAGGTTTACCCAACCTAGTATGTGAGTGGATGGAATACATCTCAGTTTAGTTTATATCATTTCTGAGAGTTGGCACCTCAAACCTCACTACCAGTGGCTGTAGTTATCATCTACCACCAACATCAACTTACATATCTAAGGACAACTATAGTGCTTTTGGAAAAGTTGTCTTTTCAAGCTTTGTTGCACATCCAATTGATATGAAAATTCAAGCATATAGCGGCATGACCTATCTCACAATTTCTTAGCTGCCTCGGAACACTAAAGTTAACTTTCCTTCTTGTCATTGTCACAAAACCATATGTATGGCTAAGCTGATTCATCTTGTAACATGTATTCTCTCAGGCATGTTGTGGAAACTCCAGTGATTTTTCTGAAAAATAAATACTTGAGTATGTTATTAATAGATTTTCCTTCCAAGGTTCAACTCCTCAGGGTTAAACATAAAAATAGAGGCAGCTTAAATCAACATCTCCAACAATTAGAGAAAGAACAGCAAGAAAAGCCTACAGTCACCAGAAGAAAGGAAATAATGAAGCTTCAAACAGAAATCAATGAAACAGAAAACAGAAGGGCTATAGAAAAAATCAATAAGACCAGAAGTTAGTTTTTGAAAAGATCGATAAAATTGACAAACCACTGGCAAATTTAATAAAGGAAAAGAGGAAGAGAATACAAATAACATGAATAAGAGAGGAAATGGGTGACATCAGAACAGAACCAACTGAAATTAAAAGGATACTATGAAGAACTGTA
>NW_006922016.1:2278297-2280178 GCF_000298275.1 Orycteropus afer afer | reverse complement strand
TGGAGGGATGGACACTGGGAAGAGGTAACTATGGGGAGGAAGTAGGAGGGGAGCTGTTGTATTGTGGTAAACTGTGGTCAATGACATGAGACAAAGTATATGTGAACTGCTGTATGGAAAATGAATTTGTTCTGTAAATCTTCACTCAAATCACAATTTAAAAATAATAATAATAATAATAATTAAAAAAAATAGAGGCAGCTTTGAACAGACATTTCATGAAAGAGGATACTCAAATGGCCACCAAACACATGACAAAATACTCAACGTCATTAACTCTCAGAGAGGTGCAAATCAAGAGCAAAATAAGATACCATTTCACTCCCACTAGGATGACTAGGAGGAGCTCTGGTAGCGTAGTGCCTAAAGTACTTGAGTGCTAACCAGAAGGCTGGAGGTTCAAACCCACCAGCCACTCCTTGGAAGGAAGGTTGGGCAATCTATTTCTGTAGTGACACTGCCTCGGAAACCCAAGGAGGGTCGCTATGAGTCAGGTCCAACTCGAAGACACATAGCAACAACAACAACAGGACACTTTGATCAATACTCCATGGAAGAAAGAGGAGACAATCTGTTTCTGTAAAGATTTACAGTCTTGGAAACCCAGTGGAGGTTGCTATGCATCAGAATTGACTCGGCAGTAAGTTTGGTTTGGTTTGGATATGAGATCAAAGTGACAACAGTAACTCAAAAGATTAGCTAAGAACCATAGAGGGCAATGAATTTATGTCAGTGGGAGAGAAACAACCCACAAAAGGAAAGTACGAATAGTTGTACAACTCAAAGAATGTAATCAATGTCAATGAATTGTGCATGTGGAAATAATTGAATTGGTACATGTTTGTGCTGTGCATATGTTAAACAACAAAAACATAAAGTTTTAAAAATCATTTAAAAAGTAGAGGCAACATTATAAGAATCACTTGCCTTACTTAAGGTATATATACAATGATCTGTGGTGGTAAAATGTGTGTTATTTCAACATAAAAGGAAACTACTTATTGATAAAGCCATCATTTTCTGCTATGATAGTCAATGAGCAATACTATTTAGCAGAGGACAGGCTGAAATACCACAGGGGACTAGGTGGCAAAAGTGATGTGAAACAGAAGCCACTGGTACATTAAAATTCCAGATCACTCACTTTTTAGTCAACTTTCCTAACTTGGTCCCTCATCCTTTTGAAAAAGAAGGACAGTATCTTATCCCTATTTAAATCCATGTGTTTTCCTTCTTCCACATCTATGACCTTTCCTGTGAGAAATATCAATAGCCATGGAAGATCTTTTTATTGAATGGCAAATGGAGTATGTCTTAACCATGATAACTACGGGAGTTAGCAAAAGCAAATATTTCTGCTAAATCTCTGGGAAAACTATGCACAAATAAGTAAAATGCTCCTGCCATGAACTATTCAGAACCACACATTCAGATCATCTGTATCTGACTAGGCAAATATTTTTGGTTTAGGTTTTGTTTTCCAGAAAATCTTTGGTAAAAGCACAGATAGTACCTTTATTGCACATGGCCAAAGTCAAATAAGGAATGGCACAACAAAATCCAAAAACTAATTAAAAGATTGCTGCCTCATCATGGTAACAAATTCAATGTACATAGTCATCAATATGGTACTATCATGCTGGCCATCAGTTTACCTTAAGCTACAAAGTACATGTAGGATTTCTCCAGATGGTTTACAAAGAGGAGGAATTTATATCCCTGGCTCCAATCTGTCTTACATTGGTTAACCTTTCAGGAAACTAACTTTCTCAAGCTTCTGTGTTGTCTTATCCAGTCCTTCAGGACCATGCAGTAAATAAGAATTGGTCTCTACAGTAGTGCTTTATCCAGGTCCAAAAGTGGAGAAAAAAAAAAAAAAAA
>NW_006922016.1:2215770-2278112 GCF_000298275.1 Orycteropus afer afer | reverse complement strand
ACCCCTCCTTGGGTTTCCGAGGCAGTTATCACTACGGAAGTAGGATTGCCCAACCTTCCTTCCGAGGAGTGGCTGGTGTGTTTGAACCGCCAGCCTCCTCATACATACATACTGAATATATATTAAATATATAAATTAATATATCATAAACATATTATATATAGGGAGTTCTGGTGGCATAGTGCCTAAGGCATTTGACTGCTAACTGAAAGGCTAAACAATCAAACAAACAAAACATAGGTGAACCAAAAGAAACCACACCACAGGGAAATTTCTTTGTCTTGCTTCCATGGAGTGGCTGGTGTGTTTGAACCACCATCCTTCTAGTTAGCAGTCAGATACTTTAGGCACTGTATGACCAGAGCTCCTTTCAGAATGGAAAAGTTGTTCCTAAATACAATACAAATTCCAGAAGATATGCAATAAAAGATTGATGACTTTAACTGCATATAATCTTTGAATTTGTGCCTAAGACAAAATAAAGAAACAAAAATGACTGACAATATCAAATGCCAAAAAGGATATGGAGCAACATAAACTGCCATTCATTACTGGTGGGAATGCAAATGGTACAGACACTTTGAAACACAGCTTGGCAGTTTCTTACGAAACTAAACATAATCTTCCCATACAATGCAGCAATCACGGTCCTAGGTATCTGTCCAACTGATTTGAAAATGTATGTCCATGCAAAAATCAGCCTGTCAATGTTTATAGAAGTTCTCTTCATAATCACTCCAAACTGAAAGCAACTAAGATGTTCTGCTCTGGTACAGTGAATTACTTCATATGGCTCTTCCAGTCACAGTCTTTCTGACTCCCATCAGATGCATCGGTGGGCCTATGCAAATATGAGGTGTTTGTGGCCCACCAAGGGGATTGGTTTGTTAATAATGTACATGGTGCTCTTGTGGGTGTGGGACCATAGAAAAGCTGTATGTTGCTGTTGCTGGTGTGTTCGAGTCGTTTCCGACTAATAGTGACCCTATGCACAGCAGAATGAAACACCACCCGATCCTGCACCAGCTCCAAGATCCTTGCTATAGTTGAGCCCATCATCGTAGCCACCATGTCAATCCATCTCATTGAAGGCCTTCCTCTCTTTCATGGACCCTCCACCCTACCAAGCATGACATCTTTCTCCAGGGAATGGTCCCTTCTGACAACAAGACCAAAGTAGGTGAGACGAAGTCTGGCCATTCTCACTTCCAAGGATCATTTCGGCTGCACTTCCTCCAGGACAGATCTGCTAGTTCTTTTAGCAGTCCATGGTACTTTCAGCATTCTTCACCAGCACCACAAATTAAAAACATCAACTCTCCTTCGGTCTTCCTTATTCATTGTCCAGCTCTCACATGCATATGAGGCAATTGAAAATATCATGGTTTGTGTCAGGTGCACCTTAGTCCTCAAGGAGACATTCTTTCTCCTCAGCACTTGAAAGAGATCCTTGCACCTGACCTGCCCAGTGCTATACGTTGTCTAATGTCCTGACTGCTGCTTCCATTGACATCGATTGTAGAACAAAGCAATGTGAATTCTTTGACAACCTCAATCTTTTTCTCCATTTATCA
Organism: Orycteropus afer afer; assembly: GCF_000298275.1. Lineage (NCBI taxonomy): Eukaryota > Metazoa > Chordata > Mammalia > Tubulidentata > Orycteropodidae > Orycteropus > Orycteropus afer. The sequence continues at coordinate 2,276,538 of NW_006922016.1, read as the reverse complement.
TGATGCTGCTTATTGGCCCAGTTGTGAGGATTTTTGTTTTCTTTATATTGAGATGTAATCCACACTGCAGACTGTATTCTTTAATCTTCATCAGTAAATGCCTCAAGTCATCCTCACTTTCAGCAAGCAAAGTTGTATCCTCTGCGTATCTCAGGTTGTTAATGATTCTTCCTCCAATGCTACATTCTGTTTCATATACTCCAGCTTCTCGGATTATTTGCTCAGCATATAAATTGAATAAGTATGGGGAAAGGATATAACCCTAATACATTCCCTTCTTGATGTTAAAGCATGCAATGTCCCCTTGTTCTGTTTGAATGACAGCCTCCTGGTCAATGTACAGGTTCCTCATGGGTACAAGCAAGTGTTCGGGAATTCCCATTCTTCTCAACGTCATCCACAATTTGTCATGATACACACAATCAAGTGCCTTTGCATAGTCAATAAAACACAAGTAAACATCTTTCTTTTATTCTTTGCCTTGAGCCAAGATCCATCTGACAGCAGCTATGATGTCCCTTGTTCCACGTCCTCTTCTGAACCCAGCTTGCATCTCTGGAAGTTTTCTATCAATATACTGCTGCAACCAATTTTGAATTATCTTCAGTAAGATCTTACTTGCGTGTGATTATTAATGATATTGTTCAATAATTTCCACATTCTGTCTGATCATTTTTCTTTGGAATGGGTACAAATATGGATTCTACCAGTCAGTTGGCCAGGTAACTGTCTTTTAAATCTCTTGGCATAACCAAGTGAGTGCCTCCAATGGGGCTTCCATTTGTTCAAATATCTCAGTGGGTATTCTGTCAACTCCTGGAGCCTTGTTCTTTGCCAATTCCTTCATTACAGCTTTGATTTCCTCCTTCAGTACCATTGGTTCTAGGTCATATGCCACCTCCTGAAATGGATGAAGATCGACCAGTTCTTTTTGGTACAGTGGCTCTGTGTATTCTTTCCATCTTATTTTGATGTTTCCTGCACCATTCAATATTTTTCCCATAAAATCTTTCAATATTGCAACTCAAGGCTTAATTTTTTTCTTCAGTTCTTTCAGCTTGAGAAATGCTGAGTGTGTTCATCCCTTTTGGTTTTCTAACTCCAAGTCTTTGCACATTTCATTATAGTAATTGGCTTTGTCTGCTCAAGCTGCTCTTTGAAATCTTCAGTTCAGTCTTTTATCTTGTCATTTCTTCTATTTGCTTTAGCCACTCTCCACTCAAGGGCAAATTCCAGAGTCTCTTCTGTCATCCATTTTGGTCTTATCTTCTTTTTTCATCTTTTCAGTGACCTCTTCTTTCTTCATCGATGATGCTCTTGATGTCATTCCACAATTCTTCTAGTTTTTGGTCATTGATGTTCAATACATCAAATCTATTCTTTCGATAGTCTCTAAATTCAGGAAGGATATATTCAAGATCATATTTTAGCTCTCATGGACTTGTTTTAACTGTCTTTAACTTCAAGTTGAACTTGCATATGAGCAGTTGATGATCTGTTCCACAATCAGCTCCTGGCCTGGTTTTGGCTGAAGATGTTGAGCTTTTCCATCATCTCTTGGTGCAGATGTAGCCAGTCTGATTCCTGTGTGCTCCATCTGGCAAAGTCCACATGTATAGCCTTCACTTCTGTTGTTGAAAAAAGGTATTTGCAATGAAAAAAAAAATGTATATGGAACTGTAATATGGAGATTGGATAGTTTTGCCATGTCACTGGACTTGGAATGAGCTATCCCAAAGGCAGAAAAGAAGATCTCACTACCACCAAGAAGGAAAAGCCAGGAATGAAGTGTATCTTTGTACTCAAGATCCCTGAACTGAGATAGTGCATTGAGAGATGGCAGCAGCAGAGGAAGCAGAAAAAGACTAACAGGAGCTAGATCAAGCAGGCTTGGTGGCCCATGGAGCAAGAAACCTGAGTGCCTTTAGGTAGGAGGCTTGCTGTCAGAGTGGTGCCTCTAAAAGTGCTAAAAGGGCTTTTCAACACTTTCCCAAGCAGGCAGGGTCCAGGCCGAAAGGCTAAGGGCCAAAGACAGATGTGCCTACAGACTTTGCAGAGGAGAGACTGTCCTGATGGAAGAATTATATGCTGAGTGTTGTTGAACCTGAATTGAAAGTTGTTGCTTACCTAATAAACCCCATAACCATGAATATTGTCTGCGAGTTCTGTGTGGTCATTGCAATGAATTATTGAACCCACAGAGAAGTAGTGAGTGACATGGGAGGGATGGCTGGTTGTCAGAATTGGTTAAAAAAAGGTTTGGAGGTTGGTGCATTCTAGCTTTCACCTCAGGGGAATCAGCCTTAGGCTGATGCTGCTGATGGTGATTCTCTCTTACCCTTGTGAAATTAGAGGAAGTCAGAGAACACTGCCCCCATCCCCTTTTCATACCTTCAGTAGGTGAACAGATAACAAACTCTGGTGTTTTTATACAATGGAGTATTATTAGTCAGTGTTAAAAAGTAATTAGTTATCCAACCACCAAAACAGAAAGGATAAATAACACCTTAATATTAAGCAAAAGGAGCCAGTCTGAAAATACTTCATGCTGTATGATTCCAAGTATACGATACTCTTGAAAAGGCACTATAAAGCAAAAAAAAAAATTGCTGTCAAATCAATTCTGACTCATAATTACTCTAAAGGATAGAGTAGAATTACCCCACAGAGTTTCCAAGGTTGTAAATCTTTATGCAATAGATTACCATGTCCTTCTCTCATGCAGTGTTTGTTGGGTTCGAATCATCAACTTTTCAGTTAGCAGGTGACTACTTTAACCACTGCACCACCAGGCTCTATTTTTTTCACACTCTAGAACGATAGAATAAGTCCATGTGTTCATTACAAACAAGACTAAAAATCCAAGATGATAGAAAAAAATAGAAGAAAGGTCGATTCAAAGAAACAAATTGAAGACAAAAATCATTATCATCACAGGACCAATAAGTAAATTAGGAAGAAAAAGTATCAGAAAGATACAGTTGAAAATTCAATTTTTGATTAATAGAAAAACTTAAGAACAAACACAATAAATGTAGATCTAAAAGACCAGAAGTCGAAAGAAGGTAGAGAAAAGCTGATAGAGGAGGTCTTCAAAGAAGCCAACTTAAAAATTACAGAGGCTGCTGAAGCAAACTGATCAATAATACAACCCAAGGAGTGAAATACAATAAAAGAAAATTTCCCTGGAATCATTTTTTTTTTTTAAATTACACTTTAGAACAAAGGAATAGAGTATATTCCATTCTTCAGAAACTTGATACAGAATATTCAATATTGAAATCTCTCAGGAATAGCATGATATACTCCAAGCACAAAGAATTCTTATGTTATCCCAGAAGAGAGTGAAAAAATGGATGAGGGAAAAGAAAATGTCAGACTGACTTCATGATTTGCCACAAACAAAATGGAAAACAGTATGTTAATATTCTGTATTTGGAGAATTTAAAAATCATAGAAAACAAAAAAGGACTTTTTTTTTTCATGATGTAATATCTTAATAGGAACTCTGTCATTACTTCCAAGTTCTCAATGTTTTTCATAAGTTCTTTTTCTTAGTCTTAGAAAGATATTTTAGGAATAAAAGAATCATTGGTCCATCAAGTACCAAGGTTTATCTCCTAATATGAATATTTACATGGTACAAATTGAGGAGGGTAAATACCTAATGGTTTTGTCTAAAATTAATATTATCTCTAATCTCTCCCATCACTTTTGTACTATAGCATTTGTTTTCAGAACATGCATATGAAATTGTGCATGTTTTCAAGGAGACTCACCTAATGTCATATGAATATAAAGTCATTTCTTAGAGTTGCTTGAATATATTACTCTAGAACAGAGGTTGCCATACCTGAGAAGAACCAAAACCAAAAGCCAAACCCACTGTCATCAAATTGATTTTGACTCATAGTGACCGTATAGGACAAAGTAGAACTGTCCCATAGGGTTTCCAAGGCTATATATCTTTTCGGAGGCAGACTACCTCATCTTTCTCTTGTGGAGCGGTTGGTGGGTTGAAACTGCAGACCTTTGATCAGCAGCCTGTTTTGGTTACTTCATGCCACTCTAACAGAAAATACCACAAATGGGTGATCTTACTAAACGGGTATATTTTCTTACAGTTTAAGAAGCCAGAAGTCCAAGTTCAAAGTGCCAGCTCTATGGGCTGAATGAAAGCCCCTCAACCTTGGGCTTCAGCTCTGCTTCTTTCCCCCAGCCCAATTGAGCTAGAAGTGTGTCTTCACTCAGACACCTGCTGGCTGCTGGGGCTAACAAGTCCAAGTGCAACAAATAAAGTGGCACAGTCCCAGTATTACCAAACTACACATCAGGCCACTAATTCAAGTCCAGAGACAGTCCCAAGATTGGCAGGAAAACATGACAGACTGCTATATGATTGGTTTTTACTCTCGGCATTATGTCATAAAAATTTCTTATGCTATATGAAGACCCGGCTACATGCAGGATCCAAGCATGCCAAAAGGCTGCAGAGACCTTTCTGAAAATTTCTTCTTATATACTGGAAGCAGACCACATCCTTAAGGCAGCTACTCAACTGCTTCAGCAGATTCCACCATGGAGTTTATTACCAATCTCATCATGGGAAATAACTACATCCAACTGCCCAACTGCTCAAAACCAGGCTTAGCCAAGTTAACACATAACCTTAACTACCACACAGCCCAATGCCTTACCCACAGTGCCACCAGAGCTCCTTCTGAGGAGAACAGGTAGTGAACATTGTAGGTTTTATGGTCATAACTACTCAACTCTGCTTTCAGAATTTGTTATAGGCAAGAGGTGAAGAAATTGGTGTGATAGCTATGTTCCAATAAAACATTATTTGCAAAACAAGCAGTTGGCCGGATATGACCCATGGGCAGTAGTTTGCCCATCCCTACTCCAGAATCACACCTTTGTGTATATTATGCCAGAAATAAGGCTAAGAGTTTTCTAGAAACACTCTACATGTTGTGATATATGTTCATTATTTATAATAGACTCACATTGTTGAAAACTTGGGGAAATAGAGAATTTTAAAGGAGAACAAAAATTATCATAGTTCTACTATCCAACCATAGAAGCTATTTAAAATGAACATATTTCCTCATTTTTATGTGTATTGTTTTTCAAATGATAATATGTTAACAATTTCATGTCCTGGTTTTTACTCTTGGCATCATGTCATAAAAATTTCTTATGCAATTAAAATTTTTGTAAACACAATTTTTAATAGCATTGTAAAACTTTATCATGTGGTTATTTCAAGATTTATTTGGATATTCTTTTTTTTTTAATTTTATTTTATTTAGATTTGGGTGAAGATTTACAGAGCAAATTCACTCTCGATACAGCAGTTCACATATACTTTGTCTCATGTCATTGACCACAGTTTACCACAATGCAACAGCTCCCCTCCAATCTCCTCCCCAAGGTACCACTTCCCAGTGTCCATCCCTCCATACTCTCCTGCCCCCTAAGCTGTCTCCCTGTGCATAAGGTGCCCTTCCTTCTCCCATGATTGTTCTCTCAAGGGCATGTGTCCACTTGAGGTATTATTTGGATATTCTACTTTGTCCTTATAATGCAATGCTTAAGTCATCATATTTGCACATAAATCCTTTACACACTTCCGGTTACATTTGAGGATGGGCTTGCAGATGTGGAATTAGAGTATGAATATTTTTGAGACTTGCAACACATTTCCAAATTGCTTTAAATTCCTATCCATAATAAATGAGAGGTGACCATGAAAATTTATAAAGTTGTATATGCTCATCTTACATTTAGGAAACACTATTCCCCTCCAAAATAGAAATATAGCAGCTTTCAAATTAATCTTTAAAATATCCATCCAATACAAGCAGAATATTAGTTCGTTAAAAGAAAGTAAGTTTAACTGTTGTTCTATGGCAAGACATAAGGTATTTGTTTCTGAGTTAAGGCTAGTGAGGTAAACACCACAGCAAAATCTCAGAGCATCGTAATTAATCATCATGGACATTTCATTGTCAGTGAACATAAATCAAAAGGCAAGCACTTTTCCTCCCCAAGTGATATGAAACCAGCCTAAACATGGAGAAAGAAATCTGATGCTTGTCAGTGACTGATATGTATTTTTTACTTCTCTTACAAATAAGTAGTAGAAGGCTGCACATGAATACCTTCTACCTTGTGATTTATTTCCTTTACCAGGTATTACTCACAAACAGGAAAACTGGAGCAGAAGCTTTCTCCTAGAATTCTGCTGCAAGCATGCCAAAAAAATAAAATGATCTAAATATCAATATAAATTGCCCCCAAAACACATCACGCTTGAAATGATCCTGGTTCAGGTGGCTTATTCAGCTTCTTAGAAACATTTTCCATCTCAAACCAGATATGTAGGAGACCACGTTACCCATGTTTTAAGCAATCAAGAAGACTGAAAACAGTGCAGAAGCTGCAATCTCATAGATCTGGTTTAAAATTCCATCTCTTCCAGATATTCATGTGTCATGTGGAACAATTTACATCCCCAAACTTCAGTTTCTTCTACACAAAATGGAGAAAATATTAACTTTTCCCTAAATTTCAATGAGGAATCTGTGGGTGGTGCCAACTGTTAATGCTAACCGAAAGGTTTGAGTCCACCCAGAGGCAGCTCAGAAGGAAGCAAGCCACTTTCAAAAAATAGCCATTGAAAACTCTATGGAGTACAGTTCTACTGTGACACACATGGGCCTAGCCATGAGTCAAAGTCAGCTCTATGGAAACTGGTTCAGGTAGGTTTAATGAAGAGGAATGGAGATAACCTACAACTCAGTGACTACCATGGTTCCTGGAAAAGAAATGATCCTCAATAAACGTTAGTTGAATCAAACAGAACTTCTTGACACATTCCAATGGTCACAAACTTTTATTACATTTATCTAAAAAAAAAAAAAATTGGCAATGCTTTTAATGATAGCAAAGGTAAACTGTACCTTTCTATTTCACTGGCTTAAACTAGAGTAAACTCAACTTCCTTATTCCAAAATTAGAGTCCTGAATATGATGTTTCTGTAACTTTCTTTAATTCTATTGAACAGAGAACCAGATATATAATTTTAAAACTGCGTTAAGTAAATTCCTGCACCAGGACAGCCCTCATCAAAGTGAATTTTTATATGAGCTGTGAAACCTTACATTCTTCAACCTTGTGTTTGTATAAAAACTAGACATCATTTCACTGTACACATTTTATATGCACTATTACTGTTTCTTTCACTTTTACTAAGGAAAAGAAATGATTAATATCCTCATAAAGTGCATATTAAGAACTCTGTAGAGTGAGTAGACATAATATTGTATGAGACATTTATTGAATTAATCAGAATTGTGGATGATGTACATATATTATGGAATTCTTAAAAATGCATGATTTTGACTTGGATACAATGCTTTAGTGGAAAGAATTTCCATAGAAATCTTCTAAAAATAGTTACTGTGATATCTTCCTGACAGATAAGCATGATGATAGGGAATATGTTAATGTCTGTTATGCAGATTAACTGTTGGGTTTTATGAGCCAAAAATAGGGCAGGTGGCTGCAGAATATTAGAGCAGAAGATATTTCCAACCTCTTCACAAATTCTGGTGTTTGTTAGGAAAGGAAGAATCCCTGTATGCATTTACCACAACCCTTATGTAGAATTGTGAGGGTGCCTTAAGCTCAAGCTTTCCCAGAAGTAGACCCTGAGACAATGGTTTGAATGTAATGGTCTACTAAGAAAATGTTCCCAGAAGAAACCAGTAAAGGAGTGGCAAAAGGAAGATAGGGAAGGAGGAAGAAGCTTATGACTTCAGGTGAAGTCTTAGACTCATCTTGATCCTGCTGGGAGCTCAGAAGATTAACATTCATCTCAGAGTTTCTCTTGATGGACTGGACTTTTGTACTAAAACATCAGAAAGTCCTTGGGCCAAGAGTGGTTGGAGGAGAGAGGAAGTAAATGATCAAGAGAGAAGGAGGCTCCAGTACTCAAGAGCCATTTCCTGAAGAAGGTCCCAGGAGCCTGACTTTATCAGGAAAGAGTGTAGAGGCTGGGAGGAAGTAAGAGAGTCTAGGTACACACTGCAAGGTCCTCCACAGTGGGCATGGTTTTGTTCAAATGATTGTGGAACAAATGTATGAAAGTGCTTGTATTTCATTCATTTAGGTCTTAAATCTAAAAGAGAAAAAAAAAAAGTTTTGAAAAAGTGTTTACATGGCTAAAACATATTTTCCCCAATGGTAAAGAAATGTTTTCTTCATTATATTGTTTCCCATCATATTCTACTGGCAGATTCACCTAGTCATTCAGCTTATGTATTAGATGTCTTTCATAATCAGGTCTGGATGCCTATAATAATATTCTCAGTTGATCAAAGCAAAGGAGTGAACTTGCTTTTCATGGTTCAAACACTGCTTGATGGTCATGCAGTATCATCCAAGTTGATCCAAATTCCCAAAAAGTGGACAAGATCTCCCAAGAGGAGACGAACAGCTCACTGAAGAGCCATCCCCTCTATAGCACACAGCTCAATGCGTTTCTTACTGGTAGTGAATCAGTGGCCCTAGGTGGCATCTTAATCTGCAGACAAGTGAAAGTCAAATTCATGAGAGAGGAACTCATCAGCAGCAATGTAAAATGTTGAAGAATGGATGGTCTTGAAAACTCTTGTAAATATACATGTGAAGATTCTTTTTCAGGCCCACACCAATCTCTTTATAAATCCCAACTAGTGTGGATTACATCTCAATATAAAGAAAACAAAAATCTTCACAACTGGACTAATGAGCAGCATCACAATAAATGGAGAGAAGATTGAGGATGTCAAAGAATTCACGTTGCTTGGTTCTACAATCGATGCCAACGGAAGCAGCAGTCAGGACATTAGACGAGGTGGAGCATTGGGAAAGTCAACTGCAAAGGAACTGTATCAAGTGCTGAGGAGCAAGGATATCTCCTTGAGGACTAAGGTGCGCCTGACACAAGCCATGATATTTCCAGTCACCTAGTATGCACGTGAGAGCTGGACAATGAATAAGGAAGACCGAAGAAGAGTTGATGCTTTTGAGTTGTGGTGCTGGCAGAGAATGCTGAAAGTACCATGGACTGCTAAAAGAACTAGCAGACCTGTCCTGGAGGAAGTGCAGCCAGAATGCTCCTTGGAAGCAAGAATGGCCAGACTTCGTCTCACCTATTTTGGTCATGTTGTCAGAAGGGACCATTCCCTGGAGAAGGATGTCATGCTTGGTAGGGTGGAGGGTCGACGAAAGAGGGGGAGGCCTTCAACGAGATGGATTGACACAGTGGCTGCGATGATGGGCTCAAGTATAGCAAGGATTGTGGGGCTGGCGCGGGATCAGACAGTGTTTTGTTCTGCTGTGCATGAGGTCGCTATGAGTTGGAAACGACTCGACGGCACTTAACAAAAAAACAAAAAGTCTACATGTCCCCTGTCAACCAGCTGCAACATTCTTTCACTAATGACAAGTTGGAAAACAACATTTATTTAGTCATTCTTGGTTGAATTAAGGAGCTCTGGTGGCATAATAGGAAAGACATTTGGCTCCTAACAAGTGGGTCAGTGGTTCAAACCCACCAGCTGCTCCTCATGAGGAAGATGAGGCAATCTGCTTCCATAAAGATTTACAGCCTTGGAAACCCAATGGGGGTCGCTATGACTCAGAATTGACTTGATGGCAGTGGGTTTAGCTTCAATTTAGTTGAATTGGAGAAGCAACTCACCTAGCCACTCTGAATACCTTTTTTCATTTATCAAGTGAAATAGTAACCCTCATCTTTTATTATCTGCACTTTACAACTGAGCACTAGCATATATGTTTTTCATGTATAATATTATCATGTCCCTGAAGAGTATGGACACTTTGTTAGTGGAGACTGTTTCATTACATCATTTGAAAAACAAAACATTGACCAAAATTAGTGGAGTACATCTATTCAATTCATTCAACCAACTGTTTTAAGACCTTCCTGAATTTCTACCTCAAATAATCCTTTTATCATGTCCCTCATTCCATGCATCCTCATTAGACTACTTTTTAACTGGCTCCTCTACCTCTAACCAATCTTATGCAACACTTCTTATATTTTTTACAAACTCAGAACTATTTTCCAACACAAGAATAAGCTTATATGTTTTTGTCTCAGAGCAGGGGAGTTCTGCTTGATATGGTTTGCAAATACCTTTAAATATTCCTTTAAAACAAACTTAAACCTCTTAAGATCTTATCAAGAGGAGGCATGCAGTGAGCTGGGATGGACCTAGAATACTTCCTCTAAAGGCTTGAACCAACAATTTGAGCACTGAGTGTAATGAGAATAGCACAAAACCATGGAGATTATACTAAGCCATGACATTAAGCCACACTTTGTGACCATGTTTACGACACATTTCTATTATATGTATGTTTCAGTGAACTGTAGATTTTTAATGAAATAGAGCAAAACATTTCATAAAAAGTTAGGGAGCTAGTATGTGAAGTATGCAATTTTCTAAATTACTGTAATTGAAGTTATTGTTAGGTTGTGCGAGGGATAACTTCAAGAGTTTCCTAATTGGTCCCAAAGCATACCAAGATTTCACCAGATAATGAAATGCTCCCATTAACCCATGCTCTCTTAAAGTCCCCAGAGAACACTGCCAGTTTCCAGGTTAGTGAAGATGCCAAACTTTCTATGGCTGTATGTTTGTGACTGTGAGTTAAAGCTAGGGAGAGAAAATGTTTACATGCAATTGCAATTACTTGTCCTAAACCATAGACTTCTCTGGTGCCAGGGAGGGTGGTTAAGTAGAGGAGGCTAGCAATAATTCATGACTCCCAAAGACATTCAGAAAAATTTCCACAGGTAACAGAGACATTGACAGCTAAATAATTATTTGGTTTGCAAAGATTTATACCGGGTAATTCTATTTCTCTACTAATATAAATTCTATATATCTGGTTGCTAAAGAAAGCAACCACTAAAAAGAGAATTCTGGTTGCACATAATATCCTGCTCAAGATTAATGACTTTATTGCACAGCAATCATGCTTATTCTCAGGACCTTGCCTGAACATGTATAACTAAACATTTCTACATGTAAAGCCATCATACTAGCAGCCACCAATCCACACCCCACATACCACCTCTAATTCCCATTAAAGAGGCAGATAAATCTTGATAGGGTAAACTCAGAGAAATGAAACAAGTGGGGAAGATGTGATTAGGAGCAAGCTCACTGATTACCTTCACTTTGCCATGTATAGTTATAGTAGGATATTCCTCACTGTAAAGCAAAATGGCCATGTATTTAGAGGAAAACAAGAGAAAAAAGAAAGAGGGGAGTGGGAGGAAAAAAGGACGGAGGATTAAGCTGATCACATAAAATGACTATAAATATTTCCTCTGCCTATACGCAAGGGACCTCTGGTGGCCTGGTGTCTAAGGCATGTGACTGCTAACCAGAAGGCTGGTGGTTCAAACCCACCAGCCACTCCTCGGAAGGAAGATTGGGCAATGTTTTTCTGTAGTGATACTGCCTCGGAAACCCAAGGAGGGATTGCTATGAGTTGGGTCCGACTCAATGGCAAATAACAACAGCATAGATATAGATATAGATATAGATATAGATATAGATATAGATACTGATATAGAGATATATATTTAAAAATTTTATTATGATTTTGTGAAATTTTACAAAGCTGAATCATTTTATATTCAACAGTTCATATATGTATTCTTTTGTGACGTTGGTTACATTCCCTATACTATGACAGCTCTCCTCTCACTTCCTCCTTGTGGTTACCTCTGTGTCTTTCTTGCCTCTCTACCCTTTTCCCTGTGCAAATGTTGACCTTCTGAACTCCTATGGTTGATTGTTCTAAAAATTACATCTCCATGGTGTAGGTGGTGTTCAGCTCATAGGCCTGTCTCTTGTTTGGCTGAGAGTTAAGCCAGAGGAGTGAGTTCAATTCCAGGCCTGAAGGGTGGCTCGGAGCCATAATCTCAGGGACTTCACCAGTTTCTATCAGACCAGTAAACAGAGTCTTTTTATGATTTTGAGTTTTGTTCCACACTTGTCTTTCATTATATACAGGATCTCTAATTTTGATCCTTTTCCAAGTTCTTGGCAGTGGTAGTCAGGTACCACCTAGTTCATAATTTAGGGTCATATAGATTGAGGTTCTCATGGTCCATTAGTCCTTTGGACTAACTCTTTCCATGTGCCTTTAGTTTTCTTCACTCTTCTTTGCTCCAGACAAGGAGAGACCAATAGTTGTCCCTTAGATGGCTGCTCACAAGCTTTGAAGACCCCAGTTGTTACTCACCAAAGTAAGATGTAGAACAATATTTTTATATATTAGGTTGTGCCAATTGAGCTTGATGTGCCCCCATGACCATAATCCTCAGACTGCAAGCAGAGTGGCCCACTCCCTCAAGGTGCTTACTGTGGCTAAGAAATTAACCTAATTTTTCCTCCTTTTATGTTTAAACTGCATAGGCATATTTTTATAGCACATACACATACATATGTAGAAATGTCATCTGCCAAATCTTTGTATGGTCATGGGTATATTCCCATTTGCCTGTCCGTATCTGTCCATATATGTATCCACCTGTTTATTAGTGTTTGTTGTTACTGATAAAGCAGTATTGTATATGCAATAGTATTTATCTTTATTGTCTGTACATCTTGTGCACCTTTCAATGTCTTCCTTTTCCTTAGTGATATTGCTTTATCAGTATCACTATATCACTTTATCAAATACTGTCTCTTAATTATCCATCATTTTCCCACCTTTCCCCTCCCCTCCTATCCCTTGTAGCCAACAACAACAACAACAAAAAAAAAAAAAACCTTCCTTCCCTCTGTAAAACTTTCCTTGACTTTTTACAATAATGGACTCACAATATTTGTTATTCTGTGATTGACTTATTTCATTTAGTATAATGGCCTCCAAGTTCATCTATGTTATGTAGCTTTTTGCAGATTCTACATTATTCTTTAGTGTTGCATAGTATTCCATCTTGTGTATTACCATAGTGTGGTTATCCATGAGTCTGTTGATGGGAACTTAGGTTGTTTCCATCTCTTTGCTATTATAAATAGTGCTGCAATGAACATGGACATGCATTTGTGTTCCAGATATCACCTCTTGAGGGTATGTATATTCCTACTAGAGGGATTGCTGGATCAAATGATATTTCTATTTCCCACTTTTTTAAGGAAGCCCCATATGATTTTCCACAGTGGCTGTACCATTTTACAGTCCCACCGGAAGTGTATGACAGTCCCAATCTCTACACACCTTTGCCAGCATTTGTTGTTTTCTGTCTTGTGGAAGTTCGCTATTATTGCTGAGGGGAAATAATATCTAATTGTTTTGATTTGTATCTCTCATTTGACTGTTAACCAGAAGGCTGGCTGTTCAAACCCACCAGCCACTCCTCGGAAGGAAGGTTGGGCAATATACTTCTGTAGTGATACTGCCTCAGAAACCCAGTGGAGGGGTCGCTATGAGTCAGATCTGACTCAACAGCAGTGAGTTTGGCTTTTTTTTCTTTAGTATAATCGCTAATGATCATGAGAATTTCTTCATGTGTTTGTTGGCTACTTGAATAGCATCTTTGGTGAAGTGTCTGTTCATATCTTTTGCCCATTTTTGAAGTGTACTGTGTGATTTTTATGTTGAGGTGTTGAAGTTTTCTATAAATTTTAGAGATAAATCCCTTGTCAGATATGTCATTGCCAAATATTTTTTTGCCAGTCTGTTGGCTCTCTTTTGCTCTTTTGGAGAAGTCTTTTGATGTACATGAAATTTTAATTTTTAGAAGGTCCCAGTCATCTAGTTTCTCTTCCGTGTTTGTACATTTTGGGTTATGCTTAACAGTCTATTTATGCCATAAATTAGGGCCCCTAAATTTGCCACTATTTTATCTTTGATGAACTTCATAGTTTTGGTTTTATGTTTAGCTCTTTGATCCATCCTGAGTTCATTTTGTGTTTACTGTGAGGTATGGATTTTGTTTCATTTTTCTACAAATGGATATCCAGTTTTGCCAGCACCACTTGTTAAAGAGAATACTACTTCTTCCCCATTGGATGGATTTTGGCCCTTTGTCAAAGATCAACTTTCCATAAGTGGATGGATCTATTTCTGGATTCTCAATTCTATTCTACAGATCTATGTGTCTATCCTTGTACCAATACCAGATTGTTTTGACTACTGTGGCTGTGTAGTAGGTTTTAAGGTCACTGAGTGTGAGACCTCCTACTTTTTCTTCTTCAGTAATACTGTGCTTACCCATGCTCTCTTTCTTTCCCATATAAAATTAGTGATTCGTTTTTCCATGTCCTTAAAGAATGCTTATGGAATTTGGATTGGGATTGCACTGAATGTAAAGATTGCTTTGGGTAATACTGACATTTTCACAACGTTCAGTCTTTCTATCCTTAAGCATGGGATATTCTCCCATTTATGTAGGTCTCTTATAGTTTCTTGTAGTAGTGTTTTGTTGTTTGCTTTGTATAGTTCTTTTGTGTTGCTGGTAAGATTTATTCCTAAGTATTTTATCTTCTTGGTAGTTATTGTGAATTGTTTTTCTTATTTCCTTTTCAGAGGTCTCTTTGTTGATGTAGAGGAATCAAACTGATGTTTTTATGTTGATTTTGTATTTTGCCACATTGCTGATTCTTTCAATCAGTTCCAGTAATTTTCTTGCTGAGTCTCTTGGGTTTTCTATGTATAGGGTTTTGTCATCTGCAAACTGAGATATCTTTGCTTCTTTGCCAATTTAGATGCCTTATCTCTCTTTCTTGCCTTATTGCCTGGATAGGACTTCCATTACAATGTTGAATACAAGTGGTGATAGAGGGCATCCTTGCCAGGTTCCCTCTTACAAGGGAGATAATTTAAATCTATCTCCATTGAGAATAATGTTGGCTATTGGTTTTTCATATATGCCCTTTTTTTATGTTGAGGAATTTCCCATCTATTCCTATATTGCTGAGAGTTTTTATCAGGAATGGGTGCTGGATTTTATGAAATATTTTTTCCACATCAGTTGATATGATCATGTGGTTCTTCTCCTTTGTTTTATTTACATGGTGAATTCCATTTTTTTTTCAAATGTTGACCATCCTTACATACCTAACATGAATCCCACTTGGTCACAGTGTGCTATATATATATATATATATATATATATATATATATATATATATAGTGTTATAGTCTATTGACTAGGAATTCATTGAAGACTTTTGCATCTATGTTCTTGTGGGATATTAGTCTGTAGTTTTCCTTTTTACTGGTGTCTTTGCCTAGTTTTTGTACTAGGGTTGTTTGCCTCATAGAATGAATTTGGGAGTATGCCATCCTTTTCTTTATTCTGGAACAGCTTGAGTCAGATAGGTGTCACCTCTTCTCTGAACATTTGACAGAATTTTCCAGTGAAGCCATCTGAGCCAGGACTTTTTCTTGTGGGGAGTTCATTTTATTTATTTATTTTTTTAATGATATGTTCAATTTTTTCCTTTGTTATGGTTCTGTTCAAATTTTCTACCTCAGTCTGCTAGGTTAGATAGGCCTTGTGTTTCTAAAAATTTGTCCATTTCTTCTATGTCTTTAAATTTGTTAGAGTACTGTTCTTCATAGTTTTCTGTTATTATCCTTTTTATTTCAGTTGGTTCTTTGTGATGTTGCCCATCTCATTTATTATTCATGTTATTTGCATCTTCTCTTCCTTTTCCTTAGTTACATTTGCCAGTGGTTTGTTGATTTTGCTAATCTTTTCAGCGAACCAGCTTCTAGTCTTGTTGATTTTCTCTATTGTTTCTCTGTTTCACTTAATTCTGCTCTGATCTTTATTATTTCCTCTCTTCTGGAGACAGATGGCCTCTTTCTTTGCTCTTTTTCTAATTCTTGGAGTTGTTGGGTTAATGTGTTGATTTTGGTTCTTTCTTCTTTTTTGATGTGTGCATTAATTGCTATAAATTGACACCTGAGTACTGCTTTCACTGTGTCCCAAAGGTTTTGGTACTTTGTGTTTCCTTTCTTGTTTGTTTCTAGAAACTTTTTATTTCATACTTTATTTCTTCTGTTACCCAGTAATTCCTGAGCAGTGTCTTATTCATATTTGTATTTGATTTTTTTCCCCTGGTCTTCCTATTGTTGGTTTCTAATTATATAGCATTATAATCTGATAAAATGCTGTGTAGAATTTTGATGTTTTAAAATTTATTGAGGCTTTATTTGTGGCCTATCATATGGGCTATTGTGGAAAATGATCTATATGCACTGGAAAATAATGTATATTGTTTTATTTTTGGTTGGGTGGAGTGCTACATATATGTCTATGAGATCAAGTTGATCGATTGTGTGGTTGAGATCTTCTGTGTCTTTGAGTCTTTTTTTAGTTATTCTGTCCTTCATCAAAAGTGGTGTGCTAAACTCTCCAACTACTGTTGTAGTATTTTCTATTTCTCCTTTCAGTTCAGTTAATGTTTGCTTTGTGTATTTTGAAGAATTTTCATTGGGAACATAGATATTTGTTATGGTTATGTCTTCTTGGTCTATTTACCCTTTTATCATCATATAATGCCCTTCATTGTCTGATATGCTTGATTTTGTCTTAAAGTCTATTTTATCAGGAATTAATATTGCCACTCCTGCTCTTTTTGTTTACCATTAGCTTGATATATTGTTTTCTATTCCTTGAATTTTTAACTTACTTTTATCTTTGTGTCTAAGGTGAGTCTCTTGTAGGCAGCATATTGATGGGTATTTGTTTCTTATCCAATCTGCCACTCTTTTTCTCTTGACTGGTGCATTTAATCCATTCATATTTAGTGTAATGAATGATATATATGAATTTATTGCTGTCATTCATTTGTGTTTTTTGTTGTGGTGCTGATGGTTTCTTTGTTCCAAATATTTTTCTGTGCTGAGCTCATTTTGTTATCAAGTTTTCTTTTCCTTTTCTTCATTATTGTTGCTTTTGTATTTACTAATTCTCTACGATTTTCTCCTTTCTTATTTTGCTTAGAAGTTTTATTAATTTTCTTTGTCATTATCTGTGGTAAATTCTTATCTCTCCAAGTTTAGAACTGTCTGTTCTTTATTGACCCTGTTCTGACATTCTCTCCATATGGAAGTTTTGTAATTACACCATTTATTCTCTGTTTTGTAGCTAGTCTCATTTACAGATTAACTCCTCTGGTTCTCTATTTTCCATTTTGTAAGCTTAATTTAGATATGAAAATTATTTTCCTGGGCTAGTTTCTGTGTGGTGTTGTCACATGCCTTAATCTTAGGCTGCTGTCTCCCTTTGTTGGTTTTCTGTTGGAAGGATTCTCTTTAGCATTCCATGTAAGATTGGTCTGGTTTTTACAAATTCCCTTAATTTCTGTTTGTCTGGGAATGTCTTAATTTCCCCCATCATATTTGAGGGACAGTTTGGCTGCATGTATGATTTTTCACTGGCAACTCTTTTCCTTCAAGATTTTGTATATGTCATTCCATTGCCTTCTTGCCTGCATGACTTCTGCTGAGAAATCAGAGCTTAGTCATATTGGTTGCCCTTTGTAGGTAACATTTCTTTTTCCCAAACTGCTTTCAACATTCTTTGTCATTGGTTTGGAAAGTTTAAATAGTTCTTAGTGAATTTCTCTTGGGGTCTTTCATTATATTAGGGAAGTTTTCTATCAGCAAGTCTTCAATGATTTTCTGGTGTTTTTTTTTTTTCTTTTTTCCCCCTCCTCTTGTTCTGGAATTCCAATTAGGTGTATGGTGTATGTATGTGTGTGTGTGTGTGTGTGTATCATCCCATATAATTCTTAGATCTTCTTTGTTTCTCTTGATCCTCTTTTCTGATTTTTCCTCATACAAGCTGGTGTCAAGGAATTTGTCTTCTACTTTGGATATGTGTTCTTCCACCAGTTCAGTTCTACTCTTTTGTCCTTCCAATGTATTATCTATCCCCATAATCTTATTATTCATCTTCTGCATATCTAATTACTGTTTTTGTATGATTTCTAATTGCCTATTTATTTTATCATTTTGTTGTTGTATGATTTTCCTGAATTCCTCAAGGCTATTTTCTGTCTTATCCTTTTTTCTGTTTATGTTTTCCTTGAGTTCTCGGAAGGTCCTATATGTATATGTGTGTGTGTATATATATATATATATATATATACACACATACATATATAGATATCTTTTTAATTCATTCTCAGGTCTTTCTATTACCTGTTGCTCCTCAGGCAGATTTACTACTTCTTTATTTTGGTCACTTGCTTTTGCCAACTTGTCCTGTTTCTTTGTTTGAATTGAAATTTTCTGTTATCACCAAGACGTGTTTAAATTGTTGTTTGTATTTTTTGATTATGTGTTTGTTTGTTTGTTTCAATATATCTGGATGGATGGGGCAGGTATGCTTCTTTGGTTATTAATTTGGCAGCACTAAGATTCTCTCCAGCTATCTCCAGATGGGTGCAGGTCTCTGTTTGATATGAAGAAAAGCTACAATAGGAACGAACAGATATTGTCCACCATATATTGTTGATAGTGGTGCTCATCCATTGGGTGAGGTGGTCAGTGCAGTAGGAATAGCTTACTTGTGGAAAGTTAATGTCCTCATCCTGTTCTATGGGGCAAGAAAAAAATAATAATAAAGCCAAGGGGAAGAAAAAGAGAAGGAAAAAGAAAAAAGAGTGAAAATAAAAGCTGAAAAATAAAGAAAAAAGTGGGGGTGGTTGAGCTGAAAGACTGGCAAAAGTGTAAAAAGATGAAGAGGAAGAAGGAGAAATAAACAGGTAAAAAGGGAGAAAAATAGTGAAAGAGAAAAGGAGAACAATATAGGGTAATTAAGAGAAACCAAGGAAGAAAAACTTTGGTAATCCACTCAGGTAGCAGCCCCGGGAGCAGGTGAGTGTAGCAGAAAACACACTCTGAATGTATGTGCTTGCAGATGTGAAAGGAGCCTGGCACAGAGGGGCTCCTCCAGTTGAAAAAGCTTCTGGTTGCTCCTGTTTTGCTTAGTGTGAGAAGGATCAACCAGTAACATATGCAAAGGGAGGGATAGCTGTAGCTCTGGATCTATATATTTGGAGAGGGTTGCTGCAGGTGGCCATGGGACTTCCTTGACCTCTGTGGTCATGGGGAGAGGTTTTGCCCTAATGTTTGCAGGGATACTGTACTTTTTGGAGCAAAGGATGTGGCTTACCAGTAGTGAGTCAGCGGTGTCAGTCTGGCACCCTTCTGAGTGCACACAGAGTTTATCCAGCTCCTGCCCAGACGCTAGTAAAATACAGCCCTGATACTCTCCTCTCTAACCACTCCAACACAGGCCTTTCAATTCATAGAGGTGGGAGGTGTGTGGTGTGAGTGAGCTCCCCCTAGAGAGGAGGCTGCAGAATTGTGCCTCTTTTCAGAGTGAAAAAGTTCTCTCAGTCCCTTAGGTACCCAACGGGTGAGGTCCAGCCCCTGGCTTAGGCTGCTGGAGTTGGAGGTGCCCAGAGGTCCTGGTTTGTGAGGACAAGGCTTCGCAGTCATTTGTTCCTTTCTTGCCCGGACAAGCAAGGAATTGTCCAGAGCCTAGTTTCTTCAACCACCCAAACATTGGCCTTTCCCAGTGCAAACTCACCTTCTGCCAGCAGTGAATATGTTCCCTTATTCCCTTTCCTCCTTTCTCTGTGACCACTTGTGCTGCTTGTAACTCTGACCCAGTTCCCTGAGCATTTCTCTCCCAGCTCCAACATGTCTACTGCTCACCTTGAATTCCTCCTGATCTGTCTACACTGTGTCATTATCACTGGGTAGGTTCCCTGCTGGTCAGTGTCTGTGTCTCTGTTCAAGATGTCACCACTTAGGATGGTCTGGCTTCTTCTCTCTCTCCAGTCACTAATCTTACTGTTTCCCTTTCCAACAGCAAACCAAAAAAAAAAAAAAACAAACTCAACTGCCATCAAGTTGATTCAACTCTTAAGGACCCCTCCTTGGGTTTCTGAGGCAGTATCTCTATGGAAGTAGATTGCCCAATCATCCTTCCAAGGACTGGCTGGTGGGTTGGAACCATCAGCCTTCTGGTTAGTAGTCAAATGCTTTAGGCATTATACCACCAGATCAGCACTCAATCTAATTCTTTTTCATTTGATCCACAATTCCAGGATCATTATTTGTATGTTTCACTCAGATTTTCAGATCTCATTGATGAGGGAATTGGTGGATATATTAACAGGATGCCATCTTGCCTCTGCTCTCCAACATTAAATATTAAAATCCCAAACCAGTTACTACCGAGGCAATTCCAACTCATGATGACCCCATGTGTTTCAAAATAGAACTGTGTTCCATAGAGGTTTTCAGTGTTAGTGATCTTTGTAAAGTGGATTGCCGGGCCTTTCTTCCAAGGTATCTGTGGGTGGATTCAAATCACCATCCTTTTGGTTAGCAGCCAAGTGTCACCCAGGGTCCTTTTAACCACTATTAACTACAGACTATTCAGATTTAACCAATTTTTCTACTTACATCCTTTTTCTGTTTGAGGAGCTAATCTAGGATATCATATTGCATTTCATATGGGGAGTATTTTAATTACAAATTCAATTTTTTTTAGTTGACATAGGGTTATTCAGTCTATTTCTTCTAGTGTAATTTTGTATAAAAATGTGTCTCTCAAAGACTGTCCTTTTCATTTAAGTTGTTAATTTTGTTGGCATACAAAAGGTTGGCCATGATATTTCTTTATTATCTTTGTCTATCGAATCTGTAGGCAGTCTAGTGGCAAAATCCTTAAAGCATTCAGCTGTTAACTAAAAAGTTGGCATTTCAAACACACCAGCCACTCCACAAGAGAAAATGGTCATTCCTGACACTGGTAATTTGCTTTTTCTCTCTTGTTTCTTGATCCACTCTAGCTAGAAGTCTCTTGGTTTGTTTTCAACTTTATTAATCTTTTCAAAGAACAAGATTTTGATTTCATTTTCTTTTCTACTGGTCTATTTTCTATATTATTGATTTTTCCTCTATCATTATCTTTTCCTGTACTTTTGGTTTAACTTTGTATTCTTTTTCTAGCTTCTTAAAAGGAAAACTTACATCATGGATTAGAGAATTTTCTTCTGTTCTAATCCCATATTTTTTTCACTAATAACACACATTCAGCATTTGTTTGTTAATCCCCCCCATGATGAATTTTCATAAGTACACTATACTAACTCTTTATAGCAATACAAAAATAAAAATTGGTGTATCACACTTATGAAATATCCTGTGATGGGAGTTTGTGATTGGCAAATAAATCTAGAATATATGCATTATATGTGTAAAAACATTATTTAAAGGTATAAATATATTCCTAAGCACTGCTTTGGATACATTCATACATTTTTCTATTTTGTGTTTTCATTTTCATTTAGCTCACAATTTTTATTTTATTGAATTTTAATTTTTTTGTGATTCTTCTTTGATCCATTGGTTATATAGGAATGTGTCTTTAATATCCAAATGTTTAGGCATTTTCCAGATAGTTTCCTGTTAGTAATTACTAATTTCATTCCATTTTGGTCAGAGAAAATACTTCGCTTGATTTCAATCCTTAAATGTATTGAGAATTGGTTTATGATTACCTTGGTGGAGTTTGCATTTTGAAAGAACTATATTCTGCAGTTCTTGGATGGAATGTTCTATAAATATCAGCTTGGTAAGGTTTATTTATAATGTTGATCAATATCCTTATTGATTTTTGTTCTACATGTTCTGTTAAATGCAGAAAAAAGAATGGTGAAATTTTCAACTCTAATCATGTATATTTCTCTTTTCATTTCTGTTCTACTTCATTTATTTAAAAGCTGTTATGAGTTGTGTAAACATTTCAGATCCTGGGTCTTCATGAAGAATTGACCTTTTGTCATTATGAAATGTCTTTCTTTATACCTGGAAATATTTCTTGTCCTGAAAGTCTACTCATATACATGTAATATTGTCCAACTTTCTTATGATTAGCTTTTCTATGATTTATCAATTTCCATTCTTTTATTTTTTTTATATTTGTGTAATTATATTTAAAGTGGATTTCTAGTATGCAGCATATAGTTCAATCATGCTTTTTATTTAATCCAATGTCACAAATTTATGTGCCTTCATTTTTCAAAGATATCTTTTTTGGTTACATAGTTCTAGACTGACTGTTTTTTGTTTTTGTTTTTTTCTTTTCATTACCTTGTATTTCCTTTGTGATATGCCTTGCATCATTTCTCAGATGTCTGTAATCATTCTTATATGCCTTTCTACACAGACACTGGCTGCTTGTAGACTTTCTCTTTATTATAGGTTTTCAGAAATTTGATTCTGATAAGCCTGAGTATTCCTTTCTTTGTGTTAATCTTGTTTAGGTGTCATTAAACTGCTTTTTCTATCACTTCTTCAAATAAGTTTTTGTTTGTTTTCCCCTTTTGTGATTTTCATTACACATCTGTTTTATTGTTAGACTGATAATGTTTCACATGAAACAGGCTCAGCTCTTCTTTCAGTCTTTTCTTCTCTACCCTCATTTTAACTATTTCTGTTTCTTTTCAAATTCACTCATACTTTCTTCTGTTTTGCTGGGTTGATCCAATCCAGCAAAAGTTTTATTTCAAATACTGCATTTCTGAATTATTAAAATTCCATTGTTTTTATATCTTCTCTTTCTTACCTCAATGAGCCATGTTTTCCTTTCAATCTTTTTTTGGTCCTATGATCACATTTATAATAGTTGTTTGAAAGTCCTTATCTTCTAATTCTCTCACACCTTTCTCTTTTTGGTTCTGTTCCTGTCAGTCAATTTTTCTCCTACTTATTGCTCATATTTTCCTTCTTTTTCACATGTTTATTATTATTATTTTATTATCATTGTGGACAGACACCAGTTATTACAAATTTTATGTTGTTAAGTGCTGGATTTCTTTGCATTTCCTTATGGGGAGTTGGACTTTGTCTTGTCAGGCAGTTAAACAGTTATTGCAGATCTGATTGATCCTATCAAAGTTTCTTTTTAAGTAAAAGCATCTATTGGAGTCTTTGCTTTAGAAATAGTTTAGCCCCATTATCAAAGTGTTACCCTTCTGGAGCCTCTACGGAATGCTATATTTATTCAGTGTTATCTCCCCACTGTAAATAATGGGAATTCAAAAATCCCCTGCCTTATATAAACTTTGGCTCCCGGATCCCAGTAATTGTTTCTTCTCTGCCAGTTATTCTTTGCCCAGTCTCATGGAGTTTCACCCCGTATGTGCACATACTGGTATTCAGTCAAAGATTTGAGGGGACACTTCTGAAGATTTCCAAAACATACTATCTTTCTCTCTTTATCTATAAAGACCTTTTGTCCAGTACTCTGAATACACTTCAAATCCTAACTGCCTCAGTATCTCTGAATTCTGATCACTGTCTCTTTAATTCAGTGAGATTACCAGACTTTATTTGGGTTCTCCCTCCCTACATCAATGGGTAAATTGCCTCCAGGAAGACAGTTGGAGTATATCACATGGCTCATGTTGTTTGTTTGCCCTCTGTCCTGAAGCACAGTCCTATATTGCCTGCTATTCAATATTCAAAGACTACTGTTTTGTGTATTTTATCCAGTTTCCTACTGTTTATGGTGGTGGGGAATTCCTGTAACAGATATTCCTTTATGGAGAGAAGTGGAAGCCTCCCTGTAGCCTTTAGATGTAACTGTCTGCCTCTACTAATTTTAGCAAGGATCTAGTAAGTGTTCTAGACACTGCACTAGGTACTTTCTTGCGAAAAATCTATTAATTTTAACAGATATGTGAGGCTGGCTTTATTCCCAAACACAGAATCTCCAAGGGTCATAAAATTAGAAAGTGACTTATTTGAACCTAAGTCTTCCTGACTTTTTGTTGAGTATTCTTTCTACTTCAGAAAGTAGTATCCAATTCACAAAGACTTCTGAGTTAGTTCCCTGACACTCAATTTCTTCCATTATTTCCTGTTTGTGTTTGTTTGTTTTTAAAAGATATCACTTGGTCTTACTCTCTACTTTTGAAAACCCATGGATATTAATATACCCATTTAACAGATAAGCTGATTGAGATTCAGGGGCTCTGTGATTTTCTCAAAGCACTACAAGTAGTAAACAGCAGAAAGAAGTAAGATAAGTTCTTATATCTCTGAATACCTAAAATAGCATTTTTCCCCCCTTACAACCTTTGGAGAACACAGGCTACCTAACTCATCATACCTTTTTTTTTTTTTTTTTTTCAGAAAACCACCCCTTAAAAGGGTAAAATCTTAATTTAAGTTAACATCTTTAATCTACTCTCCCAGCTGCCCCCCTCACGTCTGAACTCCAGAAAATGAAACGAGGTTTAAATGCACTGACATTCTGTCAGCCGTATCCTTAAGGAACAGATTCCAGGTTCTATTATGAAATGATCATCATAAGCTCACTTGTTAAAAGTAATTGGTTCTATAATTTCGTACATATCAAAATCTGCTCCACACTGTTTCCTAATTGGTGTTTTGTGTGAGCACACAGGTGTAAAATCAATTTACTTGTTCTGGTAGTTCTCTGGCACTGCCTATAAACCACAAACAGCAAAATGCAATGATTTTTCCTAGTCCAGGTCCCAAGCTTTTCAATATCTTTTTCTCTCCTCTAAAATATTATGTCAAAATCACAGTCATTTGGGCCTCAGTTTCTCCAACTATAAAATGGCATCTGGAGATACTTGACCTAAGTATGTTTAAGTTACCTTCCATTTCAACATTTTAGAATTCAGAAGGAGTTCTGATGGCACAGTACCTAAGGCATTTGACTGCTAACCAGAAGGTTAGAAATTCAAACCTACCAGCCACTCCACAGAAAAAAAGACGGGGAAATCTACTTCTGTAAAGATTTTCCACCTCAGAAACCCAATGGGGGTCACTTTGACTCAGAATGACTCAGTGGTAGTGTGTTTGGTTTGGGGTTTATTTTTAAGCTGACATTGTATTCTCCAGGATACATTGGCATTTTCATGTTTATCCAGTATAATGAAAATAATGATGTCAAGTCATCTAATTTTTTTTAAGACATTATATTTCCTGTGTACTTGAACTCTATAGTAGCTTCTCATTATTTTAAAATCAGTGAAAGTGTGTGTTTTGGTTTCTACTGCTGCTGTAACAGGAATAAACCACAATGGATGGCTTTAAAAAAAACAGGGATTTATTCTCTTATAGTCTCAGAATCTAGAAATCCTAATTCAAAGTGCCAGGCTCTAGGAGCTGGGTGAAATCCCCTCAGCCTTGACCTTCAGCTCTTCCTCTTGCTCTCAGCTCACTGGAGCTGGAGGCTTTTCTTAACTAGGCAGCTGCTGGCAGCTGAGGCTGGCAAACCCAAGATTCACAAGTAAAATGGCACAGTCCCAAGATTATAAAACAGCAGGCCACTAATTCAATCCATTAACAGTCCTAAGGTTGACAGACAACATGGTAGTCCATTAAGATGAAGACTTGGCCAAATGCAGAATGCAGATGTACCAAAAGCTAGAGACCTTCCTCAAAGCTTCCTCTCATATTCTGGAAGCAGATCACATCCCTAAGGCAGCTACTCAACTGCTCATAGTAGGTTCCACCATGGAATTGATTACCAGTCTCATCATGGGGAATAACTACATATAGCTGCCCAACCACTCAAAACCAGGCCCAGTCAAGTTAACACACAACCTTAACCACAGTGTACTAGAATGTTAGCTGTGGGAGAGCTCTGGTGATGTAGTGCCTAAGGCATTTGACTGCTAACCAGAAGGCTGGCAGAATGTTAGCTACAGATACCAAAAAAAAAAAAAAAAAAAAAAACTCACTGCTATTGAGTTGTACCTGACTCTTAGCAACCACCCCTCCTTGGGTTTCCGAGACAGTATCACTATGGAAGTAGATTGCCCAACCTTCCTTCTGAGGACTGGCTGGTGGGTTTGAACCGCCAGCCTTCTGGTTAGCCATCAAATGCCTTAGGTACTAGGCCATCAGAGCTCCTTAGCTATAGATAGGACACAAAATAATTTTGCTCAGTGGTTCTCAAAATGTAGCCTGCAGCACCATTCCCTGGAGGGCTTGTTCAATCACAGGTGGCTGGGCCCCATCCCCCAGAGTTTTCTGATTCAGTAGGTCTATGGCAGTGCCTGAGAATCAAAATTTCTAACAGATTCACCAGTGATGCTGATGCTGCTGGTCCTGTGAATTACTGTGTGAGAATCACTGATTAAGCCCCAATTATTATTTTCCTTTCTTCCAATATTGCATAGGTCAAGAAACAGAGACATAAATGAGCACATCTTTTGTCCAATATCACACAAAAATCAGCCTGTTCCAGGTCTCCTGGTCCTCTGCCTTTGCCTCTTCACTGTTCTGCAAGGTCTCCCACACTATCCCAGTTTTTCTTTAACATGTAAAGACGTGCCCTGAAGGCTGTTGCTAATGAGTTTCTCTGGGTCACAGTGCTCTATAGTAGCTTTTGTGGACACAGTACAATGCACAAGCTATGAGAGAAGGCTCATAACATAGCCAACAAAAATCTCAGGAAATGACATTCTAATTGCTCTTTAATCTGTTTACTATCACTAATATCACCACTTTTTATTTCAATCAATTTTTGTTATTGTTTTTTAACTGCCTTGACTTTTCAAAAGTGCTGATGTTCATTTGCCAGCAATATAAATTAAAATAATAAAGCCATTTCATACAATTTAATATTAAAAATTAAATGTAAATAAAAATTTTCACACATAACAAAACTATTAAGGACATCACCTATTCAAAAGTCAAAGTAAGTAAAAGAGTTTAGCAGTAAGTGCTATGAGTGTGACTTAAGGTAGAAAATCCAAGAATCCTAATTATAAAAACTATAATGGTTGCATGAGTATGAAGATCAAATATCTGTATTCTTTTAACTACGTGGTCCTGTTGGTACATATTGCAAAATAAAGAAGTTCAACAGAACTGTTTTTTTTTTTTTAGTTTCATTCTGCTTTGTAAATAAATGCATCCCCTCCAATTGCACTTCTTCAATGAAGCATCCTTTGGAAGAAGAGAAGGGAAATAGGAGGAGAAAAAAGGGAAAAGGCAAAGAAGGCAGAGTGAGGGATACAAGGCTGCTTCTCAGACCATCACATCATCAGAACCTGATAAAACTGACAGAAGAACACAGCAAAGGTAAGCACATATTAAGAACAAAAAGACACCGTGACCTGTCCAACAGACAGGCCACTGACTGGAGTTTCTCGTGGTCACTTGTGGTCTAACTAAGCAATAAATCACAAGCCATGGAAATGATGGAACTTTGTAACTACTTGTCAGAGGCGCTATGATTCTGAGAAGTAGATTAATTAAACCAACATGCTCTGACCAACTCTGAAGTTTACTCATTTATTCATTCATTCATTATTTATTTATTTGGAAAGGGGACTGAGAATTGTGGTATGATTGGGACCTGAAACTATAGCTCTAAAAAGAGCAACAATCATGACCCGAAAGTGCATAATTTTATCTTTCTTCTCTTATTGGCCCATTCTTCTTTCATGGCTGAAGTGTTTATGTAGAACAGCGATTCTCAATCCCAGCTGTCCATTAGAATCATCTGGGGAACTTTAAGAAAACAGATGCCTGGGTCCCACCCCACACCAATTAAATGAAATCTCTGGAATTCTTTCTCATCAGTAACAACATCCTTTAGGACATGTCACTAAATGTTACAGAAACACTGGAACAGTGTGGGATACAGTGCACAGTGAGGAGATAAAGGGCTGATAAAACAGAGTCTCCCTCAGTTGTTTCTGACGTGCAACCTGTTTGAGAAACACTTATCGAAGACCTTCTTCATGAGAGTTAAATATATCCATTTCATCTCTCCTCCCTATACAAAATCAAGTATAATTTCTGTAGAACTTAATAATAATTCCCACTCAGTGGGGAAGTTTGACAAATGAGCTAAAAACACAGATTCTTAAACCAGACTTCCAGGGTTAAAATCCCCAGGACTACCATTTATTAGCTGAGCCACCTTGGTCAAGTCACTCTACCTCTCTGTGCTTCACTTTTCTCCTCTGTAAAAGGACAGTAATAATTTCTTTCTGTTACAGGGTTCTTAAGAGACTAAATCACTTAGAACAGTGTCTATTACATAGTAAGTACTATCATTACTTCTGAAGTCCCTGGATGGCACAAACAGTTAAGCACTCAGCTGCTAACTAAAATATTGGTGGTTCAAGTCCACCCAGAGGTGTCTCAGAAGAAAGGGTTGGTAACCTATCACTGAAAAATCAGCCATTAAAAACCTTATGGGACACAGTTCTGCTCTGACACAGGCTATCACTCCTTACTGAGTGTTTTCCCTAATAGGATGTCAGAATCTATTCAGTGCCAATTTTTTTTTTTTTTTGTTATTATTACTTCCAAATCTCTCCAGCAGACATAACATAATGCCTGAAAACATTCCAACATACTTTGTGACACTCTGAACATTATTTAATACCCTTGACAATCCATAAAATGGAGATATTAATAATGCCTATTTTATATGATTGTTGGGAAGATTAAATAAAACAATTCACATCATAGAGTCTGTGGTTGTTGGTGGTGGTAGGTGGCATCAAGTAGATTTTCGACTCGTAGTGACCCCGTATGACAGAGTAGAATAGTCCCATAGGGGTTTCTAGGCTGGAATCTTTATGGAAGCAGATCGACAGGACATTTTCCCATGAAGGTGCTGGGTGAGTTTGAACTACCAGCTTTTCAGTTAGCAGCCAAGTGCTTAAGCATTATGCTACCTAGCACAATAAATTCTTGCCCTAATTATTATACATAACATGTGAAGAAGGAATACACTCATTATAAACTTCAGTAAAATATTTGGTTGACTTTTCCATCTCAGGTGAGAAGGAACATTGTGTTTATAGAGGTCACCAATCCTCTCTCCATGAGAATGGAAAAAGGGGAGAACAGTCCACAAAGGAATCAGTCAAGCATGAAACTGCAGACCTCAGTCATTCCTGGGAGAAAATGGATGATCGTCATTAAAGTCAGCTGTCTCCAGCCCAGATGCAAGAGCCAGAGGCACCTTAATTATAAGCAGCTTCACAAATTAATCTTCATAATTCTAATACTGCAGAAATTAACCTTTTGTCCTGAGAAGGTCAAGTTAAATGTCAGTCCCAGATGGAACCTGAAGGGGCATTCAGATTCAAGATCAACAACACAGTGGGCCACACAGCTGTGCATTCTTTCTCCAAATTGCAATCGATTTTTCCAAAAGTGTAGCTCTAAAGACATTTTTTAAAAAGTAACAGATCTGAGGTTTTTTCTCTCCCCTAATCCCTGCCACCCCCTCAGGTTTAGTCAGAATGCATCTAGAGATTCAGCAAGAGTTGAATTTGTATTTGATGAAAAGTCTCATTTTGGATGGGGAGGTGCCATGGGGCAAAAGGACATATTTGTGGGTTTTGTAGGTCAGTGTAACACAGAATAATGTATTTGATCTTTGATCCTTGCAAACTATATAGTACTTTTTTTTTTTTTTTTTTTTTTACTGGCTCTCAGGTTCAAAGATGAACACTACTTTCTTGAGTTTTGTTTGTTTGCTTGGTTTTAGGGCACAAATGGTGAGCAACGGGAAAATACGGATGAACAAAAATAAAATAGCTTAAATGAATGTGAATGCTCTTGTGTTTGTAAGTCAGTCAACAGATCCCATTCATGCCACCCAAAGTAGTCTTCAAATCAGATTATATATTAGAGATGAAAACAATAATGATAAGAGTAATACTGTTTTAATGCCAAATATTTATTATTTGAGATGAATCATTTAAACTCCATAAATTGCATGTACAAGTACTGAGCTGTCAAGAACAAAATGTAAATAGTGTTAATGAGCAAAAAAGTGGTAGACAGAGTCTGCTATATATAAAATGATTATTAATTTTTTTTAAAATGATATGTGAAAGCAACAGTAAACCCAAAGATTATAAACTTATAATGTAAATTTATTATTACCAGCTGTTTTTTATACAAACTAAATAACAATGAAAGGAGTCTTTAGGTGGTGTAATTAGGCTGAGCACTGGACTACTAACTGAAAAGCTGACAGTTCCGCCCCTCCCAGCTCTGGTAGCATAGTGCCTAAGGCTTTTGACTGCTAACCAGAAGGCTGGCCACTTCTGGGAAAGAAGACTGGGCAAGCTGCTTCCATAGAGATACTGCCTGGGAAACCCAAGGAGGGGTCTCCATGAGTCAGGAACAACTTGACGGTAGTGGGCAAAGGCATCTCAGAAGAAAGGCCTATTGATCTGCTTCTTGAAAATCCTGTGGAACAGTTCTACCCTGCACACATGGGATTGCCATGAGGCAGAATCAACTCAATGGCAGTTGGTTTGGTTTTTTGTTTTGTAAATATAATGATAGCATTTTCCTATCTTTTGCACTTGGTAATTTTGCTTCTATTAACTGACAAAAGAAAAATATAAAGAGAATCTTTTATCTCAATATATTCAAACATGGACTACAGCAGAATATGTGTTTGGATCTTTCTTTTGGACAATTCATTTATTAGCCTGGGTTCTTGATTTGCTTACCTATAAAACAGAGATGAGAGGCTCTTCTTCTCCATCCTACACCAATATCATACAGTTAATATAACATGTAATTGTATAATATAATGAAATGTAATACTGAATATAGAAAGATAGAGGAAAAACTTTTATTACTTGATTTCCTTCCAAGTGCCAAACACTTTCATATGAAATATTAATCTGTATAAAGCTTTTCTTAGATGGGTTTTAATACCCACTTTCCCAACAGAATGATGAGACTCAGAAGATGTTAAACAGTGGGTTCAGACACAAAGCAGGATTTAAAATTCATGTTATATCTCCTTCCTCTTCATGGAAGAAAAGAGTCCAAGATTCAAGCCTGTGCAGGATGACCCTGCTAAATCTAATGTAGGTGCAATTCTAAGAAAACAATCCTTCTGTTTGACCAGAGATGGAATGTATGCCAACTGCAAGCAGGTAGTTTTAAACCAAAGTTAGATTTGGTAAAGGAGAGAGTTCTGTAATGTACTACTGATGCCTGCAAGACACAGCAGAAGTCATGATAGCCACCTATTTATAGTCTTCCGTTAACCACTTAAGATGCTTTGACAGCACAACTGCTGCTAGATAACAGTTTGGTGGTTGAAACTCAGCCAGTGTTTTTGCAGGATGAAGACCTAACAATCTGGTTCCCTGAAGATCACAGCGAAGAAAACCCTATGAGGCAGTTCTACTCTGTCACATAGGGTCATCATGAGTCAGGATCGACATGGTGGCACACAGTAGCAACAGTAACCAGTTCTGACTTATGACTACCCAATGCATTTCAGAGTAGAACTATGCTCCACAGAAATTGCAAGGCTGTGACCGATCTCAGTCACATAGAAGGTCCAAATCAAAACCAAACTCACTGCTGTGGAGTCAGATCTGACTCATAGTGAACCCTCCTTGGGTTTCTGAGGCAGTATCACTACGGAAATAGATTGGCTAATCTTCCTTCCAAGGAGTGGCTGGTGGGTTTGAACTGCCAACCTTCTGGTTAGAAGTCAGATCCCTTAGGCAGTATGCCACCAGAGCTCCTTCACATAGAAGGTGGTCAATTAAAAAAGAAAAGTGTTTTTAATTGAATACTCTGGGGATAGAATAATGTGAAGTATCTCCTTTGTCAATGTTATGAGGCACAATCAGTTGCCACATTGCTCTTATTTGTATCCTTTGGAAGAAAAAACAGGGAACAACACTCACACAAAGGGAGAAAGAAGGCTGAATGGGAAGTCTCAACAAACTAGAGAGTAAATACATGCACTGAATGAGGAAACTCTTGCAGTGAATGGGTTGAGTGTCATATCTCTAAGAAGTCTGGAGAAAAATTAACGTCAAGGAGAAGCTTATTACTATCCTGATATTTTTTAGTTGGGACCCAAGCTCTCTGTGATTAAAAGCTTTCAGGTAAACTTACTTCACTCATTTAAGAAGTTTGTCTTATTGTATTAGCTTATTTCTTTGTACCATACCATTTGCATGAAGTATTTTCAGACAAATATCAAATTTCAACAATATGTTCGTGAACCAATTAAAAAAAAAGTTGCCCTTTTGTAAATTCCTACTTAAGGAGAGGCCATGTGTTACAGAGTAGAACTGCTCCATGGGGTTTTCTTGGCTGCAGTCTTTATGGAAGCAGATTGTCAGGCCTTTCTTCTATGGTGCCACTGAGTGAATATGAACCACCAGCCTCTAAATTACTAGTAAAGTACAAACTGCTTACACCACTCAAGGACAATAGTCAATAAAAAATGTAAAATTAGCATAATGTTGTTGTTTTGTTAGGTACAATGTAACGAAACATTGCCTGGTTCTGCCATCCTCCCAATCATCATCACGCCTGAAAACCATCATCACAGCCACTGTGTCAACCCATCTCATCAGGGTTTTCCCCTTTTTTGCTGACCCTCTACTTTACCAAGCCTGATATCCTTCTCCAGCAATTGGTCTCTTCTGACAATATGGCCAAGTTATGAGAGACGAAGTCTGGCCATTCTTGCATCTAAGGAGCATTCCAGCTGTGCTTCCTCCAAGCCAGAATTGTTCATTCTTCTAGCAGTTCATGGTACATTCAGTAGCTGTCATGAGGGCAGGAGAACAGCCTCTGATTGTTCCTTGGTTCAGAAGCTAAGGAATATAGCCAGTGTGTTACAATCTGTAGCTTATCAAGACCAAACTGATACCTCTCATGGATAGTTTTCAAATCTTCTCCTGGGAGTTATTCATACATGTCCACCTACAAGCTACATAGAAAACAGGTGTTGATGGTTTCCATGGGAAAGAGAGAATCTGATGTGACCAGAGTAAAGTCCTGCCCTAAAAGAGCTCTCATGAAGGTGAATTTTATTGATTCCAAAAATAATACTTATTGTTGCCATCAACATTTACTGCCTGCTTACTCAATAATAAACTCTGTGCTCTGTGCTTTACCTATATTATCTCATTAAACCATCACAAGAACAACAGTTCCAGAGAGAGGAATTGTTATTAGTATTGCTATTGTATAGATGACTTAAATAGGTTTAATTGCCCAAGTTCATTCAGCTATTGGGGGAGCTCTAGTGATATAGTGCCTAAGGTATTTGACTGCTAACCAGAAGGCTGGCAGTTCAAATCCACTAGCCACTCCTCAGAAGGAAGATTGGGCAATCTACTTCCGATACCGCCTCAGAAACCCAAGGAGGGTCACTGTCAATTCAACTCAATGGCAGTGAGTTGTTTGTTGGTTTTTTTTTTTTTTTTAATTCAGCTATTAAGTGAATTCTGGTAGCATAGTGCCTCTGGTAGCATAGTGCCTAAGGCACTCGACTGCTAACCAGAAGGCCGGTCGTTCAAACCCACCAGCCACTCCTCAGAAGGAAGGTGGGGCAATCTACTTCGGTAATGATACTGCCTTGGAAACCCAAGGAGGGGTCGCTATGAGTCGGGTCTGACTCAACAGCACATAACAACAACAACGTTAAGTGAACAGGACCAAGATTTGAATCTACATTCTTCTGACCCCCAAATGCTCTTTCTCTGAAGCTGCCTTCAGATATATACTATCTCATTTCTTGTTACCCAATTCCCAACCTTCTTTACCTTGACAAAATAGTTTGAGACAAAGAGGTAAAAATTGGAAGATAACCCCACTTGTTCTGGAGTCATTGCTTCTTTATCTACATACCAAATGTGTATAGAGACAGCACTATGAACTGAGCTTATTATGATCAAAAAGACAAAGAAAATTTAGATTCCAATCTTTGCTACATAAACTTATCTACATGCTGCCATAGATCCCAGAATTTTGAGTGAACAATCATTTCAACCACTTCCTCCTTGGTGGGATTCGAAAAACTCTCAAATACAGGTGGAGTCAAAGACTGTATTAGGCAAACTAAGACAATCTAGACTTCTAGTTTCTGCATAAAATGTAAAAGGCTTGAACAAAAAAACACTTTCTAGGAATGACCAAAATAACCCTTGTGAATTATACAAACATTGTTGTTAGTTCCCATGGAATGGATTCCAAGTCATGGTGACCCCATGTTTGGTGCAGAGTAGAACTGCTCCACAACATTTTCAACACTGTGATCTTTCAGAAGCACACTACCAGGCCTTATCTTCTGAGGTGCCACTGAGTGGGTTTGAACTGCCAACCTTTCAGCTAATAGTAGAGAACTTAACCATTTGTGTCACCAAGGGATTCCCACCACAAACATAATGATAACAATTTTGATAACGTAATATCAAAACAAAACAAAAAGGATAAATGAAATTCAGCTCCACAAGGTAAACCTAATAGGGAAATGATTATAGAGAATGGAACCACTGCTTACTGAGTACCTACTTGTGTAGATACACGAATTCATTTAGTCATTTTTCCTGTTTTTACAAATGTGAAAGCTGATGTTAAAAGAATGAAAGTAACTTGTCCAACATGATTAGCAAGTAGTAGAGCCAAATGATGGATGCAGTTTTGAAACAAAAATCTGTTGTCTTTGCATTGACCTGATTTTATTCTATTTTATTGTGTTTCTTTCATTTTATTTATTTAACTTTTTATTGTCTTTTGGATGAAATTTTACAATGCAGATTCATTTTACATTCAGCAGTTCATATACATTTTGTTTTGTGACACTGGTTACATTCCCCACAGCGTAACAGCTTTCCTCTCAACTCCTCCCTGTTGTTACCCTTTCCCTGTGTCCTTTTTGTCTATGCATTCCTGCCTCCCTGACTTTTTTCCTGTGCAAATGCTGCCCTTATGATCTCCTATGGTTGATTGTTCTAAGGAGTGTATCTCCCTGGTGTATATGTTCAGCTCATAGGCCTGTCTATTATTTGGCTGAGAGTAAAGTCATAGGAGTGAGTTCAATTCCAGGCCCATAGCGTGGCTTGGAGCCATAGTCTCGGGGGTTTCACCAGTTTCTATCAGATCAGTAAGCTGGTCTTTTTTATAGTTTTGAGTTTTGTTCCACATTTTTTCCCATTCTATTCAGGATCTACAATTTTGATCTCTTTCTAAGTGGGGGACATTTGTAGCTGGGCAACATCTAGTTATTCTGGTCTCAGGGTCAAACAGGCAGACGTTCTCATGGTCCATTAGTCTTTTGGACTGTTGCCATGTGTCTTTGATTTTCTTCACTCTTCCTTGCTCTCCACAAGGAGACACCAATATTTCCACCTTAGATGACTACTTGCAAGATTTTAAGACCCCAGTTGCTACTCACCATAGTAGGATGTAGAATAATATTTTTTTATACTGTATGGTGCCAACTGAGCTTGATGTCCCCTGTGACGATGGTCCCCAGCCCACAGGCCCAGCGACTCACTCCCTCAAGGTGTTTACTTGTGGCTAAGATGTTATCCTAACTTTGCTCCCTATTAACTTTAAACTAAAACAAATAACAAACAAACAAACAAACAAACAAAAAAAAAAAAACACTTCGATTGAGTCAATTCTAACTCATAGTGACCTCCATTGGGTTTCCAAGGAGGTAAATCTTTATAGACATAGATCTCCCCATCTTCCTTACATGGAGAGGCTGGTGGGTTTGAACCACCAACCTTTTGGTTAGCAGTCAAATGCCTTAGGAACTGCACAGAGCTCCTTAACTTCCATATGGATATTTTTATAGTACATATAAATACATATGTTGGAAAATCAGCACTTACTTGATTTTTCTTATTTTTAAGACTGTCCTTGAAGTATCAAAACAGTTATGTTCAAAAACTATCAAAAGGGCACAGATATAAGAATGTTGTATTTCATTGTCTGCTATGTAGTCTCTGGGTGATGCAAACAGTTAATGTGCTTGACTGCTAACCCAAACATTGGGGGTTCTAATCTACCCAGAGGTGCTTGGGAAGAAAGAACTAGCTACCTAATTCTGAAAAATCATCCACTGAAAACCCACAGAGCACGGTTCTGCTCTGACATGCACAGGTTTGCCATTAGTCAGAGTCAACTCTAGGGCAACTGCCTGGGTCCTGGGATAGATAGAATATTCAGTTTTTTAGGTCCCTATTGTCTTAGCTTTTATGTGAGTCACAGCAAAAATTAAAATAGCATAGAGTCCCTTTGACAAGTCAAATTACAGCAAGAATAAGTACAAATGTTTCTGGCTTTGGTTCCATTTTATTTCTTTCCATTAGTCAAAAAAATTTTAATTCAAGAATATAAAAGTCTCAGACTATTAGGGGATGAAGATAGTATCTACTTTTCCTTCCTCAACACATTGTGATATGTATATTTTTATACTGGTTACATTTAAACAATTAATTCATAACATGACACAGGCAGTATACAAACAGACTTGTGGCTTATTTTTAATAAGTGCTAATACCTTTGTGCCATTCTTGCCAGACTCCCCTTCTACAAACATTTGGCTTTCCAGATTATATCCATGAAAATTAATGATCTGTCACTAGGCTTGCCTATGTCCTAATGAAGTAGTTACTCAGAGTGATTGAAGTCAGGTGTGAGAAGCTTGCTTCTCCTGTTGATGATAAAGCCTTTTCCTCTTTCTTTGCACAAATTTAATTAGGCAAAAGCAAAAAAAATAATAATAATTAATTAATTACTGTCACACAGAGAATAAGCATTTTTCAACAAATGAAAAGGATTTTGTTGATGTTTGAAAGCTTTTCTGCACAGACATGACAATGAACAGAAGTTATATCAAACATCTAAATACATTTGTACTTTCTTTCCTTTGTGTAAAGCAAAATGTCTAGTTCATAAAATGAATATCTTTACTGTGTCACTCATAATTCATAGGGAGAAGTGCAGTGAAAAGAAATTATAAGAGAGGGGCTTGATAAAGAGTAACTGAGGGTGGAAGGGGAAGCAATTAAAGAGGATCTTCAAGGAGACTGAATTCAAATCAAAATCTGCAAGTCATACAGAGGAGTCCAGAAGGGGATATAGGAGAAAAACATTCCCAGCAGAGGGAGTGCTCACCACAAACCTGGAAGCAGGAGCAAATCTGTCACATTAGAAAGGGTTCTCATCCTCAGCACTGTTGTCATTTTGGCCTAGACAATTCTTTGGTCTGAGGGGCCCCCTTGTGCATTGTAGCAAACTTATTAGAATCCCTGCCCTCTACCTACTAGATCCACTACCCATCTGTTAGTTTCTTGGACTGTAGTGGGGTGGCTTGCATGTTAAAATTGGCCAATGTAATTTTGATGTGGTACTCTGCCATATCTCAGAATTCCAGGATCTCTGAGGTCAGGAGGCCTGAAGCAGTGCTAGCATAGATGATTTAGTTCTGGCTTAATCTTATTTCATTGCTATAGATTTAATTCTTTTTCTTGTTCATCACAGCCTTTGCTATGATGCTGGAAGCTATTCCACCAATATTTCAAATATCAGCAGGTCACTCATGGTGGAGGGTTTCAGTGCAGTTTGCAGACTAAGACAGTCAGGCAAAAAGGTCTGATGCTTTACTTCTGAAAATTAGCCAATGAGAACTTTATGAATCACAACAAAACATTTTCCAATATAGGACAGAAAGACAAGTCTCAACAATGGACTTAGACATGCCAACAATCATGAAGATGGCTCAGAACTAGGCAATTTTCTTTCGTTGCACATGTCCCCACAAGTCAGAGCTATCCATGACACCTAACAACAACAGATACCAATAGCACTGACCCTTCCCCCCAAGTTGTGACAAACAATAATGCTTCCTGCCATTACCATTGTCCCTGGAGAGAAGGAGGGAAAATCAGCCCTGACTGAGAGCCACTGCACTGCAGGAATAGAACTGTCATGTAAGGGCTGCAATGAACAAGAAAAAGAATTAAATCTACAGCAATGAAATAAAATTAAGCCAGAGCTAAATCATCTACCCTAGCACTGCTTCAGGCCTCCTGACCTCAGAGATCCCTGAACTCTAAGATACAGCAGAGTACCACATCAAAATTACATTGACCAACTTTAATCTGAAAAATTAGGAACCTTGTCTATCTCAAGGAAGTAGGGAAGATCTAAAGTCTTTAGTGCCCTGCTACCTATCCTCCAAACTCAGCATGCTTCTCAGACCTTTGTACTCTCTCCATACAAGACATATGACTGAGTTTCCCACAGCCTGCCTTCAAGAGTTTTGCCTTCACCTTTTATCCAGTTGATCAACACCTTGCTTACTCTGAAGAAGAAAGTCAGTGCCAGAGAAGACTTGCCATCTCAGAAATCAAGACAAGTCAATGTTTCCAGGTGTTGGAGAAAGTGGTTTCATTAGGAGGAAGACTGTAAAGGGTTTCTTCTTAGGGTTAAGGAAAATAATAAGGAATCTGGAATTTAATTCATATTTTAAGAAATATTTCCTTAATCCATTTTGTTTCTTAATCTATGAAATGGGATCACTTTTGTTAAATAAGTATTTAGTCACCACATAGGTTTTGGGAAAAATGCACTATAACAACATGTCCCTGAAAAAAAAAAAAAAAACATTAAAAATCATAAACAAATGGGTTAAAGGGAGACAGAGGAGCAGGAGGTGGTGAGGCAGCAATGGATTACACAAAGAAAGTTAACCTTGCACTACAATAAATTGTCAATTTTGTTGTTAGTTGCTGTTGCATCATCTCTGACTCAGGGTGACCCCATGTACAGCAGAATGAAACATTCCCTGATCCTACACCATGTTCATGGTCATTGGTGTGCTCAAGTTCATTGTTGCAGCCACTGTGTATTTTGAGTGCTTTCCAACCTACGGGGTTCATCTTCCAGCACTATATCAGATAACATCCTATTGTGAGCCACAGAGTTTTCATTGCTAATTTTTGAAAGTAGATCACAAAGCCTTTTCGCCTAGTCACCTTAGTCTAAAAGCTCTGCTGAAACCTGTCCACCATGGGTGACGCTGCTGGTATTTGAAATATTGGTAGCATAGTTTCCAGCATCAAAGCAATACACAAGCCTCCACACTACAACAAACTGACAGACAAGTGATGGCTAGGATAATTTTTTTAAAAAATTTTACAAAAAGCAAACCCACTGTCATCAAGTCAATTGCAATTCATAGCAACCCTATATGATAGAGTAGAACTGCCTGATAGAGTTTCTAAGGCTGCAAATATCTACAGTTGACTGCCACATCTTTCTCCCATGGAGCTCATGCTGGGTTTCAACAGCTGAACAGCTGAACTCTCACTTAGCAGATAAGCACTTAACCACTATACAACAAAGGCTCCCAGGACAAAGTAATACATTATAATTACAGAATATGCTGAGTAAGAGCAAAACTAAGTCTTTTTCCTCTGGGCCCCAGACCTAGATGATACTCCATAAAGCAGTGCCAGGAAAAAAGACTCATTTAAATCCTTTCCCTGAGAGATTTAGATTTGAATAAATACAGTTGACCCTTGAACAACATGAGTTTGAACTGTGTGGATCCACATACACACATATATTTTGCAAGATATGGATCTTGGAGAAATTCAACAACTAATAGACACCATAACAGAGTAATTAAAGATGATCTGATGGAGACAAGTGCTTCCAAACCATTGCCAGACGATGAGGAAGAACAAGTAGAAAAAAGAGTGCCAGAAAACAAACTGATATTAGACAATCTGGCAGAGGGTTCTGATAATTCAATACCACTTTTGACTTCTTTTACTAAAGGGATCCTTCCATGTATGGGTACTGAAATGAAAGCAAGTGGTGGAAAAAAGATTGCGACCATACAGAAACATTTTGAGAGAAATGAAAAGCAACAACATCAGAAAGAAATTATAATATATTTCTATAAAATTACACACAGTGTGCCTGCCTCTCCTGCCTCCCCTACCACTTCTTCCACCTCTTCCTCATCTCTCACCCCTGAGACAGTATGACCACCCCTACCCCTTCCTCCCCTCCTCAGCCTACTCAATGTGAAGGCAGTGAAAATGAGACCTTTAAGATGGTCCATTTCCACTTAAGGAATAGTAAATAATCATCAAAACATATGGCTGTGTGCATGTGTGTGTGTGTGTGAGTGGCTTCCTTTGAAAATCTAATAGTTGTACAGCAAGAACTATATTAATTGACTATTTATGTTGATGGTAAGGTTTCCAGTCAACAGTAGGCTATTAGT
Organism: Orycteropus afer afer; assembly: GCF_000298275.1. Classification (NCBI taxonomy): domain Eukaryota; kingdom Metazoa; phylum Chordata; class Mammalia; order Tubulidentata; family Orycteropodidae; genus Orycteropus; species Orycteropus afer. The sequence goes on along the minus strand of NW_006922016.1, from coordinate 2,236,345 downwards.
AGTTAAGTTTTTGATAGTCAAAAAGTTATATATGCCTTTTTTTCAACTATGCTTGGTCAATGATCCTAACATCTCTTGTTGTGTTTCAATCTGTATGTTGAGCAAATAATCTGAGAACCTGGACTATATGAAGAAGAATGTGGCATCAGGATTGGAGGGAGAATCATTAACAACCTGCGATATGCTGACGACACAACTTTGCTTCTGAAAGTGAAGATGACTTGAGGTACTTACTGATGAAGATTGAAGACTACAGTCTGCAGTATGGATTATATCTCAATATAAAGAAAACAAAAATCCTTACAACTGGACCTATAAGCAGCATTACGATAAATGGAGAAAAGATTGAAGTTGTCAAAGACTTCACATTGCTTGGTTCTGCAATCGACGTCAATGGGAGCAGCAGTCAGGACATCAGATGACGTATAGCACTGGGCAAATTGGCTGCAAAGGACCTCTTTCAAGTGCTAAAGAGCAAAGATATCTCCTTGAGGACTAAGGTGCACCTGACACAAGCCATGGTATTTTCAATCGTCTCATATGCATGGGAGAGCGGGACAATGAAGAAGGAAAACTGAAAAAGAGTTGATGCTTTTGAGCTGTGGTGTTGGCGAAGAATGCTGGAAGTATTGTGGACTGCTGAAAGAATGAACAGGTCTGTCCTGGACCAAGTGCACCCATAATGCTCCTTGGAGGCAAGAATGGCCAGACTTCATCTCACATACTTTGGTCATGTTGTCAGAAGGGGCCATTCCCTGGAGAAGGATGTCTCGCTTGGTAAGGTGGAGGGTTGACAGAAGAGGTGAAGGCCTTCAATGAGATGGATTTACACAGTGGCAGCAGCAATGGGCTCAAGTACAGCAAGAATCATGGAGCAGGCTCAGGATTGGGTGGTGTTTCATTCTGTTATGCATAAGATTACTATGAGTCGAAGACAACTCTACAGCACCTAACAACAACAACAACTGAAACACAAGAGATATAGTACATTCTGTAAGAAAGCAACTGGAGAATGCTGTTTGGGAGGCATCAAAGAGGAAAATACATTGTTCCATCACTGGTACAAAGATATTTCCTAATAAAAGGTAGCATTATGGGCTTCCTGGGGGGAGGACTGTTGGCATTGTAAACACTAAAATAAGGAATATTATTTGAAGGGAATTTGAGTCAAAATAGCATAAATAAGTGAAAGATGGCAGAGTCATACATACCTTTCTTCTATCAGGCATCAGCATAAAAAGATAATAATCAGTTTGAAGACCCATGGATTGTAACAGTATTCTTAAAACCTTTTTTTTTTTCTCCCCAGCATCTAGCTGTACCAATCACTATGCAATTGCTGTAAATAAATAAATGAATGGTTCTTTAATTAATGCTTTGAGCAGAAAAGTATTGGCTAAAATATATAAGCTAGAATATCTATTTCTGAATACAATACCAAAATCAAAACCCACTGCCTTTGAGTCTTACAACTCGTAGCAATACTCCATAGGTTTCCAAGGCTATAAATCTTTACAGCAGTAGATTTCCTCAACTTTACATGGAGCAGCTGGTGAGTTTGAACCACCAACTTTCTGGTTAGCAGCCAAATACTGTATCTAGTACACCATCAGAGCTCCTTTTCTGAATACAATAAGGGAGGTGAATTGGCAGGCAGAGAGTTGAGGAAGAGTTATTTTTATTATTATTGACGAATATTATAGTTCATAGGTAAGCTGAGATAGATCAGGCTGGATTCTGAAGCTCAGGAATGGTCCAAAACAAATCCTATTATTCAATCAAAAAACATTACTTGAACTGCTACTAGTTTGCAGTAATCAAACTACACATTGCAGCATCTCACTTAATCCTTACAATAAAATTAATTAAACATTAATTAAACTGATGGGGCAGTGATAGTTCATTGGTAGAATTCTTGTGTTCTATGCAAAAGATACAGGTTTGATTCCCAGACACACACCTCATGTGCAGCTACCTGTCAGTAGAGGCGGGCGTGTTGCTATCATGCTGAGTAGGTTTCAGGGGATCTTTCAGACTAAGCCTAGGAAGAAAGACCTGGTGATCTACTTCCAAAAATCAGTCTATTAATCACATGGATCTGATACACAGCTGATTAGGGGATGGCACAGGACTGGGCAGCGTTTCACCGTGAGTCAGGAACTGACTCAACAGCAACTAACAACAAACATCACTAGCCCTTTTGTTTTCTTAAAAAAGAAAGATTAGGAACCGAGTCAAATATCTTGCCCAGGCCACAAGCCTCATAAATAGAGCATCTGGAATTCACATGCAGATCTAATTGATTCCATAACCCACGCTCTAAATTACAGTATTACAAGTAAGAGGTCAATAAATGGTAGCTTTGAGGATGTTGATGGAGATAATGTGTTTCCACCTCAGTATTCCTACACAGCAAGTAGTTCTCAATAAAGATTGTTGACTTAATGAGCCAGATAAGTCCATTAAAACATAAATGAATTTATAGCAGGTGCATGATCGGGCACAAGAAGATCTGTGGAACAAACAAAGAGCCATCCTGGCTTTTCTGCATTACTGGTATATGAGTTACTGAGCCAGGCAAATCATGTCAGCAGCCGTAAAGCCAGCATGTGGTTCCTTCTGCCTGGGTCTCTCTTCTTGTTCCGCTTCACCTGGAGAGCCAAAGCTGATCTTAAAATCTCAGGTAAATCTTCACTCCTCGAGCTCCTACCCTCCCTGAGTAGATCAAATCACCTTGTTTTATGCTCATAACTCCCGAACCTGTCCTACACAGGGCTTACCACAGTTGAGGTCGATATTTGATTGTGTGGTTATGTGATTGACATACACGGTGTGAGACCACATTGAGTTTCAGACACCACTGTGTTCCTATTGCCTATACAGGTGAGAGCAGGTACCTAATAAATATTTGTTGAACAAGAGAACAAAAAGTTGAATTCCCATAATGGAAGCCAATAAGCAGAAACAGCTCCCAGAGGCCATTTCCAGGCCTCTGCCTTTCTTTTTAAACAAACTGGCTGTGGAGATGTAACACTAATGAGATCTCCCTGTGTCATGGACACAATAAGCTCCTGAGTCAATGTTGCATGCCACCTCTGTCTCATGTCTCCTTTCACTTTCAGCCTAACTTCTTAGATGAGCAAATATTACACTGACATAAAAGGTGAGTTGCATTCTCCCAGGGTTTCTGGAATGCTTCATATCAAATGTAATGAAAGCATCTGCTTCCTTGTGTTTATTTGCCATTGACAGGGAGATGTTTTTAAGAGCACTGTAGAATCGCAAAGAGAGCCTGCAGAGGCGATAGGCCTGCAGAATACATTGGGCAGTTTCCCTGAAACTGTAGCCTCTTCTCAGCTGGAAGTAAAATGGATCTGATCAAGGTATTGCGAATGACAAGTGTTTCTCAGGTAAAGCTGCTCACCACAGCCCTGAAGAGAGAAAATTGTTTGTCGATTCTGTCACCAGCTTGCTACTATTAAACAAGCTGAGGGAGCTCCCAGTGACCACGTTCAACTTCTATTTTAGCAGAAGAGCCTCTGTCCCCCACCCCCCCCAAAAAAAAAAAAAAAAAAAACATAATATTAAGCCTTGGAGTGAAATTTATTCTGTTTCTTCATATTGGATATTCTTCCTAAATCTTGAGTCCCATCGTTAGCCAATGATCAAAAAATAGGCAAAAGTAGAAACAGGTGCTGGTAAAGCTTTCTGCAATTATGCTATTTGTAAAACCACCTTACCTTTTCATGAGCTTCTTTCCTCATTTTCATACTTGACTAAGATTCCTGGACACATCCTGCCCTTGCCCCAATCCAGCTTAGGCACTGTTTCTAACATGCTAACATCTTGCTGCATCTTCCATCCACTGTACCAACTGTTACAATAGATTCAAGATGACCACTAACTTACCTGTCTCTTACAATCCGTGAGTCTTTACAAACACAATCCGTCTTACACATGCATCTCCAAGTTTGGGGGATTCCTGATCGTGGCTGGCACAAATAGTTTATGCTCAACTACTAACGTGAAGGTTGGTATTACAAGCCTACCCAGCAGCACCACAGAAGATAGGCCTGGCCATCTACTTCTAGACAGATTACAACCAAGAAAACCCTATGAACAGTTTTACTCTATAACACATGCGGTAGCCATGAGTCAGAATTGACTCAACAGCAGCAGTTTGTTTTTTGTTTTTTGGGGCTTTTTAGGAGAGAAGGGTAAGCAATGTCTACAGAGGGCACATTCTGATTTGAATCCTGGATTTAAATCCTGACCCTACCACTTACTCAGGGCCAGCTAGTGAATATTTTCAGCTTTACAGGCCATAAATTCTCTGTTGTAACTACCAGATTGTTGTTGTAACACTAAAGCACCCCAGATTACAAATGAGCAAATAAGCTTGATGACTGCATTCTAATAGAACATTATTCATTAACACTGACATTTGAATTTCATAGAAGTTATACATGTCATAAAAAGTTATTCATTCCATGTTATCAACTTCTGGGAGATTCATGATGAATTTATACATTTTCCAAACATTTGGAAACATACAAAAATCATTCTTAGTTCTTCAGCCATACAACAAAAAACAGGATAGGCCAGACTTGGAAGATGGACCATAATTTGCTGCTTCCTGTGTGGCCTTGAGAATGTAATTGCACCTCTTGGTACCTCAGTTTCATCACCTATAAAGTGCTTATAACAATACCATCTCCCTCAGAGAGTTTTTGCAAGGATCAAATTGGCTAATTCATTACAAGCACTTAGAAGAACAGTTGCTCACATATAATATGCCCCCTCAGTATTACTACTATTGCTGTGGTGGTGGTTTTACTATATGCTGAATAATTGTTTTAATATATTTGAGTTCATAGTATGCTATCTCCTCATATCCAATCAGTCAAGTACTGAACTGTTGATTCTCTCTCATAAGCATCAGATTCCCTTTCGTCACACCCCTAGCTACCCCTTAGCTTTGAGACTTGTTATAGCTCTTCAGAATTGCCACAGCCTTTTTATTTGCCTCTTGGCCTTCATTTTCCCCTTGTAATCCAGATTGTCCACATAGATCAGTAGAGTGATCATTCTAAAACCCAGATGTCACCATGTTGTTGATCTGCTTTGAATCCTTTAACATCTCTCTATTATCATTCCCTTCCAATGTTTTTCTAAAATGAGTCTGTAGATAATTAATTTCAAGAGCTATAAAACTGCATTTGTTTTTCTATATGAAAGGGCTACATGGTTAAATAAGAGTGGCTAACACTGGATAAAACATAAACAGTCTTTTGCTTTATTGTGGTACTTACCATAGCATTTGATATGTTGGTGTGCATTGTAATTCTCCAAGAAGTTGATGAAAGATCATTTCTCAAATTCAGGTGATCATGGTACTTTGTTTACAGTGTTCATCTCTTAGGACTATGTGACTCATAGTGACCCTATAGGACAGAATAGAAAAGCCCCATAGGGTTGCCAAGATTGTAATTCTTTATGGAAACAGACTGCCTCATTTTTCTCCTGTGGAGTGGCTGGTGAGTTCTAACCACCAACCTTTTGACCAGCAGCCAAGTGCTTACCCACTATACCAGCAAAGCTCCCTGAGAAACATAGTTTGTAAAATGCTGGTCTATTCAAACTTCTTAGCCTCACACATATGGCCCTCCGTAGGCCACCTCTTGACCCCACACTACCCATGTCTAGCTGGAGCCAACTCTCCCCATGGCTAAGCTCTTTTGCAATCTTTCTGTGTTCTTGTGCTTGCTGCATCTTCTGTCTGGAATTCTTGTACCTTCCCTAACCTGTCTTCCTTGATATCCTTTATGAAATACTCCTTACTGAATCTGAACAAGGTTAAGGGGCTTGTCATTCAAATTCCCATATGGAATCATTCATGTCTCACTTAGGGCTCTTATCACTTTGCTGGGAACACATGTTGTTGTTGTTGTTGTTATGTGCCGTCAAGTCAGCCCCGACTCATAGCGACCCCTCCTTGGGTTTCCGAGGCAGTATCACTACAGAAGTAGGATTTCCCAACCTTCCTTCCGAGGAGTGGCTGGTGGGTTTGAACCACCAGCCTTCTGGTTAGTAGTCAAGTGCTTTAGCCATTATGCTACCAGAGTTCCCCGGAACACATATATATGTATATTTTATTCCCTTTAAAAGAGTGACTACTATTTAAGAGAGAATAAAACTGTACTCTGTCCATTTAAAGACAAACAATGACTTTAACTTCCAAATCTGATTTCAAGCCTGATAATGACCCAATGATGAAGAAAGCATAGATGGTATATACTTCCATTTTGAGGTTGACGAAAATGTGATTCAGAGAGTCAAGTAAGTTTCCTCAAGCCAAAAATTGAACAAATAGAAACCTGATGCAAGATATTTTAACTTCTACCCAGGCCCTTTCCCATTCCTTACCCAGCCTCACCTGACAAAATCTGCCCAACTAGAGCTGCAGGCAAAAGTTCTTTCTGAAGAGTACCCTTAACAGCATCTGGGTTAAAGACCTGCTGGCTGAGGAAGCCCCATGTGGAGTGAGCTGAGGGAACCAGCTTCACACATCCCCCAGATGGCCAAACTGCAATAACAGAGCTCAGAAGATTACTGCTGAAAGGAAATCACAGATTTTTTTTTTCCCCTAAACTTTATTTATTGTATTGTTGTGGTTGAGAATACAGACAGCAAAATATACACCAATTCAGCAGTTTTTATATGTATCATTTAGTGACATTAATTACATTCTTCAAGTTATGCAAACATTCTCACCTTCCTTTTATTAGTTGTTTCTCCTTCATTGATATAAACTCACTGAGTCCAAGGTTCCTATCGAATCCTTTGAGTTACTGTTGTCAGTTTGATCCCATATAGATAAATGCTCAAGGCAGAACTATTTTACTAGCTAAGCTAAACTGTTGTTTGTTTTAAGAAAAATTCAGGGGTATTTTTGGTTGAAGGTTTAAAATTTATCTCAGGGCAACACTTTCAGCAGTCCATCCAACTTTCATGGCTCCAGGAAGTCCTGGAGTTCATAAGAATTTAAAATTCTATTATGCATTCTCCCCCTTTTGATCAGTATTCTTCTATAGAATCTTCGATCAAGAGTTTCAGTAATGATAGCGAGGGATCACAGGAACCACCCAGTTCTGGTCTCATGGCAAATGAGCCAGTTGTTCGTGGAGGCAAATAGCCACATATTCTATTTCCTCCTCCTATTCTGATTCTCCTTCTTCCTCTGTTGTCAAAGGTGAATAGAGAGAGACCTATAGTTGTGTCTTAGATGGCCTCTTGAAAGTTTTTCAGACCCCAGGCAATACACACCAAACTAGAAGGTAGAAGAGAAACACTAAATACATTATTAGGCCAGTTAACTGGGATGTCTCACGTGTGGTTGTACATAAGAAGCCTCAGCAACTACTCTTTGTTGTTGTAAATATATTAATCATGCAACCTTGCCAATTCAACTTTTTTTTTTTCCAATTCAACTTTTTACATGTGTACAATTTATTGACAACAATTATGATAGTCGATTGTGGAGGAATACGCAAGGGAATTCTGCCAATTATGGGCCCAAGCTCACTTCTTCTCTGCTTGGCTGGTTTTCTACACACCCTCTTTTACCTCTGTAGGATCTTATACGTTGAATAACCTTCTTGCCTTTTCCTTTTCAGAGCTGTCACCTCCTTGTTGTTGTTGTTGTTATTTGCCTTCGAGTCAGCCCCGACTCATAGAGACCCCTCCTTGGGTTTCCAAGGCAGTATCACTACAGAAGTAGGATTGCCCAACCTTCCTTCCAAGGAGTGGCTGGTGGGTTTGAACCTACACTATGCTTATGATAGAATCTTCTCAGCCCCTCCTCTTGCTACCTCCTCTAAAACACACACAGGGTAACCAGATGGAGATTTAAAAAAAAAAAAAATGTAGGTAGCAGTGAATAAAGAAGACTCCAGAAGAACTGATGCATTTGAGTTGTTGTGTTAGCAAAGAAAATTGAATGGACAACTTTCTAGAATGAAGAAATCTGTCTTAGAGGAAATACAGCCAGAATGCTCCTTAGAAGAGAGAATGGCCAGACTTCATCTCACCTACTTTAGTCATGCTGACAGAAGGGACCAATCTCTGGAGAAAGATATCATGCTTGGTAAAGCAGAGGGTCACCCAAAAAGGGGAATACTGTTAACAGGGTGGATTGACAAAGTAGCTATGATAATGGGTTCAAGTATGACAACAATTGTGAGGATGGTTCAGGACCAGGCAGCAGTTTGTTTTGTTGTACCGACTCAACAGCACATAACAATAACAAAAGGTAACAAAAATTATAACCATGGAAAAGTGACTATGAAGATTCACTTGGAATTGGAAAAACATTCTCAGGTCCTCACTTAAGAACCAAGCATCTGTGCTCCTAGATGCTTCAGGGTTAGGCTTTGGGTTATGTCTTATCATTCTGGAATGAGTAATTTTAGAGCCCTCTCTCTCTGCTTATTTATGAATAGGATCACCTTATGACAATTGTATTCCCTTTGCTTTTATTCCTTGCTTTGGGTACAACAAAATGAAGCAGTGGCTGGTCCTGTGCCATCTTCATGATTGTTGGGTATGGTTGAGTCCACTGGATTGTGTCAATCCATCTCATTGAGGGTTTCCCTCAATTTAGCTGACCCTCTACTTTACCAACTTCACCAAACAAATTTACCAAAGTCTACTTTACCAAAGAAAAATCCTCACAAATGGACAAATAAGCAACACTATGATAAATGGAGAAAAGACTGAAGTTGTCAAAGATTTCATTTTACTGGAATCTATAACCAATGCCAAAGGAAGAAGCAGTCAAGAAATCAAATGGTGCATTCCATTGGGCAAATCTACTGCAAATGACCTCTTTAAACTGTTAAAAAGCAAAGATATCACTTTAAGAACTAAAGTGTGCCTGACTTAGGCTGTGAAAGCTGGACAACAAATAAGGAGGACTGAAGAAGAATTGATGCCTTTGAATTATGGTGTTGGTGAAAAATATTAAATATACCATGACCTGCCAGAAGAACAAACAAATTTGTCTTGGAAGATAACCAAAATGATCTTTACAAGAGAGGATGGCAAGACTTCATCCCATGTTCTTTGGACATGTTATCAGGAGAGACCAGTCCCTGGAGAATGACAACGTGCTTGTTAAATAGAGGGTCAACAAAAAAGAAGAAGATCCTCAAAGAGATGCACTGATACAGTATGTGTAACAATGGGCTCAAACAAAGCAATGATTATGGAGATGGTTGAGGACCAAACAGTGCTTCATTCTGTTATGCATGTGGTCACTGTGAGTCAAAACAACAACAGGTATTTTGCCAAACATGATGTCATTTCTAATGATTGGTCTTTCCTGACGACATCTCCAAAGTGAGTAAGAGGAAGTCTCATCATCTTTGCTTCTAAGGAGCATTGGTTGTATTTTTTCTAAGACTAATTTATTTATTCTTCTGGCATTCCAAAGGCCTTTTCCTCTAGTTGATATGTAGGACCCATGTTAGTTTGTATAGTTATAGCTTTTAAAGCTGAAAGAAGAGAGAGACAAATCTCAAGGTCTCTCAAAAACCCTTCAGTGTTGGAGAAGGATCCAAGATGGCAGACTAGGCAAATGCACTATCCAGACCCTCTGCAAGAAAGACTAAGAAAAAATAAGGGAAATGGCTGTGATGACAATCCTGAATTGTAGATGTTCAAAGCAAAGGGTAGAGAAGTAGATCAAATACAGATGAGACAAAGAAACTGAATTAAAACAATGAACAATGAACAGTAAACTGTGAACCAGCACAATGTGAGCATTTTGAATTATTGCAAGAAGTGTTCCAGTCTAGCCAGGAACCACATAACTAGCTCCATTTACCCAGGACTGCATCAGCACCTGCATCAGTGATCAGGCAACCAGAAAGGCATATCTTCCCCCCTACCTTGCATTATCTCCTGGTGACCCGAAAAATGGCCCACCCCAACTGCCCCACCCAGCAACAGGTCAAAATGTCCCCACTGCCAGTTCTGGGCCACTTTTTAAACTTTTTTTTTTTAATCTTTCTGCATAGTTCTTCCATCTTTCCCATCTTTCTTTCTCTTTTTTTTTCCTTCCTCTTCCCTTCTCCTTTTCTTTCTTTCTTTCTTTTTTTTTTTTTTTTCTTCCATCTTTCCCATCTTTCTTTCTCTTTTTTTTTCCTTCCTCTTCCCTTCTCCTTTTCTTTCTTTCTTTCTTTTTTTTTTTTTTTTATCCCAATGACCAAGAATCCCTCTCCCATTGCCCAAGTGGTTAACAGTGTCTACCCTTGCACCATTCTGGTAGAAGGTATGTGTTTCAGTGGAGAGAGTGCAGCATTATTCCACAGCCATGTTTGGTGGCTGGCACTTTTGCCAGTACTGTATTGTTTTTTTACTTTCATTCATTCTTTTTTCCTTCTTATTTCTTCCCTCTTCTCCCCCTTATTTTTCTCTTCTTTTTTTTTTCTTTTGTTTCTTCCTCTTCTCCCCCTTATTTACCTTTTCTCAATGACCCTGCCACCCTCTGTGGTCAGTAGCAACCCTCCCCATCCCTCTGTGGATGACAGTCTGGACTCTCCCAGAGTAAGCTCCACATTCCTGCTACAACGTGGTTGGTGGCTAACACTTGTACCAGTTTTTCTTTTTTCCTCTTTTTTCTTTTTCTTTCTTCCTGTCTTCTCAGTCCTTCCCTCTTCCCCCTACCCCTTGTCCTTTCCCTATTTGTTTTCTTTTTCTTCTACTTCCTTGTGGTAGTTAAGTTTGTGTGTCAACTTGGCTGGGCCTGGTTGAGTGGCTGGGCAGCTGGATGTAGTTATTCCTCCAGATGAGACTGATAATCAATTCCATGGTGGAATCTACTGTGAGCAGGTGAGTAGCTGCCTTGGGATGTGGTCTCCTTCCTGTATATAAGAAGAAATCTTGGGGAATGGTCTCTGGCTTATGGCATTCTTGAACCCTACATGTAGCCATATCATTGTTCAGCAGCCTGCCATTCTCTGCTGACCTTGGGACTTTCAATGGACTTGAATTAATGGCCTACCATTTGCTTTGGTAACACCAGGACTGTGCCTTTTTACTTGTCAACCTTGGGTTTGTCAGTCTCAGCAGCCAGCAACTGTCTGAGTGAAAAAAGCCTCTAGCTTCAGTGGGCCAAGAGCAAGAGGCAGAGCTGAGGTCCAAGGTTGAAGGTCTTTCACCTAACCCCTAGAGTCTGCCACTTTGAACTTGGACTTAAAACCTCCAAAATTGTAAGAGAATAAACTGTTTGTTCAAACCATCCCATTTGTGGTATATTCTTGTCAGAGCAGCACTAGGTAACCAAAACACTCCTCCTATCTATTTTTTTCTTTTTCTTTCTTTTTTTTTTTTTTTTAGGGAGCTCTGGTAGCATAGTGCCTAAGACACTTGACTGCTAACCAGAAGGCTGGTGGTTCAAACCCACCAGCCACTCCTCAGAAGGAAAATAGGGCAATCTACTTCTGTAGTGATACTGCCTTGGAAACCCAAGGAGGGGTCGCTATGAGTCAGGTCCAACTCGACTGCACATAACAACAACAGCAAAAATCTATTTTTTACTCTTTTTCCTTCTTGGGCTGAGGAAATACCTTGCCTATCACTACCTCCATGTTCAGAAGTGCCACCCCAGCCCTCCGTATTCAGTGGTGCATGCTCCTGTGGAATGAGTGCCACATTTCCACTCCTACTGTGTTTGGTGGCTAAGATTTGTTCTAGTGCTATGCAGTATTGGTATCCCCCCTACTTTTCTTTATTTTAGTTGTTTTAATCTTTTTCTTTCTTCATAGTTGTCCCCTCCCTCAGCAATTGGGAGCAAGTGATCTGACTCAGCCACCCACACCTATTGCCCCACCCACTGGGTAAGTACCACCACCCACTCCAGCACTATTGACCAATGACAAACAGCAGGCAACAGCCACTAGACTACCCTAAGCTTCTCTGCATGACTCATACCCATACTCCCACTGGCTACTAAATCCACCTGGAGATAGTTGGTTGGTGCCGTAGTGCTGCCAAACTTGTGAACAGAGTAACACACCCATCCTGTGGCCTGAATATATTTAAACAGAACAAAACAAAAAATTAGGATGAAGTAAACCAACATACAATTGATAACTTAACAATAAAATTGCAATGTCTCAGAGAAAATGGACAACTTCAACTCACACATACACAAAAAGGAAAGATGGCACAAACAAATAATCAAAATGTAGGGCCAGAAAATATTCTGGAGAAATAAATACTATTGGAACTACCCAATAAGAAGTCCAAAAGACTTATATTTCAGTACTTTCAACAGATTGAAAGAAAGTTCAAAGAAACCACTGACAAAATCAAAATCAAGGAAAACCCAGACAAAACTCTACAAAAGTTTATATTTTTTAAGAAGTGATACAAGAACAAACTGACAAAATAAATGGAAAACTAGAAACCACACAAAAAGAGTAATTAGAAATCCAGAAGGGTCATATTAAAATTTCAGAAATAGATAATACATTGGAAGGACAAAGGAGTAGAATTGAATCAATGGAACACACAATTAGCAAGATTGAAGAAAAATCTCTCAACTCTAATCAATTAAAAGAACAATCAGAAAAAAAGAAAAAGAAAAGAAATTAAATGAAGAAAACCTAATATTTACGTGGGGCAATATCAAGAGGAATAACTTATGTGTGATTGGAATTCCAGAACAGAAAGAAACAAACAAACAAACAAAGCACCAAGAAAATTGGTTGAAGATTTGCTGGAAGAAAATTTCTCTAATAGCATAAATGATAGGAAAATATGTATTCAAGAAGCCCAATGAACCCCAAACAAGATAGACTCCCCCAAAAAAACCACCAAGACATATCATAATCAAACTTTCTAAAATCGAAAACAAAGAAATAATTCTGAAAGGAGCTCAGAAAAAAATGAAAAGTCACCTACAAAGGAGAACCAATATAACTAAGCTTTGATTTCTTGCAGAAACCATGCAGGCAAGAAGGCAATGGGTTAAATATAAAGCCCTGAAAGGAAAAAAAAAAAAAAAAGTCCATCAAGAAGTATATATCCAGCAAAACTGTCCCTCAAATACAGTGGCAAAAGCAAGACATTCTCAGATAAACAGAAATTAAGGGGATTTGAAAAACTAGGCCAATCTTACAAATATTATTAAAGGGAGTCCTTTGGACAAAGAACCAACAACAGCAGACAAAAAGCACAAAAAGCAGAGATTAGGACACATGACATCACCTGGAAATCAACCCAAATATAGAAGTATCCAAAATAAAATAAACCCACAAGACTGAGAACAGGGAAACAGAAATGTCAATTTTTAAATGATGATAACAAAAAAGCAAAAATAGGGAATAAGTGATGTAACTTCAGAGCTTCCAAATGGAGAGGAAGTCAAGACAACATCAAGATAGAATGCATTGCTTTAAACATGGGAAGATAATAATAAATTACAGTGTAACCTCAAGGCAATTAATAAATCTTTTTACTAAAATAAAAAGGAAGAAAATCAAAACTTCTCAGTAAACACTAAGACAATAGCTTTCAAGAAAATTATAAGAATATCCATAAATAAAATGGACCTCAGCACAGAATAATATACGAATCAAAGAAACCATCAATACTAGACACACACAAAGCAGCAAAATGGTACCATCAAATTCATACCTATCAATAATAATACTTACTGTACATGAATTAAATGCACAGGTCAAGAGACAGGATAACAGAATAGATAAGAAAGCATGATCCACCAATATGCTGTCTAAAAGGGACATATCTTAGACACAAAGACAAAAATAAGCTAAAAATCAAAGGATAGAATTAAATAAATGGTAACCATAAAACACCAAGAGTGAAAATATTAATGTCTGATAAAATAGACTTTAAAGTAAAAGCTAGCAAAAGATATAAGGAAAGATATTATATATAATATTAAAGAATCATTTAAACAAGAGATCATTGAACATAACCACAATGAACAGCTATATGCCCAGTGAAAGAGTGTCAGAATGTATAAATAAAACATTAATAGAATTCACAAGAGAAATAGGCAACACCACAATAATAGCAGAATTTAATACACCACTTTCAATGAAGTACAAACAACCTGAAAGAAACTTAACAAAGATTCAGAAGATTTAAGCAACACAATCAACCAACAAGACCTCATAGATGTGTACAGAACACTCCAACAATAGGAATATATACATTCTTTTCCAGTACTCATGAAGCTTTCTCCAGAATAAACCATATATTAGGCCACAAAACAAACCTCAATAAATTTAAAAACATAGAAATACTACACACCAACCCCTCAAATCACAATGCTATAAAATTAGAAATCAACAAAAGGGTATCAAAGGAAAAAAAAAAAAAAATCAAATACATGGAAATTTCCATGTATACCCTAATACCATAATACCCTGCTTAAAAACTACTGGATAATGGAAGAAATTAAAAAATGGAAAAAAAAAAAATTCCTTGAATCAAATAAGAATGAACACACACATTTAAAATCTTTGGGATAATAACAGAATATTATGAAGAGGTATACTCCAACAAATTTGAAAACCTAGAAGAAATGGAAAAATTTCTAGAAACACACTACCCACCCAAACGTAATCTGATGTAGAAAATTTGAACATAACCATCACAAAAGAAGAAATTGAACAGGTCCTAAACTCCCAAAAAAAAAAAAAAAAAAAAAAGTCACAGCCCTGATGGCTTCATTGGCACGGTCTACCAAAGATTCAGAGAGGAGTTGACATCTATTCTCAAACTCTTGACTATTTCTCAAACTATTCCAGAAATACAAAAGGATGGAATACTCCTGAACTCATTCTATGAAGCAAGCATAATCCGGATACCAAAAGCAGGAAAAGACATCACTAAGTAAAGGAAATTGCAAACCAATATCCCTCATGAATATCAACATAAAAACTCTCAACAAAATACTAGACTATAGAATCCAACACCGTATCAAAAAAACAATACATCAGGACAAAGAAGTATTCATACTAGGTATGCAAAGATGGTTCAACATAAGAAAAACAATCAACGTAATCTACCACACAAATAAAATACAGGTAAAGAACCACATGATCATATTAATTGATGCAGAAAAGGCATTTGATAAAGTTCAATACACAATTCAGGTTAAAAGTCTCATCAAAACAGGAATAGAAGAGAAATTCCTCAACATAATTAATGACACATATACAAAACCAAAAACCAACATTATTCTCAACAGAGAGACAGAAAACATTCCCCTTGTGAATGGGAACCAGACAAGGATGCCCTTTATCAACACTGTTTATTCAATATTGTATTTGAATTCCTAACCAGAACAATAAGGCAGCAAAGGGAAATAAAAAGCAAACAAACTGGCAAAGAAGAAGTAAAACTCTCTCTATTTACAGATGATAGATCCTAGACATAGAAAATTCCAGAGACTGAACAAGAAAACTACTGGAACTAATAGAAGGATTCTGCAAAGTAGCAGAGTACAAGATCAACATGCAAAATTCAGTTGGACATCATTACACTAACAAAGAGAATTCTTGAAAAGCAAATCAGGAAAACAATACTATTTACAATAGCCACCCAAAAACATGAAGTACATAGGAATAAATCTAACCAGAAACACAAAAGACCGATATAAAGAAAACTATATAACACTAATACAAAAAAAGAAAAGAGACCTACCTAAATTGAGGAATATACCATGCTGAAGGATAGGAAGATACAACATAATAAAACTGACAATATACACAAAGCAATCTACAGATATAATGCAATCCTGATTCCGGTTCCATCATCATTCTTTAAAGAAATGGAAAAACTACTTAACAACTTTACATGGAAAAGAAAAAGACCCTAGATAAGAAAAGCACTAGTAAAGAAAAAGAATGAAGTAGAAGGCCTCATACTCCCTGATCTCAAATCCTACCATACATATAACCACAGTAGTCAAAGCAGCCTGGTATTGGTACAATGACAGACATATAGACCAATGGAACAGAACTGAGAACCCAGAAGTATCCACCTACCTATGGACAGTTGATCTTTGACAAATGGCTGAAACCAATAAAGTGGGAAAGATAGTTTCTGTAACAAATGGTGCTGGCAAAATTGGACATCCATTGGCATCTGACTATATACAAAAATGAGCTCAAGATGGATCAAAAATATAAATGTAAAAGCTAAAACTGGAAAGATCATCAAAGAAAAAATAAGGGCAAATTTAGGGACCCTAATATATGGCACAAATACACTATCAAATATAGTTTAAAATATTCAAACAGCAGAAGACAAACTAGTTGACTGGGACCTCTTAAAAGTTAAACAGTTATGTGTATCAAAAGACTTTGCCAAATGCGTACCAAGAGCACCTACAGACTGGGAAGAAATATTTGGACAAGGGAATAATCTCTAAAATTTACAGGAAACTTCAACACTTCCACAACAAAAAGGCAAACAATCCAATTTAAAACAGACAGAGGACATGACACTTCATAAAGAAGACTTTAAAGCAGTAAACAGACACATGAAGAAGTGCTCAGGATCATTAACTAATGGAGAGATGCAAATCAAAACAAAAATGAGATGTCATCTCACTCCAACATCAATGGCAAAGTTAAAAAAAAAAATGGAAAGGAAAATGTTAGTAAGGGTGTGGAGAGACTAGAACCCCCATGCACTGCTGGCGGAACTGTAAAATGGTACAGCTATTGTGGAAAACAGTGTGGTGCTTCCTTAAAGCTGGAAATAGAAATATCATATGATCCAGCATTCCCACTACTAGGGATACATCCTACAGAAATAAGAACCACAAAATGGATAGATACATGCACACCTGTATTCATCACAGCACTATTCACAACCCAAGGGTCCATCCTGGATGGATAGATAAACAAACATACACACAATGGAATAATATGCAATATTAAAGAATAACAATAAATCTGTGAAACACCTCATAATTTGGATGAACATAGATATTATGTGCAACGAAATTAATCAATCACAAAAGGACAAATATTGTGTGAGACCATTACTGTAAATAGTCAAGAAAAGTTTATACACAGAAAGAATCATTCTTTGAAGGTTACCAGGGCTGGGAGAGGAATGGAAGGTAAACCACTAACTAGAGGGTAGACATGTATTAACTTGAGTGAAATGAAAGGTATTATTCAATAAGGAATAGTTTAGCACAAAATAATCAAGGCAGTTGAAGACACAGAACAGGACAATAGCTAAAGGCAACAAAGGTGAATACTATTACATACACAATCCTGAAACAACAGTAATAACAATGATCTATGAGTGGATACATAGATAGACATTCGAGCTGAACAGGGGTGGGAAGGAAAATGGGACTATACTTACAAATATATGTAGGTTTGACAGAGGATATCTCTATGTGTTTATATGTGTTGCAAATATATCCATGAATGTAATAGAGCATGTAGAGGGCAGAATTATGGAAACTTCTTAGTCATAACCAATAGCCATGAGGGAATGAGTCACTGAATATGGGAGCTCAGGATCATAGTCTTGGGGAACCCTGAGGTTAACTGGCATAACATAGTCCACAGAGACAATGTTCTACATCTTAACTTTGGTAAATAGCAGCTGGGGTCTTAAAAGCTTGTGAGCAGCCATTTAATTTTTAACTACTGGTCTCTCCCCATCCAGAGCTTGGAAGAGTAAAGAAAATCCAAGACATAAGGAAACAATTAATCCAAAATGGACACATGAATCTCAGCCTTCATGACCCTGAGACCAGAAGAACAAGATGGTCCCATCTACAAGTGCTGACCACTGTGATAGGGATCACCACACGAGGTCCCAGACAGAGTGGGGTTAAAATGTGGAACAAAACTCAAAATCATAAAAAAGACCAGGTTTACTAGTCTAATGAAGACTTATGGAACCTCTGAGGCTAGGCCCATAGACACTCTACAGACAAAGATTACCAGGCCTGAAGAAGTCACTTGAGACCCTGAATCTAGCTGAAACATATTCCTGGATTTTCTGGTATGTAATGGCTCAACTTTCAGCCAAACAATAGAGAGGCCTATAAAGCGAACATTAATTCCAGGAAGGAATGCACTTACTAGAACAATCAACCACAGGAGATCAAAAGGGCAGCATTTGTCCAGAGGTAAAGCTAACAAGGCATGAAAGGATAAGAAAAAAGGATGACTGGAAATGGTAAACACAGAGAGGAAGTAGAAAGAGTGTTGTTCCATTGTGGGAATTGCAATCAATGTCATGAATCAAAATGTGTATGGATTGTTGAATGGAAATCCAATTTTCTCTGTAAACTATCACCCAAATGACAATAGGAAAAAAAAAAAAAAAGAAAAGAAACAAAAAAATCCCTGTGGATGACCAAAAGGGGGGAAAAAAAAAGTTCAGTGTTTATGGATGAAAGTCCAAGTATCAACCTGCCATCTAGTGAGAAATAGAAAGCACACTCTAGTGGGATTCTAAAGAGAATTCAAGGAAAAGACAATTTACAGAAATAGAGCCAGGACTAAGAAAATTTAAAAGGAATAGTGAGTCACTCTAAGAGTAGAAATAACATTAAGTAGCTAGGAAGCCATGTCCAGTTATCTCAGCATACAGGAGCAAAGAGTGGAACCAAGGAAGAGGCTGTCCAGGCAAAAGTCTTAGCCTGGTGAACTGCAACTACTGCCCAACTGTAGATCAGACATAAGAAAGGATCAGTGTAAGTAATCACCTAATGCCTTACCTCTTGCCCTGCAGTGTCTACAGGTGCCTCCCATTAGACAAACCCAGTTGGAAGTCAGAGATCCAAGAAACCTAGGTGATACAGACCATAGGGGTCAGAGTGCTGGACCACAGAACAGGGCAGACAGGAACAGAGAATGGATTGGGGATGGGAACAAACATGGAATAACCGGTCTAAGTTTTAAGGTACCAAGGATTCACAATGAAAAAAACACAAGCATCTTTCTTGCAAGGGCACCCTGATTTATCATTTCTCTCCTGATAATACATCCTCTACTGATTCTTCCCCTAGATTTTCCTGTTGTACAATGAAGACAGTTACACTATTATAGAGGACATCTGTTGTTTTTCTCATCCCAGTGTATTCTCCCTTTTTCTGGTCATAATACCTCAACTTTCTTTTGGGGAAAGACTTCCTTTAAGTCTATGTGGTCCAGATGACACTCTACTTCCACACCAGGAGACAGAATATGACTCAAAACCAACCAATCAGCATGGTTCATGGCCTTGGGCATAGTAATGGGTCCAGGAATGGATCTAAGATTCACACTGACCCAAGTAAACCTAACTGAAAGATTTTTGTACAGGTTTGGGGAGAGAAAGTATATTTCAACTTTGTTGTTAGGATGTGAATCTGGAATTGCCAAACTTCATTTTTCCATCTAATAGAGAGAGCCTGCCAGAGATAGAAGTCAGCTCAGAGGAGTACAGGACTGAATCAAGGAGAAGGAGAAGCAGGGAGAGACAGACAGACAAAGATTACCAGGCCTGAAGAAGTCACTTGAGACCCTGAATCTAGCTGAAACATATTCCTGGATTTTCTGGTATGTAATCCAATAAATTTCTTTCAGGCTTCAAATAGTCTGAGTTGGATCTTGGTTTTTTGAAGCTCAAACCTCCTGATTAATACAGGTGGTGTGTAACTAGTGCCTCCCCAGGGATAACACTGTGCAACGAAATTACAGGATTAAGTCACTCTTGAGAGTGAGAACTACTCAAGACTTGGAGAAAAGTGTACATTAAACTTTGAGATAGGTTTAAGGCATCCTTTGCTGATGATGCCCAGGTTTGTAAGAGGACGATACTATCTCCTGTATGTGGCCTTTTTGTTCTCTTAAATTACCCATGACCCAAAAGGGCCTTGACTAACAAAATCTATGACAAAGATTGCAGGGTCTTAGTGGATTCTCCCAGACACTGTCCCTTTCATGTCCTTCTGACTCCCTTCACCTATCCCTGTGATGGTTAAGGTTGTGTGTCAACTTTGCTTGGCCATGGTTAACAGTTATGATGTAGTCATCCCCTATGATGAGATCTGATATAATGTGATCACCTCCATAAGATCTGCTATGAGCAGCCAATCAGTTGAAATGGAGTTTTTTCAGGGGTGTGGCCTGCTTGGATATATACGGACAATCTGGTAAAGGTCCCTAGCTCTTTGCTTGCTCTATATCCTGTATATGACTATCATCATCTGACCTCTTGTTCTTGGGACTTAACCCTGCCACTTTACATGTCAGTGCTGGATTTGTCAGCTCCAGCAGCTACATGAGTCAGGTGAAGCCTCCAGCCTGACATCTGACCCACAGACTTGGAACTTGCCAGTTGTTACAACCATATCTATCTATCTATCTATCTATCTATCTATCTATCTATCTATCTATATGTATATACATACACACACACACACACACATGCTGTTGTTGTTGTTATGTGCCGTCGAGTCAGCCCTGACTCATAGCGACCCCTCCTTGGGTTTCCGAGGCAGTATCACTAC
>NW_006922016.1:2203234-2215590 GCF_000298275.1 Orycteropus afer afer | reverse complement strand
AATGTAGAACTCTGTTGACACTTTTGTTAAGGTATTCAGCTGCTAACCAAAAGGTCAGTCATTTCAACCTACAAGCTTCTCCAGAGGAGAAAGATGAGGCAAGATTTATAACCTTGGAAACACTATACGGTCTCTATGGCAGTACATCTGTTTATATATACTACACCGTGTGTTTCCTGTATATAAAACAAAATTTATTAAAAAAAAAAAAAAAAAAAAGGGAGAGGGTATAAACAAGTGTCTTAAGTAGAAGGCCTTGCCTATTTCCCATTCAGCAAGCCTCCAGTCATCTCAGTAGATATAATACTTGCTTCAGACTACAGGCCACCTTTGACCATGTGGTGGCATTCTCTAAGCTCTGATTAGGGGTCAATCATATTTCAAAAATCATGCAATGCTTAACACTAGTCATATCTTGCATGTGCAAAGACATAACCTTGACTTTAGCGCTGAAAGCTAATGAAATGCAGCTTTCTAAAGTTATTTAGAGAAGCACTGTTTTTAGTTGCCATTGAGTGAGTTCTAACTTGTTGGGACCTTGTTATACAACAGAATGAAATGTTGCCTGGTCCTACATAATGCTCATGTTTGTTGGTATGCTCAAGTTCATTGTTGCAGCCACTGTGTATTTTGAGTGTCTTCCAACCTAGGGGCCTTATCTTTCAGAACTACATTGGAAAATGTTCTCTTGTGATGCACACGGGTTGCATTGGATGATTTTCAGAAGTAGATCACCAGGTCTTTCTTCCTAGTCTGTCTCATCTGGAAATTCTGCTGAAACCTGTCTACCATAAGGGACCCTGTGCTGGTATTAGTGATCCCAATGGCATAGCTTCCAGTATTATAGCAACACATAAGCCACCACAGTAGGACAAAATGGTAGGTGCAGAGAAATACTTGTGATTTTTTAAACACTAGCTTTAAACACTAGCTCTGCAGGATAGTAATACGTAAAAATTTTTCGTGGTCAAAAACTGTGCTTAAAGTTTTTGATTAAAAAGAAGTGGATAGATGCCTATACTCAGGTCTTCTTGAGGTTTCTAACACATTCACATGCAAGATTTCCCTAATAAAAGGAAGACATAATATACAGTATTTTCAAAATTCATTTAACCATGCGTTTGTTTTGGTTTATTTATGGCAAGAAAAACATCTCTTAGGACAAGTTTTGCACAAAAGACCCTCTAAGAAATGTAAGGGATCATTTTTAAACAATCCAAGTAAATAAACCTCACAGAGGACAAAAAAGGAGAATCCTAGTAGCTTGGTTTCCATAAAAGCTGCTCTATTGTAATATCAGCAAGGCTCATTCGAGCCACTCAAGCCTTCTCTCCACTCCCCTTTGCTGAACTCCAAGAAGACAGTCATCAGAATTGATTGTGAAAGTGACAGCTGACATCTGGCTGGGAAACCGCTATCACAGTCGAAGTCATTTATGAGCATAGCAGTCCTGGGTTGCCCTATCTTTCACTTAAGGGGACTCGCACAATCTGATCTTTCACAGTCATCTCACCTGTCTTGAATGCCCACAATCCTCCCTGAGCAACAGCAAAAGAGACGGAAACCTCTCTCTTTCCAGGTTGATTTTTATAGCTATTATGGTATAATTTGGTCTCATTCCACATCATTATATTTGATAACTGTCATAAACCTGAAATCACTGCTATTTGATGTCAGCACAAAAGTCATGCCCTGAATTGAACCATGCCAGGCCCAATCAACAAACCCTTGTCAGCAGCCCTTTTTGCAAGCATGTAAATAACCTACCTGGTCATTCTTGTCTAAAACACCAGGCAAAGGAATCAGGCAGATACTCAGCTGGTCTCCCAGGCCACAGCAAGATTGTACCACAGATCTTTCTTTTTCAGGGGAAGAACACAAAGGTCTTACTTTATCCTGTACTCAAATCTGGTGTTCCAGAGTTCAGAAGTAAGAAACTTAAATATTTATCAGGCATCTGACCAGGATCGTGGGAGGAACCTCTTTTGATCTTTAGATTCTTTTCTTCAAAACTAATGAATAGCTCAGTTGATTTGAGTACAGGGTTATAAAGGTTGCACTCTAGGTTCAATCCCCACAACGGCACATTAGCAAAATCCTAGAGAAAAGCTCCATTTCTCAGTGCAGAATAGACCTCTGGGCCTGCCTGCACCTAATGAAGGGGGAAATCTGTATCCCAAGAACAATCCATGTCCACTAGGAATATCATAATAAATATTTTCATAAAGTCAAAAATATGTCTTTTATTTCTCACTACAAATAAGATAATGTATATGAAGTTATAAGGCACAAATTAATATCTAATAAATGCTCATTTCCTTCTTGTTATTTTTTTGTCTTACAAAAAGTCACTTAGGTTGAGATCTATGAAAATGTAAGCAAATCCCTTCAGGGCCCAAACTTGCTAAGTAAACAACCAAAGTTCAACTTCATTTTGCCTTACAAGAATTTTAAAAAGTTGCCGTGAGGCTTTCCAGGCACTCTTATCAACACATAATTACAACCCTAGAAATACTAACTTAAAATAAGGGCTGTAAAGATCTGGGCTTAAATCCTAGTACTACCACTTTCTAGTTGTGTAGTCTGGGGTGAGTTATAAACTGATATCTCCTGAGCATCAGTTTTCTAATCCCTAAAGTGAGGATACTATTTGAACCTACTTCAAAGGACTGCAGGAGCAAAAATGGGACAAGGCAAGCAAAGTGCTTAGCACGGTCCCTGGCACAGAGTAAGTACAGGCCGTGGCCAGGTCATAAATGAGATCCATTCCTAAGTGTGTCTTTAAGGTGAATTTGTAGGTAAATTGGAATAGGTGAACACAGTTCTTATTTAGTCTTACTTTAGTGCAAGAACGGAGCTCTGGTGGTGCTATGCTTAAAACACTAGGATGCTAACTAAAAGGTCAGCTGTTTGAACCTACTAGCCACTCCATAGGAGAAAGCTGAGGCAGTCCGCTTCTGTCCCATCTGTCAGTTTGTTGTACTGTGGTGGCTTGTGCTTTGATGCTGGAAGCTATGTCCTCAGTATTTTAAATACTAGCAGGGGCACCCATAGTGGATAGGTTTCAGTGGAGCTCCCAGACTAAGACAGACTAGGAAAAAAAAACTTGGTGATCTACTTCTGAAAATTAGCAAATGAAAACCTGTGGATCACCACAGAACATTGTTAGATTCAGGACAACCAATCACTGGAGGAGGACATCACATTTGGTGAAGTAGAGGGCCAGCAAAGGTAAGGGCAAAATAACCTCAATGATGGACTCAAACATATGATGATTGTGAAGATAATATAAGACTGGGCAATGTTTCATTCTGTTGTACATTACAGTTGCCATGAGTCAGTCACTCAACAGCAGCTATCTATCTATTGATCCAATTATTAGTGGCAATTCCCCACACCTTAGCTCCTCTGACTGTAACAATCCTAGGCTATCTCTCCTTCACCTCACTTCTCCTTTCCTGGGCAAAGGAAGTCAAAACACAATGCCTAAAGAGGTCAGTCTGTCTAATTCTGGAACTGAGAATTAGAAAGTCTGCTTGAATACAGATATTGGATATATTCTTCACTACCTGACTTTATCAGTAACAAAGTAATATTTTGGGTCCTGTCTGCCTTATTTCCTTGCCTTATATCTTAACTCGAGTGCCTTAAACCTTTACAGTTACTGCATTAAAATCCTGGTTAAATTCTGAAATGAGAATTCTGATATAGTTACAACACTAGAATTCAATCTAAGTTATCACACTACATTTCTGACAAAATTATAACATGACAATTCAAGGCTTGAGAAATCTCTGGAGGTTCATTTTTCATAAATATAGAGGTAAAGCCCATTTTAGTATTAGTTAATCTCTTTTGTCCAATGCTCATGGAGCATTAGGTTATTTGGAATAAAGGGCAAAGTGTAGGAAGCATTTGAGGAGAACTCCAGAGAAACTACTCATAAGTTAAATTGGCTATTTTAAATTCCTAAGGACTGGAGGAGACAAGCAAGCTCACTGGTTATGTGGGCAGGTTTCTCTAGGATAATTTTTCCCTTTCTGCACAATAGACCAAGTCTTTCAAGTTGTAGCTTATAGGGGTCCACTACACCCATATGGGTGTATATGGGTCCTATATACCCATAATCAAAACCTTTTCTCTCTGTTCTTGGTCAGATCATATAGAAGGTAAATCCTCAAACACAAATCTTACTCCCACATGTCCTCTGGGAGGATTTTTCAGTAATGAAAAAGGGTTTTTCAGCTCATAAAAAGTACATTGCAAGATCTCAAGAAGTTTGGAAAAACAAACCATGTAAACCAGAATTTTTTCAAAAAAAGTGGTCTCTGTAAATCTCAGACTTTGGAAATCTGAGTGGTCTGAGAAGATGGTTCTGGAAAATGAAGCTGAGGGAATATTTGCTATGGTTTTCCTTTCTCATTATCCCACAATGAGGACTGATGGCTATTTTGTGTTTCCTCACCACGTTTTGTGCCTCAATCACAGCTCAGTTCTCAGAGAAATATGATCCCTGCTGACATTCAATTCTACTTCCTAAATGATTCTCAAATCCATCCACACTTCTTCATTCACATCACTGAGCCACCAACATCTCTGTCCTGGCTGCTGCAATGAGCTGCTAACTCGTCTCCTTGTGTCCTCTCTTGCTCCCTTCCAGCACAGTCTCCACACAGCAATCAGAGAAGTCATATTTAATGAAAGACTTGCTGTTGTTAGATATCATGAAGTTAGCTCCAATTGATGACAACCCTATAGACAACAGAACGAAACACTCTCCAGTCCTGCATCATCTTCATGATTGTTGATGCTTGAGTCCATTGTTGCAGCCCTATGTGTTCTGAGTGTCTTCTGTCACTGTCTCAGACAATTTTGTGATCCATAGAGTTCACACTGGCTAATTTTTGGAAGTAGATCACGAGCCCTTCTTCCTAGACTGTCTTATTCTGGAAGCTCCACTGAAACCTGTCTACCATGGGTGATTCTAACAGTATTTGAAATACCTGTGGCATGTTGCTGTTGTTATTAGGTGCCATCAAGTCAGTTCTGACTCATAGCAACCCTATGTTCAATAGAACTGCCCTGTGTTGCACCATCTCCACCATCGTTGCTATGTTTGAGCCCATTATTGCAGCCACTGTGTTAATCCATCTCATCAAGGATCTTCCTCTTTTTGCTGACCCTCTATTTTACCAAGCATAATATCCTTCTCCAGGGACTGCTCCCTACTGATAACATAACCAAGGCCTATAAGACAAAGTCTCACCATCCTCCCTTATAAGGAGCATTCTGGCTGTATTTCTCGCAAGACAGATTTATTCATTTTTCTGGCAGCCCATGATATAGTCAGTATTTTTCACCAACATCATAATTCAAATGCATTAACACTTCTTTGGTCTTCCATATCCACGTCCAGCTTTTGCATGCATTTGAAGCAATTGAAAATACCATAGCTTGAGTTAGGTACACCTTGTGCTCAAAATGACAATAACAGCTAATAACAACAATGACCTACTTTAAAAAAAGAGAAAAGCACCAGGAGCTGGCACTATGAACTATGTCCTGGTGTCTCTAGGAGCCAATTTGCCCTCACAATTAGGCCTTGTGTTCTCCTGATGAATATAAACAATTTTAGAGGACATCAGCATCAGACAGTTCTGTGACCCTGAAGGATCAAGACAAAAACAATACCACTTCATAACTATGTCAAAACAAAACATGAACACTGTCCAAACAACAGAAATTACCAAACATCTCCCCATTCTGGATAATAATGACACTGCTTCTTTACCAATTACAGCTTTGGCCTCAGTTCATTTACCCTTTATCTATAAAGATGTTGTTGTTGTTGTTATGTGCCGTCGAGTTGGCTCTGACTCATAGTGACCCCTCCTTGGATTTCCAAGGCAGTATCATTACAGAAGTAGATTGCCCAACCTTCCTTCCAAGGAGTGGCTGGTGGGTTTGAATCAGCAGCCTCTGATTAGCAGTAACGTGTCTTAGGTACTACACTACCAGAGCTCCCATCTAATATGATTTTTAAAAATCTAGTCATAGAATTACCCTATTATGATAGCATACAATTGAGAGCAAAGCTTCACTTCCTTGAAGCCTAGTCAAACCACCTAACACAAACCTCAATCTTGTAAGTGCTTTTGACCACCCTCTTCTGGAGTTGTTCCATACTTCTCTATGGGGCTACTCTCCCTCGTTGCAGTGACAAATAAATCCAACTTGTTCAGCCACAGGTAGTCTTTGGCTGCAGAGCATTAACCATTGCTTAGCTCCAAAAAGCACAAATTCTTTAGCCACACTACCAGTACCAGTTGTCATCCTGTCAACCCTGTTGTTGTTGTTGTTGTTTTGTGCCGTTGAGTTGGACCCAACTCATAGCGACCCCTCCTTTTGTTTCTGAGGCAGTATCACTATGTAAGTAGGTTGCCCCATCTTCCTTCCGAGGAGTAGCTGGTGGGTTTGAACCATTGGCCTTCTGGTTAGCAGTCAAATGCCTTAGGCACTATGCTACCAGAGCTCCTGTCAACCCTAATTCATGGCAAACTCATGTGTGTCGGAGTAACTTTGATCCATAGGATTTTCAGTGGCTGAGTTTTTCAAAGTAGATTAACAGGTACCTCTGGGTAGAATTGAACCTCTAACCTTTTTGGTTAGCCTAATGCATTAACTATTTGCATACCTAGGGACTTCTCAATCAGAAAGTTGTAATTAGGTGCCATCAAGTCAGTAGCAACTCATGTTGTTATTGTTATGTGTTGTCGAGTCAGACCCGACTCACAGTGACCCCTCCTTGGGTTTTCGAGGCAGTATCACTACGGAAGTAGATTGCCCATCCTTCCTTCTGAGGAGTGGCTGGTGGGTTTGAGCCACCAGCCTTCTGGTTAGCAGTCAAATGCACTATGCCACCAGAGATCCCTCCAACTCATAGCAACCTTATGTTCAATAGAATAGAATGTTGCCTGGTCCTGCACCATCCTCACAATCATTGCTATGTTGACATCATTGTTGCAGCCACTGTGTCAATCTCTCCCATTAAAGGTCTTCCTCTTTTTGTTGACATTCTCCTTTATCAAGCATTATGTCCTTCTCCAGGGATATCATAAATAAAATGTATTATTACACTTTAAGAAGCTTTCTCTTTTTAGAAGAAATTACCTTTAATTTTATTGACTTTTTTCTCAATTTCATCAAAGAGAAAACTTGCCTCCCAGAGTATATTCCGTCCTGGAAAGTTTGGCATAAGACCTTTCATTTTTCTTGTGGAAAAATTCAAACCTTGGTTACTTTCATTAATTCAGTGTTAGTGTCTTCTTCCTTAGTATTCACTCTCTTTTTTTCTCCCCTCAGCCATGGAGAGTCTTGTATATTAAAGAAATATATCAGTAATTATCAAGTCTACAGATTCTTCTCCCTAAACCTGCTTCCCTTGCTACCCTCTTTGAACATGGAAGTGCTATGCCTTTCATCAGAGAAAACCTGTCACGAGATGTAAATGTAACAAACACCAGAACCAGAAATTTAAGCGGTGGGAAGAAGGCTAAAGCCCTTGGAATCTTATCAAATCCAAAGAGGCAGATTGCTGAGTGTGAGCTCTCTCCTCTGTAGGTCTCTGCAAACCTGAGAATATTGTGTGGATCAGGACTCTTGGATTGTGAATGAAAAGCAGCCATTGAAAACCCTATGGAAAACAGTTCTACTCTAACACGTGAATTCACATGAGTCAGAATTGATTCCATGACAAGGTTTGTTTTAAATTTAAACTGTTCAATGGAATGTCCTGTTTAGATGCTTTGGGGCTCTGCAAATTTTACTTTAATTTTAATTTTGCAGATGTTGATCTAATAAGAGACGTTAACCATAATCCCTGGGATCCTTACAGAATTATATTAGCCCAGTATTTCATACCAAGTGAAAAATTCAATAAATGTTTGTTGAATAAATGAAGTTCTAGTTTGTGAATTTGAAATGTTTTTTTCTTCAAAATGGATTGATGGATTAATTTTATAGTAAATACACATTATAAAACTTGAATTTATAAAATTATGGTATTAAATTATTAATTTATTTTTTCTAGGAGGAAAAAAAGCTTCTGAAGCTGTGAGGCTTAAAATATAACTTGACTGGATTATCTCTAAGCATCTTCTATTTTGGGGTTCAGAGATGTTCATATGTACCTTGGAGGATCCCAAATACTTATGATTAGAAGAAAGTCATGTAATATCCTGTATCATTACAACCAAGGATGGTGTTTGCTACATGAGGAGCCAAGTGATGCTTTTGAAAAAACAAATGGATTGTTTGCCTAGAGAGGTAGGAAAACCATTTACCTTTGAAAAAATGGTGTACCATCTTCTATTATCCACAGATACTGAGACACATATACCCACACATACCCAGAGTCAATGAATACACCACAACTGCTGCTGGCCTCCTGAATCTGTGTGCAGTGAATTATACTTACAGTGCTGGGAATATTACTTTTAGATACACTAGTAACAAGCCCTTGAGATGATTGCACTCTCTCTGGCCTGAATGATGTTATCGAGATATAGTGAATCATTTTATTAACAATCAGAACTCCATCTGAAAAAAAATTCGACAAGACATTCACTGTTCAGCATCCCTCTGATTACATTAGCTGAGATGCTGAAATACCTTGAACATGAACTGTTTCAAAGGTGGTCATGATAACAAAATTAAATTGGAAGAAACTTTGATAATCACTTTCAAAACATGGCTTAGTAAGCGATATTTGGAAAGTTTCAAAGTCTCAGAGGTGTTTTAACCCAACACTGTCACATCACAAGTGAAAAAACTGAGATCCAGAGAGAGGACACAGTTTCTTCATGTACAACTTGCAATGTAGTAAAAATGCTAGACAACCATCTTGGTCTCCCAAACTTTCCAAAGATACCTAAAATCATTGCTTTAACTGAGATCTAATTGAATTGCAGTGACATACTCTGTTGTTATGTGCTGTGGAGTCAGACCCGACTCATAGCGGCCCCTCTTTGGGTTTCCGAGGCGATATCACTACAGAAGTAGACTGCTCAACCTTCCTTCCGAGGAGTGGCTGGTTGGTTTGAACCACCAACCTTCTGGTTAGCAGTCAAGTGCCTTAGGCACTACGCCACCAGAGCTCCTACTTGACATACTCTAATGAAGAGATTATTTCATATCTCAGAACATGGTGGGCAATTAACCTAAATTACTTCCTCAATGAAAGTAACTAAAATGCTAGTAAATCCTTTTAAATCTTAAATGCATAGGTAATTGAATAAGAAACAGAAATACAGAGGCCAAGCCTAAGTGAATATAGATAGAATACTGAAGCCAGCTTTTAACTTTGTTAAATATGTTGAAAGTGGCCATTGGTTTTAATGCTTTCTTGGGACTCAAAATACAAAGATTATGTTCAGAGGCCACTCAAGGTGTTATACTGGAACCACCCCATAAATATGGAGACCTAAAGAATCATACTTTAGTAAATGGGTGAATTGGGGGTAGGTGGGAAATGTGCTTCCTATCAGGGGACTGCAAGGAAGTTTCCAGTTGCTGTCAAGTTAATACTAACTCATAATGACCCCATTTGTGTCAGAGAGGAACTGAGCTTCATAGGGTTTTCAATGGCAGTGATCTTTTCAGAAGTAGATTGCCAATTCTCTCTTCCAAGGCACCTCTGGGTGGACACCAACCTCCAACTTGTGTTTTGTTTTCATCCATCTTTTTTTTTTTTTTTACTTTTATTGTGGTGAAAACATACACAACAATATGTTCACCAACATAACACTTCCACATTTACACCTCAGGGACATTGATTACATTTTTCATATTGTGCCACCATTAATGCTATCCTTTTCCAAAATATTCCACCACTTATTAGCATCAACCTCCAACCTCTCAGTTAGTATTAACAAGCAAGGAAGATTACCTTGCTAGAGACTAGATGTTAAATTAAAAAAAAAGACAAAAAATTAAATCCTTACAATTATTCTTCACAAGTTAGCCTTCACATAAGTCTGTTGCCTGAATTCACATTGCATGGGAAGCCACAAAACCTTAAGCCAAAAATTTAGTTTAAATTGGTCCCAGGTACCCGGCAGAAGGAAATATAAATCCTTCTTGGGATGATCCACCCTCACCCTCATCCCAGGCCTTAACAAATTCCCACTGGTAATATTCCAAGGAA
Source organism: Orycteropus afer afer (assembly GCF_000298275.1). Taxonomy (NCBI): domain Eukaryota; kingdom Metazoa; phylum Chordata; class Mammalia; order Tubulidentata; family Orycteropodidae; genus Orycteropus; species Orycteropus afer. The sequence continues at coordinate 2,205,386 of NW_006922016.1, read as the reverse complement.
TAAATTCTCATAAGAAGAATTCACAAAATAAGCAGATATAAACTCTCAAAGACTTCCAATACTGAAATGATCAGACACTGAACATAAAATATACTTTCACATCCATTTCATTAAAAAGGAAGAAATTACTTTTTACCAAGTTAAAAATAAAATAATACTTGATAGTTAAAAATTGCACCATGATCTGGCTTCAGGTAAGAAGAAAGAAGGAAGCACACTCTTCCTTATTTCTCCCATGGCACACAGCTATATAACCTGGACAGAATAACTAGCTATTGAGGACTCTTAAAAGCAAATAGTAGGTGAATTGGAAACTCAAAAACCGAACAACTGCCATAGAGTTTATTCCAATGCATTGCAACCCTCCAGGACAGAGTAGTAGGATTTCCAAGGCTATAAATCTTTACAGAAGCAAATTGCCTCATTTTTCTCCCACAGAGTAGCTGGTGGGTTCAAACCTCTAGCCTTTTGGTTAGCAGCCAAATGCCTTAGCCACCACACCACCAGAGCTCCTGTAAATTGCAAAGGTGACCAGAATTTGAAGTGTCACTGAATCAATAGTTAGCTTGCCATTTTTTAAATTTCCCCCCACTAGCTTCCTGTGGTTTGGCATCAACACAGTCCAAAACCCAGAAATGGACATTGGCTCCAAGAGAAGCACTCTGGTTTCGGCATGAGGAGGAGGAAAGTGACTTCCTATCACTCAGAGACTCTCTCTGAGAATACCTTGGGTGGTACAAACAGTAAATGTGCATGGATGCTAACCAAATGTTGGAGGTGTGAGTCTCCTTAGAGGCATCTCAGAAGAAGAGCCTGACAATCTACTTCTGGAAATTGCAAACTCTATGGAACACAATTCTACTCTCGTACACATGGGGTCACTAAGAGTCAGAGTCAACTCAATGGGGAATGGTTTACCACTCTGAGGCAAAGGGAGAAGTCTTCTGGGTTTTTTGTCTGCTTTCTTGCACTGCAGTACACAAACAATTTCATGTTTATGGAGGGGGAAGCAACAAGGCTCCACGAGGGGCCCATAGGAGCCTAAAACTCTGGCAATCACTAGAGGATGGTGTGGATTCAGATTTCTGATGAGATTCCATTCAAGATGTTATCTAGGGCCACATTCATCTGAAGGTTTCACTGGAGCTAGAATACATGATTGCAATACACTCACTCATAGAAGACAAACTTATTCTAAATGTTGTCAGCGGATCTCAGGTCATCAATTTCTCTATAGGACTGTTTGAGTGTCCTTATGACACAGTAGCTGGATTCCCCAGAGCAAGTAACTGAAGGAAGAGTGAGGTTGAAGTCTTAAAATAATTTATGACCTAATGTCAGAAGTCGCAATGTCAGTTCTACCATATGGTACTGGTCACACAGGTCAGTGGTATTCAGTGTGGGAGAGGACTACACATGAATACTTCCAAAATGGAAGACTCATTGGCAGCCACCTTGGATACCAGCTACCACATTGATCTTCAGCTTTCATAAATAATAATGATAAACAGACACACACACACACACAAAGAATAACCAGACTGTCTATAGGATCTCTGGTATTGTAGTGCCTAAGGCACTTGACTGCTAACCAGAGGGCTGGAGGTTCAATTCCACCACCCACTCCTCAGAAGATGGGGCAATCTACTTCCATAGTGATACTGCCTCAGAAACCCAAGGAGGGGTCGCTATGAGTCCGGTCCGACTCGACGGCACATAACAACAACAACAGCAACATATTTAGCACTCAGAAGAGAACCCAGAGAGACCCATGAGATCATTTAGTAGAAGGATCTGATGGAGTCTGGAGGAGTGACCAACATCAGATGCAAGGTGAGTTAAGGGCACCTGATGTAGAACCTTATGCTCATGTTGCCACCTAGGATCTTTTCTTGGCTAAAATTTCAGTGACAAAGAGCAAAGAAATTTTCAGAATTCCTAATTCCTCTTTTTTTTTTTCCCCTAATTTCAGCTTTTACTTTCTCCTTGATACATCCTTTGTTTCATTCAAATCTGGACCTATTAATATCTTCCCTATAGCTAATAGGGAAAATCTCCATCATTTTCTCATGTCATCAAGGCAAGGCAAGTTAAACAGGGCAAAAATTTAAAAAAGTATATATACACACACACACACACATATACATGTATA
>NW_006922016.1:2201940-2203134 GCF_000298275.1 Orycteropus afer afer | reverse complement strand
ATGTATCAGAAGAAGGAAGGGGCCATCCACTTCTCAAAGAATTGGCCAGTGAAAACCTTATGAATAGCAGTGAAACACTGTCTGATATATTACTGGAAAACTTTATGACTAGCCCAGAATTATTGTCCAATATAGTGCTGGGAGACAAGCCCTTCAGGTGCGAAGGTACTCAAAATAAGATTTGGGAAGAGCTGCCTCCTCAAAGTAGAACTGACCTTAATGACATGGATGGAGAAAAGCTTTGGGGACCTCCATTTGCTAATGTGGAATGACTGAAAATGAGAAGAAACAGCTGCAAACATGTATTAATAATTGGAGCATGGAAAGTATGAAGTATGAATCTAGGAAAATTGGAAGTTTTCAAAAATGAAATGGAATGCATAAAGATCTATATCCTAGGCATTAGTGAGCTGAAATGGTCTGGTTTTGCCCATTTTGAATCAGACAACCATATCATCTACTATGCTAGGAATGAAAAATTGAAGAGGAATGGCCTGGCATTTATAGTCACAAAGAATATTTCAAGATCTATCCTGAAATACAATGCTGTCAGTGATAGGATAATATCCATATGCCTCCAAGGAAGACCAGTTATTACTACTATTATGCAAATTTACTCACCAACCACCAAAGCCAAAGACAAGGAAATTAAAGATGTTTATCAACTTCTACAGTCTGAAATTGACTGAAAATGCAATCAAGAAGTGCTGATGATCACTGGTGATTGGAATGCAAAAGTTGGAAACAAAGAAGAATCTCCAGCAGTTGGAAAATATGGACTTGGTGATAGAAATAATGCTGGAGATCACATGATAGAATTTTGAAGACAAGTGACTTATTCATTACACCTTTTCTCAAAAACATAAACAGTGGTTATACACATGGACTTCTTCACCAGATGGAGTACACAGAAACCAAATTGACTATATCTGTGGAAAGAGGACAAAGGAGAAGTTCAAGATCTTCAGCCAAAACAAGGCCAGGAGCTGACTGTGGACCATCAGTTTCTCATCAGCAAGTTCAAGTTGAAGCTGAAGACAATTTAAAAAAATACATGAGAACTAAAATATTACCTTGATCACATCTCTCCTGAATGGAGAGACCATCTAAAGAATAGATTTGACCAAAAACCAACGACCAGAAACCAGAGGAATTGTGGGATGACATCAGCAACATCATCCATGAAGAAAGCAA
>NW_006922016.1:2171573-2187498 GCF_000298275.1 Orycteropus afer afer | reverse complement strand
TGTAGAAGAGTATGAAGGGATGGACACTGGGATGAGGTAACTATGGGGAGGAAGTGGGAGGGGAGCTGCTGCATTGTAAATTTTGGTCAATGGCATGAGACAAAGTATATGTGAACTGCTGTATGAAAAGTGAATTTACTCTGTAAATCTTCACCCAAATCCTAATTAAAAAAAAATAAATAAATACAGGAAAGGAGTCTGGTGAGACCCCCAGTACTATGGCCCTGGGATACATTTTGTGCCTAGAATAAAACTCACTCACAGGGGCTGGTTCTCAGCCCAATAGTAAACAAGATGCACATGCAGACCACTCAACCAAGGATGACACATCCACATACTTTATGAAAATGTACCCCTTGGAGTAATTGACCATGGGACACCAGAGGGGCAACATTCACATGGAGGAAATGCAGGACACACAGGAGTGCATAACTGTGAGGGGCATGGGGCAAGGTTACTGGGCAGGGAGGGAGGAAACTGAGTTAGTGTTGGGGATGGTAAATGGGGAGTGAAACTAAATGTACACAAAATGTTGAATGTAAAACAAACTCTGCTCTGTAAACTTGCACGTAAAGCACAATGAATAAATAAATACAAGAAAGGAAGGAAAGACCAAAATGGATGTCAGAAGAGACTCTGAAACTTGCCCTTGAATGGAGAGTAGCTAAAGCAAATGGAAGAAATGACAAGATGAAAGAGCTGCACAGAAGATTTCAAAGAGCAGCTTAACAAGACAAAGTCAATTATTATAATGAAATGTGTAAAGACCTGGAGTTAGAAAAACAAAAAGGAAGAGCACACTTGTCACTTCTCAAGCTGAAAGAACTGAAGAAAAAATTCAAGCCTCCAGATGCAATATTGAAAGATTATATGGGCAAAATATTGAATGATGAAGGAACCATCAAAAGAAAATGGAAGGAATACACAGAGTCACTGTACCAAAAAGAACTGATTGATGTTCATCTATTTCAGGAAGTGGCATACGATCAAGAACTGATGGCATTGAAGGAAGAAGTCAAAGCTGCACTGAAGAAATTTGCTAAGAACAAGGCTTCAGGAATTGATGGAATACCCACTGAGATATTTCAACTAACGGATGCCACACTGGAGGCACTCACTTGGTTATGCCAAGAAATTTGGAAGACAGCTACCTGGCCAACTGACTGGAAGAGATCTGTATTTGTACCCATTTCAAAGAAAGGTGATCCCACAGAATGTAGAAATTATAGAAAAATATCTTTAATATCACATGCAAGTAAAATCTTACTGAAGATAATTCAAAACCACTTGTACCAGTATATTGACAGAGAACTTACAGAAATGCAAGCTGGATTAAGAAGAGGACATGGAACGAGGGATATCATTGCTGATGTCGGATGGATCTTGGCCCAAAGCAAAGAATACCAGAAAGATCTTTACTCCTGTTTTATTGACTATACAAAAGCATTTGGTTGTGTGGATCATAACAAATTATGGATAACATTGAGAAGTATGGGAATTCCAGAATACTTGATTGTACTCATGAGGAACCTGTACCTAGACCAGGAGTCAGTCATTCAAACAGCACAAGCGGAGACTGTGTAGTTTAAAATCAGAAAGGGTGGGTGTCAAGGTTGTATCCTTTCACCATTCTTATTCAATCTATGCTGAACAAATCATCTGAGAAGATGAACTATATGAAAAATAACATGACATCAGGATTGGAGGAAGGCTCATTAACAACCTGTGATTTGCTGATGACACAACTTTGTTTGCTGAAAGTGAGGATGACTTGAAGCACTTACTATGAAGATTAAAGGCTAGAGCCTGCAGTATGGGTTACATCTCCCCATAAAGAAAATGAAAATCCTCACAGCTGGACCAATAAGTGGCATCACAATAAATGGAAAAAAGATTGAAGTTGTCAGAGATTTCATATTACTTGGTTGCACAATCAACACCACAGGAAGCAGCAGTCAAGACATCAGATGACATATTGCTCTGGGCAAATCTGCTGTAAAAGACCTTTTTAAAGTGTTGAAAAGCAAAGATGTCTCCCTGAAGGCTAAGGTGCCCCTAACCCAAGTTATGGTATTTTCAATCACCTCATATGCATGTGAGAGCTGGACAACAAATAAGGAAGACCAAAGAGTTGATGCTTTTGAGTTGTGGTGTTGGTGAAGAATACTGAAAGCACCATGGACTGCTAAAAGAACTAACAAATCTGTCCTGGAAAAAGTGCAGCTGGAATGGTCCTTGGAAGCACATATGGCCAGACATCATTTGACCTACTTTGATCATGTTGTCAGAAGGGACCATTCCCTGAAGAAGGATATCATGCTTGGTAAAGTGAAAGGTTAACAAAAAAGGGGAAGGTCTTCAACAAGATGGATTGACACAGTGGCTGCAGTGAGCAGCTCAGGTATAGAAGGGATTGTGAGGGTGACACAGGACCAGTTAATGTTTCATTCTGTTGTACATAGGGTTGCTACGAATCAGAGCTGACTCAATGACATCTAACAACAACAACACACGTATTGAACACACTCAAACCTGGCGTAGTTTGTTGAATTATTCTTCAAAATCTTTCACTCTGTCCTCTACATTCATATACATCTATGTATCTATCTACTACCTTCCTATTTATCTGCATGCACGTATATTTATACACACATACATATGTGTAATGTGTATATGTGTGTATATATATGTATGTATGAATGTATATATATAAATATGTATATTTATATATACATATTCACATGGAATATACAGATATTCCAAGTGAATTGATTACATGTGTATATACTTCTAATCTCCTCCACTTAGAAGTAAAGAAAAAACAATAGACATTGGATGGAACAATACCAAGGACATTAAGAATCAGTCATCCAGTTCTCTAAGTAAAGTTCAATAATTGGGTTGACCTCTAGCTGCAAAGACACTTTAATGAGTTCCCACCAGGTCAGTAGTTACTAAAGTCTATATCATATTGAAGAAACTTCCAAATTAAGGGGAAAAGGAAGAAGTGCAAATCCCTGTTCAGGTTCATTGGAGTGACTGTGCTTCAGCTTGTGGGTTGGGCAGTTCAGTCTCTTCTACACATATCATTCCGAGGACCAATATGCAGGAACAGAGCAGCTACCTGAGGAAGCTCTTTTTGCACAGTGGCAGAGGGACAAGTGGGCACATCCAACTGCCAAGCACATTTCCACCCCTCCTTGCAGGTACACTTAACATCCCAAAAGTTAGAGCAAGTCACATCACAGTATAAACTCAAGGGGTGGGTAAGTGAATGGAGGGGAGAAGGTAGGAATTTTTAAACCACACAGTATTCCCTTGTGCTTTTTTCTCTGTTTTTCCCCCCAAGAAAAGTATGAGGCAAGGCATAGCTCATGAGTCCCATGACTCTCAATGTCCGTAGTTCTCATAGAGGTTGGACTATAGGGCAGGGACTTCTAATGATGAGGCCACCAGAAGCTCAGAAGGTTGCAGTCAGAAGTAGACACTCAAGTGATTGAACGACACTCAACACTTACAGGTTGTCTATCCATACTCAATACTTAAAGGGAGCCTTAGCTTAATAGAAGCTTATTTTAAATCTGTACTAACTCCAAAACCTATAGATAATGTTTATTCTTCTACTGATTCTGTGATGCAAAAGAAAGAACATAGATGTAGGGTTTGAAGGACTGCATTCTAGTCCACATTCTGCCATTTATTAGATATATAAAGTTCCTTGAATATGTTACTTCTCCCTGGGGCTCAAGTCCTTCATCTTTACAATGAGATAGAATTGGCATTCTCTTCCAGCTATAAAATGAGATGGTCTAATTTTTCTCCAATACCTTTAAAGATACATGCATCACTAAGTATATAACTAAAAAATTAGTATTTCCCACCCTTGGAAAGACACATACAACCACCAAGATATTCTTTTTCTTGAAGTGGTTCATTTGGTACATTCTTGTAATCAGGGCACATAGCTGGGAGATGATGGTGAACCAGGGATGAGAGTGGCGGTGAAAGGTGAAGGGTAAATTTGTCTGGCTCTCTGCTGCAAGAGTTTCTAACCCTGGTATTGTTGGTTAGATTATCATTCAAAAATACTCCTACCCTCTCCCCTCCATTCCCTTCCCCACCCCTTGAGTTTGTATTGTGATGTGACTTGCTCTAACTGTTGGGAAGTTAAGCATACCTGCAAGGAGGGATGGAAATGTGCTTGGCAGTTGGATGTGCCCACTTGTCCCTCTGCCACTGTGCAAAAAGAGCTTCCTCAGGTAGCTGCTCTGTTCCTCCAGATTGGTCCTCAGAATGACATGTGTGGAGGAGACTGAACTGCCCAACCCACAAGCTGAAGCACAGTCACTGCAACCTACCTGAAGATCTGTGAGAATAAATGATTGTGTTTTAAGCTACTGAGTTTAGCTGCTGTTTTTTACCTGGCAAAAGTGAATTGATACACTAGGCAACATATAAAAGTCACTGGTAATAAAAAAATTAAAAAAAATAAAAAAAACCCAGGATCCAAATTCTGGCTATACTGAACCAGACAGTCCCCAAAAGTGATTTACCCATGAATGTGTAGGTAGACACAAACAAACAACTCTCCCCACATGATTCGGATATAGCCACTCCACAAGCTCTGGTTAGCAACAACCACTTTAAAATATTTTTTCTCAATGTGCAGCCCACAAATGGCCTTCCTCAGACATACGAGCTCCTCGGGGAGCTCATAAAACTTCCCAGAGCCCTCCACAAATCTAATGAGTTGGGCTTTCAGGGTCTGAACCAGGAATTTGTGTATCTAGCAAGCCTTCCAGGTGACTCTGGTGCATAGCAGTTTGAGAACAATGGCTCTTGAACTGTGATTCTCCAGTTAACATGTATCAGAATTATCAGCAGTGTTCATTAAAACACAGATTTATGGGCTCCACCCTCAGAGTTTCTGATGCAGAGTTTAAGGTACAGCCTGAGAATTTGCATTTCTTACAAATCCCACTGATGCCGATGCTGATGCTGTTGCTGATGCTAATGCTGCTGGTCTGGGGGACCACACTTTGAGAACCACTGGTACAGCTCTGGTTCTCAGCCTGGGCTGCACATTGAAACCACCTCAAAACAACCAAAACCAAACTCACTGCCATCAAGTCAATTCCTTTGTGTTTCTAAGGTGGTAAATCTTTACGGAAGTATATTGCCCAGTCTTCCTTCCTTGGACTGGCTGGTGGGTTTGAACCACCAGCCTTCTCGTTAGCAGTCAAATGCCTTAGGCACTACACCACCAGAGCTCACCTAGGGAATTGATTCCCACCTCAGATTTCAGATTTAATTGTTCTGAAGTATAGCCCGGACATTGGGATATTTCAAAGCTCTACCAGGTGAGTTAAACATGTTGTCAAGATAGGAACCACTTGTGTTAACTTTACCCTAAAGCCCATCAAAGAACCTTCCCAGTGAACTTGCTTAATGCTACCTGGCACAGAAAAGCTTCCAGAAATACCAGGGGACAACTTCCACACTGAACCTTGACACCTCTCAGTTTCAGGGCAGAGCCTTGGGGCTCAGCTCTGGTACCCCACTCCTACTTTAATAAGAACAGATCCTCTTTCATTGTTTCCTATAATTTTCTTCCTTCAAAGGTTTCATTTGAGGAAAGAGTCCCTTGACTAAAATAAATATTTGAAAACCACCAGTATAAGAGAAAGGCACTAAACTGAAAATAGGCAGGCCTCACTTTTAGCCTTATATTCATTTAACCTACCTGCACTTCAGCTTCTCACTTGTTCATCTCCAAAAACAACTACCATTTGTATAGCACTTTGCAATTATAAATGGTAGTTTGAGGTACCATATAGTAATTGACAATTTGCCTTACATGACCATCACAATAACCAGTGAGATAAATGTTAGAATCCTTATGTTGTAGATGAGGGAAATAAAATTCAGGTTGAATAACACATTAAATTCACCCAGCAAAGGCATTACTCATGCCCAACTCTTCTAAGTCCAAATTCTGATTCCATCTTGAGACTGTCTTTACTGTCTCCCCTTTCATGACTGACCTGGATTTCAGCCTCATTTCCCTCTTCTTTATACATGTCAGAGTATTTTCTATAGGATCACCCCCTCCATAAGAATCTGGGGTTAATTTTCTCTGAGGCAGAGATGAAAAGGTGTTGTAAAAGCAGGGATTCTCAAAGTTTTCTTCTTGTATCAGCAGCTTTTTAACAGCTGGAAACCTGGAAATTCTCTCACACCCCATCCAACTGAATCAGAAACTCTAGGAGTAAGGCCCAACAAGCTGTGTTTTAGCAATCTCTCTAGGTCATATGGATAAATGAAGTTTATGAGTTATTATTAAAGAATCTCCAATACCATGTTCAAGAGGCTTGTCACTGAGAAAGAATTGTGGCATGGCTAGTGTTGCAGAAGCAGGCTCATGCGGTCTTGCAAGAGCCAATTGCTAAATTTTCAAGAACTTTTTAAGCTGCTTAGGTGTATTTACACCTTAGAAATTGGCACCTTTTTTTTTTTTCTTTTGTCCAGAGAGCCAGTTTATTAGCACCCAATTAAAATAAAATGCTGATCAAATGGGGGCTCTGGTAGCATAGTGCCTAAGGCACTTGACTGCTAACCAGAAGGTGGCGGTTCAAACCCACCAGCCATTCCTCAGAAGGAAGGTTGGGCAATCTACTTCCGTAGTGATACTGCCCTGGAAACCCAAGGAGGGGTCGCTATGAGTCGGGTCTGACTTGATGGCACACAACACAACAACAAATGTGTCAGTTCTTGAAAGTAGGCTGCAACTGTATCCCCAAGGTGAAGATTCCACCTTGAGAGGAATAAAAGCCTGCCTTGATTATACCTGGTGCCCTACCAGCTTTATCCACCAAAAGCTGGAGAACGCACAGCCAAATTCACTTAAAAATTTCTACAGCTTGCCATTGTTTTTAGAATAGAGTACAAAAGCCTTAACAGCATTGAAAAGCCTTCCATGGCCTACCTCTACCTGTACTCATCTCATGTCTGATCACCCTCCCCTCCTATCTTTTCTACACTATAATCATATGCAAACCATTTCCTATTCTCCTGTATCATCAGGCCTTCTCTACCTTTGGTCCACTGTACGTGCTATTTCTCAACTCATTCTTCAAATCTTAGTTCAGGTACAATCTTCTCCAGAAAGTCTATCTTGATATTTCTTCCCTTCTGTCTAACCTTATCCTTGCCTCCTCCCCACCCAAGTCTGGGTTATGATACACCCTTCTTCTGTGCTCCCATGGTGTGGTGGTTAAGGTATTTGCCTGCTAATCAGAAAGTCAGTGGCTGGAACCCACTAGCCTCTCCATAAAAGAAAGATGAGGCATTCTGCTTCTATAAAGATTTATAGCCTTGGAAACCAAATGGGGGTCACTATGAATCAGAATCAACTCAATGACAGTAAGTTTGGTTTGGTTTTTGGTCTGTGCTCCCACAGCCCCTTGCCATGCCTCTATAAAAGTCCTTAAAAAAAAGAAAAAAAGAAAAAAAACTCACTGATGTTGAGTCAATTTTACTCATAGCAACCCCTCCTTGTGTTTCCAAGATGGCATCTCTACAGAAGTAGATTGTCCAATCTTCTTTCCAAGGAGTGGCTGGTGGGTTTGAACCACAAGCCTTCTGGTTAGCAGTCAAATGCCTTAGGCACTATGCCACCAGAACTCCTTACCACCTGAATAAATAATAATTGTCTGGTTACTTATCTCTCTCTGTATTTAGAGTATGGATTAAATATTAAGTATGTTCCCTCAAAATATGTGTTGCAATCCTAATGCTTATTGCTATGGATGTAATCCCATTTGGAAATAGAGTTTTCTTTATTATGTTAATGAATCCATACCAATTTAGGGTGTGTCCAAAACCTAATAACTTCTGAAATGTTAAAAGAGCAGATTAGACACAGATACAGGTATACAATGGGAAGACAAACAGATTGACAGGAACCAAGGAATGCCTAGGGCAACCAACAAGGAAGGCACTGGCAAGGTGAAGATCCTGATTTTGACTTTTAGCTCCCAGAACCAGAAAGAATAAATTTCTGTTCTTCAAAGCCATCCACCTGTAATTTTTGTTACAGCAGCACTAGCTAAGACAAGCACCAACATCTCAACCTTTCTTAGCCCCATCACAATCCAGTCACAAAAAATGTAAACTTTTGGAATAAAAACTTCCAGAATGAGTCTTTTTACAAGGTAAGAAAACAAGTATCAACAGCCTACAAGCTCTGGGATGCATCACCCTACTGCCCTCCAGTGGTAAATAAACTTGCATGATTTCCTAGGGATTGGGTTCAACCCGACAAATTCCAGGCACTGCACATAGCCCTCGTTTTAGTTTATGATACCTATAGCTGAATACCATTGATTCTATAAATTCTAGAAATTACAGAGGAATAAAATTGATAGACTATATTAATTTCCAACACATCAGAATTTCCCTTGCTAGCACATGCAAGGATTTGGATGCAAAAAAACTGTGCTCCAAAGAACAAAGAAGTCAATACATCATGATGTCAGTATGAGCCATATGAGCCATACTCAGCAGTCCAGCCTAGCCCAGAATGCTATTTACAAATTTACAAGAAAGCTTGTGGAATTTCAGAAATCCTACAACCTCGTAAATAATGCATCTTGTTCTGTGTGAACCATACAGTGAATAATACATCAGACACAGAGGATCTGAAATCCAGAACAAAGAATGAGATTTTGGGTGACCTGAACTGTGTGTTAAAAGCAATGCAGTATTACGAACATTAACACTACCTAAGTACGTAGTGTGTTAAAATAATAATAATAATAACACAGGAGCAGGGTTGGGAAACAGCTTTAATTCCTTAGAATTAAAATAGAAACTATCTCTGTTTAAGAATTATTCATGAAAGAATGCAAAGAAAGCATTGCTGGGAAGTATTTAATCCCTTAGACATAAGGATATTAAAGTAGCTGGGAACATTAATTTGTTGATCTTCATGGTGCTCTGAGGAGTTAGGGAAAGCAATCTGCAGTCAGCATATGGGGGAACAGTAGAGGAAAGTTAAAGTGGCTTCCCAGCACTTTCAACCAGCCTCAGTTCTCAAAATGTTGCCAATCATCCAAGCCCCAGGGTCCACAATCTGGTGCCCCTTTCACTATTCAAGGTGCACTGAATGTGAGAAGTTATCGCATCTTTAAAAAAAAAAAAAAAAAAAAAAAACTAACAAGGAGCCAAACCAGGAAGAGTAAAAAGAACAGTGCTGCTATGGTTTCTGTAGCTATCTGGCTGAAAAAGTATGATGGATGATAGTAGAAAGCTTTCCAGGCTGCCCAGTACCATCATTTAATTTCTGCTTACAGACACTGCCCCTGGCCACACAAGTATCATGTGGCCAGTTTTGGCCAGTCACAGAACTCCATAACCCCCGATTAAATGACTGGGCAAGGACTAGGGCTTGTCACCTAAACCCCACCTAAGCAGGGGGTTTGTCAGATTTCCTCTTTGAATTATTATACAGACCACAAAGAAAACACCAAACTCACTGCTGTGAAGTCAATTCGACTCATAGCAACCCCTCCTTGAGTTTCCAAGGTGGTAACTCTAAGGATGTAGATTGCCCAATGTTTCTTCCAAAGAGTGGCTGGTGGGTTTGAACCACCAAATCTTCTGATTAGCAGTCAAACGCTTTAAGCACTACACCAACAGAGCTCCCATTACATAGACAGTGTAAGAAAGTGTCTTTGGATGGAGCTTACTAAACTCAGAGTCTGTGAATCTGGAAGTGCTTGTGACAGTAGAAGATATTTTGTCTAGAAGCTGCATAAAGGAAGAAGAGGCAAGAAATGGAGACAGAGATGGAGCCTCCAATGACAGCATAGGAGCTATTAGGAGCTATAATGACCTCCAGACTTCCCATTTGTGTGAACCGAAATTTCTCTTTTTAAAGTTTGTTGGATATTTTTTTTTTTCTGTCAGTTGCAAATGCAAAGCTCATGAATACACTGTGGGCATGGGGTACATATTAGAAGTGTCAATAGCTTCATTATATTTGGATACCATTTTATCAGTAGTCAACTTGGTGAAAATAAATGGATTATCAAATGGTAAAATATAGTTAAGTGTGAAGAATCCCAAGTAAATATATAAAGCAAAGGCCAGAGCTTAGTAATCATGCAACTTCTATCACTCTGAAAAGGAAAGGAAGTGAGTTTGCCTTAGGTTTATCACCCAGTCTTTAAGGAACAGAATACCACACTCTCTAGATGGTAATCACCCAAATAATTTGTTTTCCTAAATAGAGAATGATCATAATAATGTCATAGACTGCCAGAAGAATGAAAAAAATCTGTCTTGGGAGGAGCACAATCAAAATGCTCTTTAGAAGTGAGCATGGTGAGACTCTGTCTCATGTACTTTGGACATGTTATCAGGAGGGACCAGTCTCTGTAGAAGGACATCATGCTAGGCAGAGTCAGTCAGTAAAGAAAGAGGAAGACTGCCAAAGGGGCAAGGAGGCCACATATTCTGACCCCCTCTAACCCCACAAGAGGAAGACAGAATCACCATCAGTAGCCCAAGGCCTATCCCTGTGAGGCCAGACATGCTGCCTCCCTCCAGCCCTTTCACCAACCCTAACACCAACCGTTCCTCCTGCAGCACCACCACCTCTCTGCTGGGTTCGATAATTCACTGCAGTGGCCACACAGAATTCACAGATTATGGGGTTTATTAGGGAAGAAACAGGCTACAATTCAAGTTCAGAAATGCACTCGGTCTCTCACACTGTCTCTCAGCTGACAATCTCTCAGTCTCTCTCAGCAGTGCATGTATCTCAAGATCTCTCCTAGCAGTGTGTGTCTCTCATGTCTCTCTCTCAGCAGCATGTGTCTTTCATGTCTCTCAGGAGCACATTTCTCTCAGCAGCATGTCTTTCTCAGCCAGCGGTCAGAGAGACTTCTTCTGCCTCTAGAAGGGCTCCTTTTGAGCCTGGCAGAGTGACCATTAACCAATTCCAAATCAGAACTCTATACATCTGAGAGAGAGCAAACTTCCCGAAAATTTCTTTCTGCTGGTTCAACAGAAATACCCCAGGTGTATAATTTTAGCAATCAAGAACTACTCAGTTGCTCATGGCAAATTCCATCACAGAGTTTACAAAGACATGGCAGCATAGTGCCTAAAGCACTTGACTGCTAACCAGAAGGCTGGCAGTTCAAACCCACCAGCCACTCCTCGGAAGGAAGATTGGGCAATCTACTTCCATAGTGATACTGCCTTGGAAACCCAAGGAGGGGTCATTATGAGTTAAGTCCAACTGGACGGCACATAACAACAAAAATGTAATTTACCACATTGCAAAGATCCTCAATGAGATGAATTGGCACAATGGCTGCAACAATTGGCTCAAATATGGCAATGATTGGGAAGGGCACAGTTTTGTCCTGTTGTACGTAGGGTAATTATGAGTTGGAACTGACTCTACAGCACTTAACAACAATAACAATAAAAATTATAACCAATATTTACATCCCTAGTGTTTTACATAAAGAGCTATTGTAGTGTAGTGGATAAGGCATTTGGCTGTTAATGATAAGGTCAGTGGTTCAAATTCATCTGCTGTTCTGCAGGAGGAAGACAAGGCAATCTACTGCCATAAAGATTTACAGGCTTGGAAACTCTGTGAGGGTAGCTGTGAGTTGAAATCAACTTGATGGCAGTGGTAGTGTGTTACATAAAATAACTCAATTAAGTTTGAAACTACCCCTTGTAGGAGATTCTATTGTTATCCCTTTTTGACAGATTAGAAAACTGAGCACAGAGAGCTCAAGTAACTTGTCCAAAGTCACACAGTAGTAAGTGATAGAGGCAGTATTGGCAACCAGCTGTTTTAGTGCTGGAGTCATGCCTTTAACCACTTGGCTATACTGCCTGCCAGGAAACACAGCAAATGGCAGCAACAAGATTTAAATCCAAGTGTATAGGACTCTAACTTTTTGCCACCCCACGTTGCTCCACAAAAAAAAAAAAAAAAAAAGTGCTTTTGCAGTCCAAAGACTGAAAGAGTGTTGGTACCTTTTTTTGTCTCTGTCCCATGTATATTTGGATACTTCATAAACCTAAATTGCCTTATCGCTTTCACACATTCATCTTTTTCTACTAGAACTGAGTGCTAACTGTAAAAACCGTACATTTAAATCTATCATATATGCTACAACCTCCTGATTTCAACCACCATTGCTCTTCAAATGACCCCATATTCAGGCAGGACCATCACCTGAGCACCAGTCCCATCTATGCCAGCCTGCCAGGAGCACCATCACCTCAAAAGACCCACAGCTGAGCTCAAAGCTGGTCTGCTTCCAAAATTCACCATATCTGTCAAATGGAACAACTCAATCTTCTAATCATTCAGATTTCCAAACTTATAGTAGTTCATCCATATATTTTCTTGTTCCTTTGTAATTTTTATTCCTCCTTCTCCTTCATTTCCACATTCAATCACCAATTCCTGCTTCTCACAATACCCCAGTCAACTCCATATCAGTTGCTTCCATACCAACCCAGGTCCTCATCTCTTGTCTGGAATGTTATGAGAGCTACTCAATCAATCTCTCCCTCCAATCTCCCTATCTCAATTTATCTACAATAGAGTTTCATTCATTTATTCACTCGCCTAATCTTATATTCCTACTATGTGCCTGTATCTACGCAAGGTGTTGAGTTGTCCATGCTGGGAGTACAAAAAAGGAGGTTGTCCCTCTGACATCAAGTATCTTCCTAAGGTAACATCTGGAAATTAAGTGTTTTGCATCACTCCCCACCCAAGGCTTCACATTATCTACAGAAATAAATTTCTAACTTCTTTTGCTCTCATACATGGCCTTCTGTCACTCAGCCCCAACCTAACCCACCTACCATATTTCCCAAAATGCTTTTCATGTGCTCTTTGATCCATGCAACTCATAGCCATCAAACTCACCAATGTCTTCCACTTTGTAGAATGCCCCTCTAACCACAACCTGATAACTGATAACCACCAGCACACTGAGAACAGAGATTGTACCTTATATTACTTCTAATGTCAAAAACCATGTTCAGAATCCTTAGCTATTTATCAATTCCCTCCTCAGGAGTGTTGGATAAAATCTGAAGAGTTAGTCATTATCCAGTGGAGAAATATTATAGGCAGAGTCTGAAACTGTGTGTCCATATTATACCCAGGAATCAGGGATGCAAACCAACAGAGGAATACCATCTATAAAAACTCTGGCTTCCTCTGGCCTCAGGTGTAAAAGTTACCAAGAGAGCAATAGCCATGAGAAAAGTTTGTGGTTAGATCCATGATTTCTAGGGCATAGAGTCCAGGGTCCTCCCAAAATCACTTTCATCACAACCATTCCAGAAAATACATGAATCCCTACATCTCTTCTACAAAAGATAGTCTTTATGGATACAGAGTATTTTTCTGAAACTTGACAAGCTTCATCAGCCACTTGGAGAGGGATCTATGTAGGAGATCCTGGATAGAGAGGGAGAACAATGTGGAACAAAACTCAAAATCATTGGGGCAAAGAAAAAAGGGGGTACCAGGTTTGCTGGTCTGATAGAGCCTGGTGGAATCCCTGAGACTATTGCCCCTAGCTGCCCTTCAGGTCTGGAATTGAACTCACACCTGTGGCTTCCAGCCAAACAAAAGACAGGCATATAAGTTGAACATTTACCTGAGGTAGATACACTCGTTGGAGAGAAGAATCATGGGAGAAAGAAGGGCTGTTTATGCACAGGGAGACAGCACAGGGGGCAAGAGTGCATGGAGGGATGGACACAGGGAAGAGGTAACTATCAGGAGGAAGTGGGAGGGGAGCTGTTGCATTGGGATAAATCGTAGCCAATGTCATGAGACAAAGTGTGTGAACTGCTGTATGGAAAGTGAATTTGCTCTGTAAACCTGCACCCAAATCACAGTTTAAAACAAAAAAGAAGAAGAAGAAGAAGAAGAAAAAAACTTGACAAGTTTCTACATGTTGAATATAGCTCTGCATATAGCTTTGGAAACCACGTTATCCTCCATACGCAAAGATAGTATTATTACAAGTCAGATAATTATAATTAAAGCCCCCTGACCTGGTAATTGCATGACCAGTAAAGTCTTAAAATCTGTAATGCATTCCTCAAATATAAACTTTTTGATGTTGTTAGGTTCTGTCAAGTCAATTCCACTTTCAGTGACCCTATGTACAACAGAATGAAACACTGCTCAATACCGTGTCATTCTTATAATCATTGCTGTTTGAGCCCATTGTTGCTGCCACTGTGTCAATCCATCTCACTGAAGTTCTTCCTCTTTTTTACTGACCCTCTATTTTACTAACCATGATATCCTTCTCCAGGGACAAGTCCTTTCTGACAACATGTCGAAAGTACTTGAGACAAGATTTCATCATCCTCGCTTCTAAGGAGCATTCTAGCTGTACTTCTTCCAAGACATACTTGTTAGTTTCTGGAATATTCTTCACCGACACCGTAATTCGAATGCATCACATCTTCTTCGGCCTTCCTTAGCCATTGTCCAGCTTTCATATGCATATAAAGTGACTGGAAATACCATGGCTTGGATCAGGTGCACCTAGTCCTCAAAGTGACCTTGCTTTTTAACACTCTAAAGAGTTCTTTGCAACACGTTTGCCTGTCTTTTGGTTTCATGATTTCTTGATAGCTACTTCTATGGTCACTCATCATAGATTCAAGTAAAATGAAATCATTGATGACTTCAATCTTTTCTCCATTTATCATGATGTTGCTTATTAGTCCAGTTGTGAAGATTTTTATTTTCTTTATGTTGAGGTATAATCCATATTGATTTTCAGCAGTAAATGCTTCAAGTCCTTTGCTTTCAGTGTGAAAGTTTGTGTCATTTGCACATCACAAGTTATTTATAAGTCTTTCTCTAAGCCTGATGCCATGTTCTTTTCCATAGAGTTCAGCTTCTTGGATTATTTGCTCAGCATATTGCTGAAATAAATATGATGAAAAGATAAAATCCTGGTGCATACTTTTCCTGATTTTAAATTATGAACTATCCCCTTGTTCTGTTCAAATGATTGACTCTTGCCCTATGTACAGTTCTACAGGAGGACAATTCAGTGCTCTGGAATTTCCTTTCTTCACAAAGTTATCTTCCTTGTTTGTCTTAGTGTGGAAGCTCTGTTGAAATCTGCCCACCATGAGGGACCCAGCTACAATTTAAAATACTGGTGACATAGCTTCCAGCATCACAGCAACACACAAACTACCACAGTACAACAAACTGACAGATGGTGATAGAAGTATAGACTTAGACCTGATTAAACATTAGCCCCAATCTTAATTGCTAAACCAAGATTTACAATAATAATAATAATAATAATAATAATAACCTCAAACTCACAGCCATTCAGTCAATTTTGACTATAGTGACCTACATTGGGTTTCCAAGGCCCTAAATCTATAGAAGAGGACTGCCCCATCTTTCGTCTGCAGAGCTGTTGGTAGGTTCAAACAAATGACGTTTTGATTAGCAGCCAAATGCCTTAACGACTACACCACAAATGAGAGTTCAAATTCCAACTGAAGTCACAGATTTGGAAGAAAAAGAGAAGTAGGGTTTCATTATGATTTCAAACTGTCAAATCCTGGGTATATCCCGTCCAGAGAAAAGGACCTTAGTTTGGGCTGACTCCAGTATTAAAATGAGGCAATATTTTGCTATAGCAATGATTGATGCTTACCTCTCCCACCTTGAGCTACAATCATGACTATATTTAACATTCATGGGGGAAAAATAAAAAAAGTTTTAAAAATATTGAAAATTGTGTGTCTACCATAGAAATAGTTGCTCTTTATGGTTTCACACTTAGTATGACACCACATTAAGAATAGGAAACAGAGGAGG
>NW_006922016.1:2159444-2164478 GCF_000298275.1 Orycteropus afer afer | reverse complement strand
AAAAAAAAAAAAAAGAATAGGAAACAGATGAGAAGTGGTTGTAAATATTAATAAATACAATGACATGAATGATCTTGGATTTTTCAACCTCTATTTTGGAGTAAAGGCAATAATACTTCCAATTTTATCATTGGTTTAAATACACTATATCTCTAGGTCTCCTAGAGGCACCATGCATGACTGTAAAAATGAGCAAAGGGACTAGACTTCCAGGTGGATAATGTTGCCTGGGAAACTGCTTACCTTCTATCTCCAACAGAATAGACAATTCTGCATGTATACCTCCTCTGAGTTGGAAATAGAGCTGGAAAATTGTGCTTGAAAATTTTATGCTTGCACAGTCCTGTAGAAAATATGGGGCCTTTAAGACTCACACAGAAAGTTACATCCACCTGTAAGGCTTTTTCCCCAGAATTTTACAAAATAGTTTGTATCTCAGGAGTGGGAGGACAGGAGAAAGAAACATAACAGCAAGCGTTGATGACTTCTAAGAGACCTCCATGGACTGAGATCTGGGAACTGCAAAATCTGCATCCTACTTAGTGCTTTAACTCACCTACTGAATGAAATGAAATTTAAAATAATCTTTTTGAAGTGATGTGAATGATTGTATGTTCTCTTGTCCTCTCTTCTCAGTTTTATCAGAAGAAATACGATATGGAACAGCATTTGTGCTCTTCTCCTGTTGTTGGTATTGTTATTACAGGCCAAGTCATTGCTGACCTATATCCACTGTGTTTGAATTGATTCCAACTCATAGCCCCCAGAGTAAAACTGCCTCATAGGCTGTAAATCTTTACCAAAGCAGACTGCCACATCTTTCTCCCATGAGGTAGCTGGTGTGTTTGAACCATTAACAAGTGCTTTAACCACAGCACCACCAAAGCTCCTTTTCCAAACTATAATGACCCTATATACAAGAGAATGAAACACTTTCCAGTTCTGCATCAACCTCACAATCAATGCTGTTTGAGCCCATTGCTACAGTCACTGGTCAATCCATCTCCCTCATGGTCTTTCTGTTTTATGCTGACCTTCTTTTTTACCTACCATGATGTCCTTCTCCAGGCACTGATGTCTCCTGATAACATGTCCAAAGTCCATGAGATGAAGTCTCACCATCCTTGCTTTTAAGGAGCATTCTGGCTGTACTTCCTCTAAGATTTATTTATTCTTCTGGCAGTCCATCGGATATTGAATATTCTTCACCAATGCCGTAATTCAAATACTTCACATCTTCTTTGGTCTTCCATATTCATTGTCCAGCTTTCCTGTCCTATAAGAGGCAATTAAAAATATCATGGCTTTGGTCAGATGCACTATAGACTCCAAAGTGGCATCTTTGCTTTTTAACACTTTAAAGAGGTTTTTGCAGCAGATTTGCTCAATACACTGCATAATTTAATTTCTTGATTGCTACTTCAATGGGTGTTATTGAGGATGCAAGCAAAATGAAATCCTTGACAACTTCAATCTTTTCTTCATTTATCATTATGTTGCTTATTGGTCCAGTTATGAGGATTATTTATTTATTTATTATTGTCATTTGGGTGAAAATTTACAGAACAAATTCACTTTCCATACAGAAGTTCACATTCACTTTGTCTCATGACATTGACTACAATTTACCACAATGCAACACTCCCCTCCCACTTACTCCCAACAGTTACCTCTTCCCTGTGTCCATCCCTCCATGCACTCCTGCCCCCTGAGCTGTCTCCCTTCTTTCTCCCAAGATTATTCTCTCTAAGCAGTGTATCTACTGCAGGTAAATGTTCAACTCATATGCCTGTCTTTTGTTTGGCTGTAAGCCACAGGTGTGGATTCAATTCCAGACCTGAGGGGCAGCTAGGGGCCATAGTCTCAGGAGTTCCACCAGGCTCTATCAGACCAGCAAACCTGGTTCCCCTTTTTTTCTCCAAATGATTTTGAGTTTTGTTCCACATTGTTCTCCCTTTCTATCCAGGATCTCCTAAATAGATCCTCCTCCGAGTGGTTGACAGTGGTAGCCAGGCACCATCTAGTTCTGGTTTCATAGTCATATAGGCTGCAGATCGCATGGTGTACCAGTCACTAGGACTAATTGTTTCCATGTATCTTTGGTTTTCTACATTCTTCTTTGCTCTGGATGAGGAGAGACCCATTTTTACACCTAGAGGGCTGCTTGCAAGATTTTAAGATCCCAGTCGCTATTCGCCAAAGTAGGAGGTAGAGCAATGTTTTGGGTAGTACGTTATGCCAATTGAGCTTTTTGTCCCCTGTGACTATGATCCCGAGCCCACAGGTTCAACTACTCTCTCCCTCTGGGTAGCTGGCTGTGACCAAGAAGTGACTACAACCTTGCCCCTTGTCAGCTCTACTATACCCCTGGGAATTCAGGTCATACAAATACACTTATAGGACCATTGTCTGCCAATCCTATACATGGACTTGGGTACACTCCCTACTTCATAGACATACCTAATAATTCAGGCTTTCCATCCATCTATGCACCCATATACCCATGTTTGCCTTCACTGACAACATAGTACTGTATGTGCAAAAGGGTTCATCTTTGTTGTCTGTACCTCCCATGTACCTCTCTATGTCTTTCTCTTCCTCAGTGCCACCATGTTGATCACTCACATTTGGTACATTGACCTTCTCTTCACTGAAATCAATACTTATCTCTTCCTATCTAACAGTGATCACTACCCTACCCTCCCACACATGGTACCCAACAAAGGAAATTTCCTTCTATAGATAAAACTTTCCTTGACTTTTACAATAATGAACTAATACAATATTTGTCCATCTGTGATTGAATTATTCCACACAGCATAATGTCTTCCACGTTCATCCATGTTATGTGGTGTTTTGCAGATTCTAGGTTATTCTTTAGGGTTGCATATTTTTCCATTGTGTGTATGTACCATAGTTTGGTTATCCATTCCTCAGTTGATGGACACCTAGATTGTTTCCATCTTTTCGTTATTGTAAATAGTGCGCGATGAACATGGGTGTGCATATGTCTGTTCTTGTCATGGCTTTCACTTCTTTAAGATATATACCTAGTAATGGAATGGCTGAGTCAAATGGTATTTCGAATTCCAACTTTTTAAGGAATCCCCATATTGTTTTCCACAGTGGTGGTACCATTTTACAGTCCCATCAGCAGTGTATGAGAGTCCTAATCTCTCCACATCCTCAGAACATTTCTTATTTTCTCTCTTGTTGAACTTTGCTACTAGTGCTGGAGCAAAATGGTATCTCATTGTTGTTTTGATTTACATCTCTCTAATGGCTAATAATCATGAGCATTTCTTCATATGTTTGTTGGCCATTTGAATATCCTCCTTGGTGAAGTGTCTATTCATGTCTTCTGCCCATTTTTTATTGGATTTTTTTGTCTTTTTTTTTCTGAGGTGTTGGAGTTTTCTATAAATTCTAGAGATAAGTCCCTTGTCAGATATGTCATCACCAAATATTTTTTCCCAATCTGCAGGTTCTCTTTTGACTCCTTTGGAGAAGTCTTTGGAAGCACATAAAGATTTGATTTTTAGAAGGTCCCGATCATCTGGTTTCTCTTCTGTTGTTTGTGCATTTTAAGTTATGCTTGATAGTCTATTTATGCCATATATTATGGCCCCTAAATTTGCCTAGTTTTTCCTTGAGGAACTCTATAGTTTTAGGTTTCACATTTAATCTTTGATCCATCTGGAGTTCATTTTTGTGTATGGTGTGATGTACAGATCTTGTTTCATTTTTCTGTAAATGAATATCTAGTTTTGCCAGCATCATTTATTAAACAAACATTCTCTTCCCCATTTAATGGATTTCAGCCCTTTGTCAAAGATCAGCTGACCATAGGTCGATGGATCTATTTCCAGGTTCTCAATTCTATTCCATTGGTCTATGTATCTGTCATTGTGCCAATACCAGGCAGTTTTGACTACTGTTGCTCTGTAGTACATTTTGAGATCTGGCAGTGTGAGACCTCTTACTTTGTTCTTCTTCTTCAATAGTGCTTTGCTTATCCAAAGTCTCTTTCCTTTTCATATAAAGTTAGTGACTGGTTTTTCTATATTCTTAAAGAATGTTGATGAGACCTATATTGAGATTACATTGAATATATAGATTCCTTTGGGTAGAATTGACATTTTTACAATGTTCAATCTTCCTATCCATGAGCATGGGATGTTCTTCCATTTATGTAGAACTCTTATGATTTCTTCAAGTAGTTTTTTATAGTTTTCTTTGTACAGGTCTTTTGTGTTCCTGGTAAGATTTATTCCCAAGTATTTTATTGTTTTGGTAGCTATTGTAAATGGTATTGATTTCCTTACTACTTTTTCAGCAATCTCTTTGCTGGTGTAGAGGAATCCAATTGATTTTTGAATGTTGATCTTGTATCCTGCCACGATGCTAAATCTCTCAATTAGTCCCAGTAGATTTTTGAGTGACTCTCTTGGGTTTTCTAGGTATAGAATCATATCATCAGCAAATAGAGATAGTATGACTTCTTCCCTACCAATTTTGATGTCTTTGATTTCCCTTTCTTGCCCAATGGCCCTGGCTATGACATCCAGTAAAATGTTGAATAGAAGTGGTCATAGAGGGCATCCTTGACTGGCTCCTGTTGTCAAGAGGAATGGTTTCAGTCATCTCTCTCCATTGAGAATAATGTTGGCTGTTGGTTTTGCATTGATGCCCTTTATTATGTTGAGGAATGTCCTTTGTATTCCTATTTTGCTGAGAGTTTTGAGCAAGAATGGGTGTTGGATTTTAGGAAATGCCTTTTCTGCATCAATTGATATGATCATGTCTTTCTTCTCCTTATTTATGTGGTGGATGACATTGTTTGTTTTTCTAATGTTGAACCTTCCCTGAATACCTGATATGAACCCCACTTGGTCATAATGAATGATTTTCTTGATATGTTGTTGGAGTCTATTGGCTTGGATTTTGTTGAAGATTTTTGCATCTATATTCATGAGGAATATTTGTCTGCAGTTTTCCTTTTGAGTGATGTCTTTGCCTGGTTTTGGTATCAAG
>NW_006922016.1:2158142-2159209 GCF_000298275.1 Orycteropus afer afer | reverse complement strand
TGTTAAATTTGCCAGTGGTTTGTCAATTTTATTGATCTTTTCAAAAAACCAACTTCTGGTCTTGTTGATTTTTTCTATAGCCCTTCTATTTTCTATTTCATTGATTTCTGCTCGAATCTTTATTATTTCCTTTCTTCTGGTGACTATAGGCTTTCCTTGCTGTTCTTTTTCTAAATGTTGGAGATAATGGTTTAAACTGTTGATTTTGGCTCTTTGTTCTTTTTTGATGTGTGCATCTATTGCTATAAATTGGCCTTTGATCACTGCTTTTGCTGTGTCCCAAGATTTTGGTATGTTGTGTTTTCATTCTTGTTTGAGTCAAGGAATTTTTGAATTTCAATTTTTATTTCTTGTCTCACCCAGTCTTTCTCAAGACAGGTATTGTTCAGTTTCTGTTCTGTTTACCTAGTACTGCTCTGACAAGAATATACCACAAATGGGATAGCCTTAAAAAACAGGAGTTTACTCTTACAATTTGGAGGCTTTAATCCAAGTTAAAAGTGCCAGGCTCTAGGGGCTGGGTGAAAGCCCCTCAACCCTGAGGTCCAGCTCTACCTTCTGCTCCTGGCCCACTGAAGCTAGAGACATTTCTTCACTCAGACAGCTAATGGCCACTGAGGCTGAAAAGCCCAAGGTTGACAAGTAAAATGGCACACTCCCAATGTCAACAAATCATACAGCAGGCAATTAACTTAAGTCTATTGTAAGTCCCAAGGTCAGCAGAGCATGGCAGGCTGCTGAACAATGACACAGCTACATGCAGGGTCCAAGCGTACCATAAACTAGGGACCATTCCAAAGGATTCTTCTTATATACAGGAAGCAGACCACATACCTAAAGGCAGCTACTCAGCTGCTTGTGGTAGATCCCACCATGGAGTTGATTGCCAGTCCCACCATGGAGAATAACTACCACCAGCAGTGAAGCCATTCAACCAGGCCCAGCCAAGTTGACACACAAACATAACTACACAGTTTTCATGTGTTTACTCTTCTTCTGTTGATCTTCCTATTGTTGATTTCTAATTTGATAGCATTATGATCTGAGAAGATGCTTTGCAGTATTTC
>NW_006922016.1:2132729-2157592 GCF_000298275.1 Orycteropus afer afer | reverse complement strand
TTATCCAATTGCAACTCTCCATCTCTTGAGTGGTGCATTTAATCCATTAACATTCAATGTAATTATTGACAAGTATGAATTTGTTGCTGTCATTTTGTTATGTGTTTTTTTATGGTGTCCCTTGTTTCTTTGTTCCATATTATTTTCTGTGCTGAGCTCATTATGTTTATGAATTGTGTTATCATTTCCTTTGTTGCTGTTTTTTTCGTAGTTGCTGAATATTTGTGCTTATCCTCTTTTTTATTGTGATGTGAAGGTTTATCATTTTTCTTTAAGGTTGCTCTGTGATTTATAATTTTCTCCCCAAGATTAGAACAGTCCATTCTATCTTGCAACTCTCTTGACTTCCTCACCATTTAGAAGTTCTGTAATCACATAGTATTTTCCTCTCTTTTTGGTTTGTAATTGTCTACACTTGCCAATTGATGTCTCTGGTTCCCTGTTTACAATAAAGTTCATTTTACTTTGGATATGTCCATAGCTGTGGTTTCCGGGTTATGTCATCTTGTGTATTAATGGTCAGTTGTTATTTGCTATTTTTGGTTCTTTGTTCAAAGGACTCCCTTTAGCATCTCTTTTAAGGTTGGTCTAGTTTTAACAAATTCCCTTGGTTTCTGCTTATCTGTAAATCTCCTAATTTTACCATCACATTTGAGGGACAATTTTGCAGGGTATATAATTCTTGGTTGAAAATTTCTCTTTTTCAGGGTTTTATATATACCATCCCATTGCCTTCTCTCTTGCATGGTTTCTGCAGAGAAATCAGAATTTATTCTTACTGGTTGTCTGTGGAAGTAATTTTTTGTTTTTCCCATGCTGTTTTCATATTCTTTCTTTGCCTTTAGTTTTGATGAGTTTGATGATGATATGTCTTGGTGATTTTCTTTTGGAGTCTATCCTTCTTGGGGTTCATTGGACTTCCTGAATGGCTATATTCTCATTGTTCATCATATCAGGGAATTTCTCTTCCAACAAATCTTGGACAATTTTCTCAGTGGTTTAATTTTTCTATTCTTGTTCTAGAATTCCAATGACATGTAGGTCATTCCTTTTGATGGTATGCCACATGAACCTTAGGTTTTCTTCATTTTGTTTTGATCTTTTTTCTGATTGATCCCTTTCCAAAGAAGTATTCAGGTATTTGTCTTCAATCTCATTAATTCTGTCTTCCATTGCTTCAATTCTACTCCTTTGCCCTTTCAATGTGTTATCTATTTCTGACAATTTAGTATTAATCTTCTGGATTTCTATCTGTACATTTTGAATCATTTCTAATTTTTCATTTATTTTGTTATTTTGTAATTGTATTTTCTTTCAAAATTCTTCTAGGGTTTTGTCCATGTTTTCCTTGGTCTGTCTCTCAATCCTTTGACAATATCTAAATATAATTCTTTTCAATTCCTTATCAGAGTTCCAATGCTACTTCTTCCTCAGGGATATATTCTGGGTCTGTATCCTGCTCTCTTGTTTCTACCATTTTATCTTGCTTCTTTGTGTGAACTGTGATGATCTGTTGTCTCTGAGACATCATGACATTGTTGTATTTAGATCTCAGTTAACTGTTTGTGAAGAGCACCCAAGGGGGAGTCAGGCTTTTCTTTGGTGGTGTTTATCATTGGCCCGTTGGTGGAGAAGGAAGTAGTGGCTCTCACTCAGTAAATGAAATTGCAGGAGGTGTAGGTATAGTTCTGTCATATAGGGACTGTTGCTGTCTTCCACTCCTTTAGACAAAAAGAGCAATTGAATAGCCATCAAAAAAGTAAAAGCACATGGACAAAAAGCACACTGTGTAATCACACAGGAACAGTAACCAAAAAAAGGGAAAAAGAAGAAAAAAAACAAAACAAACAAACAACAAAAAAAAAACCCTGCTTTATCTGGGGATAGGGCAATAAGAGAAAAAGGTAGAGAAGGAGAATAGTGAATAAATAAATGGGAAAAATGAAAAAAGAAAAATAAGGAATGGAGTTAACCATGAGAAAGAAGGAAAAAAAAAAAAAAAAACTGCAACCAGAAACAGAGAAAAGAAAAAAAGCTGAAAACTAAGATCTGGGAGGGAAAGAATAAAGAATAATATAAAAAAAGAGAAAATGAATAATAATAGTAGTAGTTTAAAAACAGACAAAAACAAGCAAACTAAAAAACAGAAAAAAGAAAGAAAAAAATCGGGGGAGGGCAGGGCGGGGCACCCAGGTTCCGTCAGAGCACACAGATTAGGATGGAGTTCCTGTGGGCCCCAAAGATGGGTGGGAATGGGGGATGGCCACACCTCCATTCACCATCAAGTTTGGGGTATAAGAGCAAGGGGAATGTCACACCTTTCCTGTCATCCAGGTCCCAAATGTCCTTGGAGTTACTGGCAAGTGGAGCCTGTTTTTAAGCCCCTGGAATCTGGGAGAACTCAGTCGCTTTAAATACCCAAAATAGTCAAGCCGCTTGTAAATATTCAAAATGTCTGCACCCTCCAGACACACAAAAGTCCAAACAGCTCAGTCCATGGTCCTCTTCGCTGCCTTCCCTTTTATTTCTCAGCTACAGAGCAGTCCTCCATGCTGTCCCTGGATAGCAGGGCTGATTTTCAGGTTAATTCTTAGGTCCTACCACCTCTCGGCAATATCCAAGCTGTCTGTGTCATCAGGATCGCTGCCAGACCGCAGCTTTGTATGTCTCTTTTTTTGGTATTTTCATGCAAATTCTTCTGTTAGATAGAGTTTAGTCCACTTCTATATCCTTCCTTTCAAGGCTCAGGTGTACAGGATTATCTTCTGTATCTGTGTTAATTCGTTCCCCTTTTCTTTGTTGAATAGGGTCTGTGCAGTATTTCTGCCTATTCCACCATCTTATTGGAACTCTCAGCTTTGAGGATTTTTATTTTCTTCATGAACTAAAAGGTGTAATCATGCTGAAGGCTGTAGTCTTTGATCTTCCTCAGTAAATGCTTTAAATCCTCTTTGCTTTTAGTAACCAAGGTGTGTCACCTGTATATTGTAGGCTGTTAATTAGTCTTCTCCAATCTTCATCCTATATTCTTCTTCCTATAGTCCAGTTTCTCAGATTATTTGCTCAGATTTAATAAGTATGGTAAAATGATATAACCCTGATGCACATTTTTACTCCTTTTAAACTGTGCAGAAGGTGCTTTGGTATGTCGTGGTTAAGACATTTGGCTGTCAACCAAAGGGTCAGTAGTTTGAACCCACCAGCTGCTCCATGGAAGAAAGATAGGTGGTATACTTTGACAAAGATTTAAAAACCCACTGCCGTTGAGTCAGATCCGACTCATAGTGACCCCTCCTTGGGTTTCTGAGGCAGTATCACTATGGAAGTAGATTGCCCAATCTTCCTTCTGAGGAGTGGCTGGTGGGTATGAACCTCCACCTTCCTGGTGAGCAGTAAAATGCCTTAGGTAGTATGCTACCAGAGCTCCCTGGTAAAGATTTACATCCATGGAAATGCAGTTGAGATCACTATGAGTTGGAATCAACTCAATGGCACCACATTTGGTTTGGGGTTTTTAAAATCATGCAGTAACCTCTTGTTCTCTTTGAACAACTACTTCTTAGTCTAAGTATAGGTTCCACAGTAGCACAATTAAGTGTTCTGGAATTTCCATTCTTCACAATGTTATATGTAATTTATTACGATCTACACAGTGGATGCCTTTGTATAGGCAATAAAACACAGGCAAATGTATTTCTGGTATTGTCTACTTTCAGCCCAGATCCACCCAACAGCAGCAGTGATATCCCTTGTTCCACATTTTCTGAATCTGGTTTGAACTTCTGGCAGCTTTCTATTGATGCACTGCTACAACCATTTTTTTAATTATTTTCAATAAAATTTTACTTGTGTGTGATTTTAATTATATTATTTTATAATTTCCACATCCCATTTTATCACCATTTTTTGTAATGGGAACAAAGATGGGCCTCTTCCAGTTCAGTGGCCAGGGAGATGTCTTCCAAATTTCTTGGCATAGACAAGTAAGTGTTTCAAGCATTGCATCCATTTGTTGAGACATCTCAATTGGTATTATGTCAATTTATGGAGCATTGTTTTTCACTAATTGCAGTGCAGCTTGAACTTCTTTTTCAATAACATCAGTTCTTGGTCATATGCTACCTCCTGAAATGGTTGAGTGTTGATCAGTTCTTTTTGGTACAGTGACTCTACATACTCCTTCCATCTTCCTTTGATGTTTTCTGCATCATTTGATATTTTGACCATAGAATACTTCAATAAACTTAAGAAATGCTGAGCGCTTTTGGTTTTCTAGCTCCTGTTTTTTGTGCCTAGAGCTCTTCTCATAGAGGGTTTCAAATAGACCATAGTCAGAGGAGATAACTCCGATTTCTCAGACTTGTAGTCTCACTTAAATTATACAGTCTTCTGGACAGTCTGTAAAAGATAATGATGAACTTGGTACTGGACACTTGAAGAAAAATGATTCTTGTAATAAAGTGCCAAAGAATTTGTCTGAATTACATTTGACAGCTTTGTGGAAGGTAGAAGTTACAAGTAATGAATTTGTATATTTAACTGAGGATATTTCTAAGCAATATCTTGAGGGTGCAGCCTGGTTTCTTCTTGCTGCTTATAATAAAATGCAGGAATGAAGTGATAGATTGAGAAATTAACTGTGCAAACAGGAGCTAGAACTTGAAGATGTTATCAGCTAGGTTTACATGAGATCATTCTGAAGTAAGGTGGATCTTAATCTTTTCTGAGTAGTGTCTTATAAAAGCAGAGAACAGACATAAAAGGGAAGACGCCACATGAAGATGCATCCACAAGTCAAGAAACAGGAAGGATTGTCAGAAGCCATTAGAAGCTGACAGAGAAGCATGGAATAGTTCCTCTCTCCGAGCCCTCAGAAGGAATCAACACAGCCTGGTTTGGACTCCCATCTTCAAAATTGTGAAACAAAACATTTCTGTTCTTTAAAACCACCTTCTTTGTGGTTTCTTGTTATGGCAGCCCTAAAAACGAAGACATAGTTCTATTTTGAGAATTAGACTAGAGGCAAGAGATGATTGATTAGGGTGGAGAATAAAACATTTGCAGTAGCAACTTCTTCCCATTGCTATTCCTCTCTGGATAGGTTGCTATTCCCTAGGGTAGTCTCCAAGATTATGGGGAGACCATCCTAGATGACATTCCAAACCCTCACCCGACAAGGCATGGCAACTACCAATTCACCTGCCTGCACCATCAGAGTACTAACACCTTCCCCCAACCCCAACCTCACCTAAAGACCATGTGTTATTAAAATTGTTCCTATAACAACAATTTCCTCATTTAACAAAACTGGGCATGACTTGGGGACAGATTTGATCCTCATGAATCAAAGTCAGCATATTCTTAGTTTCCTGACCAGTAGGCAAGTGTTATTCTTGATTGTGAGTGTATGTGTGCATTTGTGCATGCACATGCACTCTGCTTAAAATAAAAATCTCTGATATGTAGTTTATTACCTCAAAGGTAATAATCTCAATCATTGAATAAACCACAAGCACTTTAAGAATGTTTTGGAAAGTGAAAAAATTTTCGAGAAAAACCAGTCATATAAGCAAGACATTTTTATATCATTACAAAATATCTGTGAACCCTAGTTGGTGAATACAGGGACCCTAGACCCCAAATTGAAAACCTCTGCCCTGTCTGAGAGTAACTGTACCCTAGTGACTAAAGCATACTGACTGGGAGGGGGATGAATTGCGATCAAGGCTAAAGGCCTAGAGAGAGAAAGTGCTTCTCAAATAGCCCATGAGGGGACATTTGAAAATGTCTACAGATACCAATCATCTGTCACTTTGTTTTACTATAGTGGTTTGTGTGTTGCTGTGAGGCTGGAGACTATGTCACAGGTATTTCAAATGCCAGCAAGGTCACCCATGGTGGACAGGTTTCAGTGGAGCTTCCAGACTGAAACAGACTCAGAAGATGGAAGGGGCCATCCACATTGCACATAATTGGCCAGTGAAAACTTTATGAATAGTAGTGAAACACTGATATAATACTGGAAACTTTATGAATAACCCTGAAGCAGTGTCAGATATAGTGCCAGAAGATGAACCCCTCAGGGCAGGAAAAAAAAAAAAAAACTCACTGCCATTGAGTCAATTCCAACTCATAGTGACCACCTTTGGATTTCTGAGGCAGTAAATCTTTACAGAAGTAGATTGTCCAGTCAGGGCAGAAGGCACTCAAAATATGACTGGGGAAAAGTTGCCTCCTCAGAGTAAAGCCAACCTTAATGATGTGGATGGAGTAAAGCTTTCAGGACCTCCATTAGCTGACATGGCATGACTCAAAATGGGAACAAACAGCTGCAAATATCCATAATCAGAATATAGAATACACAGAGTATAAATCTAGGAAAATTGGAAGTTGTCGAAAATGAAATGGAACACATAAAGATCGATATCCTAACCATTACTGAGCTGAAATGGACTGGTTTTGGCCATTTTGAATCAGATGACTTATGATCTACTTATGATCTACTATGCTGGGAATGACAAATTGAAGAGGAATAGTGTGTCATACATCGTCACAAAGAATGCTTCAAGATCTATCCTCAAATACAATGCTGTCAGTGATAGGATAATATCTCCATATGCCTACAAGGAAGATCAGTTAATGTGACTATTATTCAAATTTACACACCAACCATCAAAGCCAAACACAAAGAAATTGAAGATTTTTACCAACTTCTGCAGTTTGAAATTGACAAAATATTCAATCAACATGTGTTGATTATTACTGGTGATTGGAATGCAAAAGTTGGAAACAAAGAAAAATCCCCAATAGCTGGAAAATATGGCCTTGGTGATAGAAATAATGCTGCAGACTGCATGATAGAATTTTGTAGGATCAATGATTTATTCATTGCAATTACATTTTTTCAACAATATAAATGGCAGCTATACCTGTGGACCTTGCCAGATGGAATACACAGGAATCAGGTCAACTACCTCTGTAGAAAAAGGTGATGGAGAAGCTCAATATCTTCAGTCAAAACAAGGCCAGGAGCTGACTGTGGAACAGACCATCAACTGCACATATGCAAGTTCAAGTTGAAGCTGAAGACAATTAAAGCAAGGCCACAAGAGCCAAAATACAATCTTGATTATATCCTTTCTGAATTTAGAGACCATCTAAAGAATAGATTTGATGCACTGAACACGAACGACTGAAAACCAGAGGAATTGTGGGATGACATCAAGAACATTATATGTGAAGAAAGCAAAAGGTCATTAAAAAGAATGTAAACAAAGAAAAGACCAAAATGGTTGTCAGAAGAGACTCTAAAACTTGCTCTTGAACAGATAATAGCTAAAGCAAATGGAAGAAATGACAAGATAAAAGAGCTGAATAGAAGATTTCAAAGAGCAGCTCAAGAAGACAAAGTCAATTATTATAAGGAAATGTGCAAAGATCTACAGTTAGAAAACCAATAGGGAAGAACAAACTCGGTATTTCTCAAGCTGAAAGAACTGAAGGAAAAATTGAAGCTTCAAGTTGCAATACTGAAGAATTCTATGGGGAAAAAATTGAATGATGCAGAAAGCATCAAAAGAAGATGGAAGGAACACACAGAAGCACTGTACCAAAAAGAATTGGTCAATGCTCATCCATTTAAGGTGATGGCGTATGATCAAGAACCAAAAGTATTAAAGGAAGAAGTTGAAGCTGCACTGAAGGAATTTGTGAAAAACAAGGCTCCAGGAACTGACAGAATACTCATTCAGTATTAGATGCTGCACTGGAGGCACTTACTCATCTATACCAAAAAATACGGAAGACAGCTACCTGGCCAACTGACCAGAAGAGATCCATATTTATACTCATTCCAAAGAAAGGTGATCCCTTTCTAATAAGGTGAAAATTATGGAATAATATCATTAATATCACACACAAGTAAAATCTTACTGAAGATAATTCAAAAAGTGTTGCAGCACTAAATTGACAGAGAACTTCCAGAAATGCAAGCTGGATTCAGAAGAGGATGTGGAACAAGAGATATCATTGCTGATGTTTGATGGATCTTAGTTTACTGACTGTGCAACAATGTATCATAACAGATTATGCATAGCATTGACAAGAATAGGAACTCTAGACACTTAATTGTGCTCATGAGGAACCTGTACAGAGATCAGGAGGCTGTCATTCGAACAGAACAAGGCGATACTGAAAGTTTTAAAATCAGGAAGGGAGTGTGTCAAGGTTGTATACTTTCACCATACTTATTCAACATGTATGCTGAGCAAATAATTCAAGAAGTTGGACTATATCAAGAAGAGCATGGCATCAGGATTGGAGGAAAACTCTTTACCATCTAACAATATGCAGATGACATACCTTGCTTGCTGAAAGTGAAGATGACTTGAAGCACTTACTGAAGAAGATTGAAGACTACAGTCTGCAGTACGGATTACACCTCAACATAAAGAATACAAAAATCCTCACAACTTGACCAATAAGCAGCATCACAATAAAAGAAGAAAAGATAGAAGTTGTCAAAGATTTCATATTACTTGGTTCCACAATCAATACCAATGGAAGCAGCCATCAAGACATCAGATGACATACTGCACTGGGCAAATCACTGTGAAAGACCTCTTTAAAGTGCTGAAGAGCAGAGATGTCTCTTTGAAGACTAAAGTGTGCCTAACCCAAGCCATGGTATTTTCAATCACCTCATATGCATGTGAAAGCGGGACAATGAAAAAGGAAGACTGGAGAACAGTTGATGCTTTTGAGTTGTGTTGTTGGTAAAGAATACTGAAAATACTATGGACTGCGAAAAGAGCTAACAAATCAGTCCTAGAAGTGCAGCCAGAATGCTCCTTGGAAGTGAGAACGGCCAGACTTCAACTCACCTACTTTGGTCATGTTGTCAGAAGGGACCGTTCCCTGTAGAAGGCTATCATGCTTGGTGAAGTAGAGGATCAATGAAAAAGGGGAAGGCCTTCAACGAGATGGATTGACACAGTGGCTGCCACAATGGGCTCAGGTATAGGAAGCATAGTGAGGCTGGCACAGGACCAGGCAGTGTTTCATCCTGTTGTACACAGGATCACTATGAGTTGGAGCCAGTTCGATGACACCTAACAACAACAACAACACAGACATATTTGGTTGTCACAACCAGGGGATGGGTACTACTGGCATCCAGTAAGCAGAGGCAAAAGACCACTGCCCACAGAGATTTATCTAGCCCCAAATACTAATACTGCTTACATAGAGAAACCCAGTCATAGAGGAATGAAAGAGATCGAAAAACAGATGAACAGCAATTGGTTTTGAAAAACACCATAGTAGAATGATACCCAGTGTATTATAAGAGTTCTGAAAAGGAATACCTACTCCAAGCTTGGGTGCAGATCTCGGAAGTCTTTCTCTTGTTACTATTCTTGTTAAAGGAGGCTGTTCAGCTTCACTTAAATCATGATTTCCATCATCACATTCTCTAACCATCCATTCATCATGTCAAAGATCTACTTTAATCTTAATTTAGCTTCAGCCAAATTTCCAAGTGAGTTATTAAAATTTCCATTTGCTGCAATTCACAAGCTCATTAATTTCCAGACACTGTTGTGTTAAGACAGAAGTAGATTTAGAAACTCTCTATTTTACCATTTTTGGAAACTCTTACATAAATCATTGAACTTCTCATGGCTCAGTTTCTTTGTTTCCATAACATGGATTATGATTCCTAGGAAGGCTGGGCATTCCTAGTTCCGTAGTGATACTGCCTCGGAAACCCAAGGAGGGGTCGCTATGAGTCGGGGCCGACTCGATGGCAAACAACAACAACAACAATTGAGAGGTAATCTGAAAAAGTGGTTAAGAGCATGTTTTCTGAAGTCAAGCTGCTGGGTCAAATCCTCACTCTGCCATCCAGTAGCTGTGTGTTCTCCATGCATTATTTAGCTTCTCCATGCTTTAGTTTCTTCCTTTATAAAATAGTGATAATAATAGTACCTACCTCATAGTGCAATGAGAGTTAAAGAAATACTATATGTTAGGCATGGATTATGCTTGGAATGTTGGCTATCATTATTATTATGGTCATTATTATCATCTTTGGAGCTCTGGTGGTGTAGTGCCTAAGGTATCTGACTGCTAATCAGAAGGCTGGCAGTTCAAACCCACCAGCCACTCCTCAGAAGGAAGATTGGGCAATCTACTTCCACAGTGATACTGCCTCGGAAACCCAAGGAGGGGTCACTATGGGTCAGATCCAACTCAATGGCAGTGAGTTTGGTTTGACTTAGTTTTATTATCATCTTGGGTATGTAGTGAGAAGTATATGATACTTATAAGACATTTCAGAAAATAGAATAAGTTTCTTTTATTAGTTATTTTCATTCAAAGACCAAGGTATCCACTTTTTAATACATGTGTTTTTAATTTAAATTTGAATCAAACATATGTTTGTTAATTATCCTTTTTAGGTTTGTAGAAAGCTAGCTCATATGTCAATATTATTTTAAAAGTACATCTCCTTCTGTTCACTTTAAATGATAGAAGAGAAGAGAAATTCAAAGTTGCCATGAAAAATGCCAATGTGGAGAAGCAACACAATGATATTTGTTCAGAAAGAACTGAAGAAATTAAAGTGATTCTTAATCTTGTCTTGACTAATGCAGTACTTTACTTTTCAAATCACGTGAATGGCTCTTTGCTACCTACAACAGAAAATCCAAATACTTTGGTCCAACATTTTACCATCCACCCAGTCCACCTGCAGAACAACTGTATCACCCACTGGCCCAATCCACAAATGACTCACTTGCCAAAATCTAATCCTCCCTCTCCCATGATTTCTGAAACAAATACCCAAAGCACTCAAATCTCTACCATCTTAAATTTGCTCAATCTTCCTGTCAAAGGCCACTTATGCTATAAAGACTTCTCTGAGTACTTCACCTCCTCCTTCTCAAACCAAACAGCATCTCTTCTTCCTTTGAATTCCCATAATCTTTGATATATACCTTGCAGGTGCTTCTAAACCAGTGAATCTAACAACACTGCACAAGGTATTGAAGATATACATTTCCATTTGAGCTGGGGAAATGATTCCTGTAATTCCCACATGTTGTAATATACAGAACTTGGAAGAGTAAGAAATCAATTCTGAATTTGTAATCTGGGGCTGTGAGTCAAAGCAACTCCCTCTGGTTTAATCAATGGCTGGATTACACTGTCCATTTCAGAAACTAAGCACACACATCTGGGCCTCTTGAAATCAGAAATAGTCTGAGTAGAATTTTGCTGGCAGGTTTAGAGGTGAGGAATCAGAGAATCAGTAGGCTTAGAAAATCACTAACACCTTTCAATTACTTACATTAATTGTCATAATTTGCAGATCTGGGGCCTTGGTATACAATGTACATTGTACAATGTACAACGTTAGTATCCCATCACTGTTTATTTTTATTTCTTGCTGGGCTTTCTCAAGTCTGCATCATTACCCAGTCAATCATTCATTCCTCCTATTACTTAGCTTAAATATGAGTTTCTCTGAAGATCATTGGTAATTCACATAAAATATAGTCCTGTTACTTTTCTTTTCTCTAAAAGGAGTGTGATAATTGCAAACTGCATCAAAAAGAGCTGAAAATAACTCCCAAGGCAGTTGTGCATTAGGAATTAGATTAAAATGAGCCCAATTTATTTTTAAATGACCTGGTAATTTGTAGGAAAGATTTAAGCTGCTTAAATTTTCATCAGTGGAAAACTGGGAAGCTCAGGAAAATCAACCGTTGGTCACTGGAATGGGAGAATAGATTCTTTCTCACTAAGCCAGAGAAGAAGCAGTGTTGACGAACTGTTGTTTAAAGATTTATATACAAACAGCAACAACAGAAAAATTAACATGAGTCTAATCTACTTTAAAAGTCTAAAATAAAGCAAGTACAATGGCAGCTCACAATTGTAACTGCCAAAACATGTACATAGAACTAATTTTCTGATTTGGATTTGAAATCCAAAGCCTAGGATGTTTTTGGGGCACCTTGTCTGTGTGCATTCCTCGCATGAGGAATTCAATTCCTAGTTCAAGCAGTGAGTAGGTAACATCAAACTTCTCCCACACTTGTTGTTACATGGAAACTCAGTTGGGAGATTGAGGCAAGAACCTCCATATCTCTGCAGATTCTGATACTCATTCTTTCCACTCTGCCTCACAGAATTGCATGAATACATTATGTGTCAATTCCCATGACACTTTCATGAAAAATATTCCCCTATTTCCCAAAGTTCAAACAACAAACTATGATGATGATGATGCTTATTTAGTTAAGGTAATTGCTGAATATGATGAAATTTAGTATACAAGATATTAAAAATCATTAAGTAACCTAAATTAGCCCTTCCTTGGGAGAATACCATTATAAATTCTCCCAATCATGGTATATTTAATATATTTTAATATTAATGGGAAAATACTTCAAATGAGCTATCTTCTAGCACTATTATTTATATTCAAGATCTATTAAATCTTTTTTTGATCTATACAACAACTAATCTTTCTCTTTTATTAAGATTAATTGCCTCTCTGCTAACAAGATACACCAAAAAAAAAAAAAAAAAAAATTACCATTGAGTCAATTCCAATTGATTCTGTCAACCCCTGTGTTACAGAATTGAACTGATCCATAAGGTTTTCTTAACTGTGATCTTGATGGAAGCAAATTGCCCACCTTTCTTTCATAGTGCCACTAAGTAGACTTGAATAGCCAACCTTTCCATTAGCAGCCAAGTGAAAACTGTTTGTACCACCCCCAGACTGATATTCTATGAAATATCAGTATATGTATGTATATCAATTTATCAGTATATCTATATTCTATTAGATATACTGATAAATTGATATACATACATATACTGATATTTCATAGAATCAAAATCCAAAAGAAATATTAGGTTTATCATTGATACATCACTCAAGTCTTTGAATAATTTACTTCAGAGAGAAAAATATTTATATAAATAATTCTTAATTAAAAAGAAAGAAAAGTACCCTCAGCATGGTTCAGCCTATTCTGAAACTAAAAGCTAAAAAAAAAAAAAAAAAAAAAACCCCCCAGCGGAGTTTACCCCGTTTTCAAAACAAAAATAAAAAAAAAAAAAAAAAAAAAAAAGCCTGAAGAGTTAGTACCTTCAATATTTATTGGTGCTGGTAATAAGTGGGGCATAGAAAAGATTGAAAGGATGAGTACAGAACTATGCCAGATGTCCTCTGTTTGCTTCTGTTTTCTCTTCCAAAAACACTTTCTATCCTCTACCTTGCTCTCTGTCCAAGAGAGGTGGACATGTTTGTATTCCATCAATGGAATTCAGTGCCCTTTTAGCTTCTGGTGGGTTTGGCCAGAGAGAAGATTTATCCCTATTTCATTCTGTTTGGGATCACCCCATGTTGGCTGCACCCCAAGTCAGATCACTGGGCCTCTCAACGTTACCTGCTTACCAGCTCTTCCTTAAGGTTCTGGGAACTGCTTTCATAAGTTCTCCCTGTCAGGAACTATGACAGATCCACTGTTGAGGTTTTTGTTCCCTCCGTATCTTTTGAGGTTTCTTTACACTATTCCCAAATATTTGTAATTAGTCTTGTGAATAAACCTTTGTCAAACTATCCTAATTTAGGTGTGCCATCTGTTTTCTCTCATGACCTGACCAAAACAAGCACCATTCCTGCCTGTCCAGCCCATAAGTGTGGTCTAGGAAAAGGGAGAGTTTCCATCTAACTCAACCAGTTGTCCTTTAAGTAGAGGCAAAGACATACAGCGGTCAAGAGGTAGAAGGGATCAATTTCAGTTGTTAAGATCTAGAAAGGTTTCACAAAGCCTATGTCATTTGAGGTGGATCTTCAAATACTGACAGGTAAGACTGGTCAAGACATGGTAATCACACGAGGAGAAGAAGAGATCAAGCTCAAACCTCAACAGGAGCAAAGCACAGGCTGGTTTCTGAGGCAGCTAGACAATCAGTGTATCCAAGTAAAAGATACAGAACAATAGAAGAAAGTCGGGAAACTGAAACTAGCGCCATGTGTTTGAAGCCTTTGAACTTTGGACTAAATAGTCTTTACAAACACTATTCTGTAGGAATTTAAACCTACTGAGAAGTTCGATGCAAAAGAGAGATATTAGCAAAGTATTATAATTGTTGTGTATGTGTGTATGTGTGTGTGTGTTTAATGAGTCAGAATTGATTCTATGGCAGTGAGTATGGCTTTTTTTAATTTTCATCCCATTAGACTGTAATCTACATCAGATCAGGGGTCATGTCTATTTTGTTACCTGTACCTAACACCTAGCACAGTGCCAGACATGGGTTACATATTTAATTGATAACTAGTGAACGAATGAATGCTTGAACTATGAAAGATATTTTACTTAAGGAAACATTTTATTGAAAGTAAGAAAATATAATGGAGAATGGAATTTGTATTATACAAAAAGGAATGGCATAATAAGAACTATAAAAATGGACTGATAATAATGGGAAGAAGAGTAAGATGAAATAGACAATCCAAGATCCATTGGTCAAAATCTCGCACATCTACTTCAAGTACAGGCAGCTATAACCATAAGCACATAAGCGGTTTTCAGATATGATGAAAACTTCCCTGGTAGACACTTAGGACATATAAGAATGAAACATAGCCCATACTCTGAAAGAACCACTTGTATAACTAAATCTTAAACCTCGTGAAGGAGAGAACACACACCACCATAGATAATAATACACTGAATTATGAGGAACCTCTTTTAATGTTATGTTGTTGTTAGGTGCTGTCGAGTCATGTCTGACTCATAGGGACCCGATGCACAGCAGAACAAAACACCGCTCAATCTCAAGTCAGCTCTATGATCCCTGCTATGCTTGAGCCCATCGTCACAGCCGCCCTGTCAATCCAATTCGTTGAAGGCCGACCCCTTTTTTGTCGACCCTCCACCTTACCAAGCATGACATCCTTCTCCAGGGAATGGTCCCTTCTGACAACATGATCAAAGTAGGTAAGACGAAGTCTGGCCATTCTCGCTTCCAAGGAGCATTTCGGGTGCACTTCCTCCAGGACAGATCTGTTAGTTCTTTTAGCAGTCCATGGTATTTTCAGCATTCTTCACCAGCACTACAACTCAAAAGCATCAACTCTTCTTCAGTCTTCTTTATTCATTATCCAGCTCTTAAATGCATATGAGGTGACTGAAAATATCATGGCTTGTGTGCACCTTAGTCCTCAAGGAGACATCTTTGTTCCTCAGCACTTGAAAGAGTTCCTTTGCAGCCAACTTGCCCAGTGCTATACATTGTCTAATATCCTGACTGCTGCTTCCATTGGTGTCGATTGTGGAACCAAGCAAGGTGAAGTCTTTGACAACTTCAATCTTTTCTCCATTTATCGTGATGCTGCTTATTGGTCTAGTGGGGATTTTTTTTTTTTTTTTTTTTTTATTGAGATGTAATCCATAATGCAAACTGTGTTCTTCAATCTTCATCATTAAATGCCTCAAGTCATCCTCACTTTCAGCAAGCAAAGTTGTGTTGTCAGTATATTGCAGGTTGTTAATGATTCTTCCTCCAATCCTGATGCCACATTTTTCTTCATATAGTCCAACTTCTTCGATTATTTGCTCAGAATATAGATTGAATAAGTGTGGGAAAAGGATACCTGACTCACTCCCTTCTTGATTTTAAACCAAATCGGTGTCCTTTTGTTCTGTTTGAATGCCTCCTGGTCAATCGTACAGGTTCCTCATGAGTACAATCAAGTGTTTGGGAATTCCCATTCTTCTCAATGTTGTCCACAATTTGTCAAGATCCACACAATAAAATGTCTTTGCATACTCAATAAAACACAAGTAAACATCTTTCTTTTATTCTTTGCTTTGAACCAAGATCCATCTGACAGCAGCTATGATATCTCTTGTTCCACGTCCTCTTCCGAATCCAGCCTGCACCTCTGGAAGTTCTCTGTCAATATACTGCTGCAACTGTTTTTGAATTATTTTCAGTAAGATCTTATTTGCATGTGATATTAATGATATTGTTCGATAATTTCCACATTTTGTGGGATCACCTTTCTTTGGAATGGGTACAAATATGGATCTCTTCCAATCAGTTGGCCAGGTAGCTGTCTTCCAAATCTCTTGGCACTCGAGTGAGTGCCCTCCAGTGGGGCATCCATTTGTTGAAATATCTCAATGGGTATTCTGTCAATTACCGGAGCCTTGTTCTTTGCCAATTCCTTCATTGGTTCTAGATTATATACCCCCTCCTGAAATGAATGAAGATCAACCAGTTCTTTTTGGTACAGTGACTCTGTGTATTCCTGCCATGTTCTCTTGATGTTTCCTGCATCATTCAATATTTTGCCCATAGAATCTCTCAATATTACAACTCAAGACTTCAATTTTTTTCCTGTTCTTTCAGCTTGAGAAATGCTGAGTGTCTTCTTCCCTTTTGGTTTTCTAACTCCAGGTCTTTGCACATTTCATTATAGTAATTGATTTTGTCTGCTCGAGCTGTTCTTTGAAATCTTCTGTTCGGCTCTTTTATCTTGTCATTTCTTCCATTTGCTTTAGCCACCCTCTGCTCAAAGGCAAGTTTCAGAGTCTTTTCTGTCATCTATTTTGGTCTCTTCTTTTCTCATCTTTTTAGTGACCCCTTGCTTTATTCATGAATGATGTTCTTGATGTCATCCTACAATTCTGGTTTTTGGTCATTGGTGTTCAATGCATCAAATCTATTCTTCAGATGGTCTCTAAATTCAGGAGCGATATATTCAAGATCATATTTTGGCTCTCATGGACTTGTTTTAATTGTCTTTAACTTCAAGTTGAACTTGCATATGAGCAGTTGATAGTCTGTTCCACAATCAGCTCCTGGCCTGGTTTTGGCTGAAGATATTGAGCTTTTCCATCAGCTTTTGCCACAGAGGTAGTTAATCTGATTCCCGTGTGTTCCTACTGGCGAAGTCCATGTGCACAGCCACCATTTGTGTTGTTGAAAATAGGTATTTGTAATGAATAAATCATTGATCTTGCGAGATTCTACCGTGCAGTTTCCAGCATTATTTCTGTCACCAAGGCCAAGTTTTCCAACTACCCGTGATTCTTCTTTGTTTCCAACATTTGCCTTCCGGTTACTAGTGATAACCAACACATCCTGATTGTATATTCAGTCAATTTCAGACTCCAGAAGTTGATAAAAATCTTCAATTTCATCATCTTTGGCTTTGGTGGTTGGTGCATAAATTTGAATAACAGTCATATTAATGGGTCTTCCTTGTAGGCGTATGGATATTATCCTATCACTGACAGCATTGTACTTCAGGACAGATTTTGAAACATCCTTTGTGATAATGAATGCCATGCCATTCCTCTTTAAATTGTCATTTCAGGCATAGCAGATCATATAGTTGTCTGATTCAAAATGGCCAAAATCAGTCCATTTCAGCTCACTAATGCCTAGGATATTATGTGTTCCATTTCATTTTTGACAACTTTCAATTTTCCTAGATTCATACTTCATAAATCCATGTTCCAATTACTAATGGATGCTTGCAACTGTTTTTCCTCAATTTGAGTCATGTCATGTCAGCAAATGGAGATCTCAAAAGCTTTACTTTATCCATAACAGTCAGGCTGGTTTTACTCTGATGATGCAGCTCTTTCCCAGTTGTATTTTGAGAGCTTTCTAACCTAAGTGACTCACCCTCCTCTTCTATATTGGGTAGTGTTTCTGGACTATTCATAAAGTTGCACAGTAATGTATCAGACAGTGTTTCTCTGATAATCATAAGGTTTTCCCTGGTCAATTCTTTGAGAAGTGGATGGCCTCTTCCTTTTTCCTACTCTGTACCAGTCTGCAAGCAGTGCTGAAATCTGTGCACCATGTGCACCCCGCTGGGTTTGAAACATAGGTGGCACAGCCTTGAGACTCACAGCAACATAGCACCACAGTAGGACAAACCTGCAGACAAGTTTGTCTCCCTCAGCTGTTTGAAATCTCTCCAATCTCCCCTTACCTTGATCCCTACTGCTGACTCCTTGCTCTGTCCCAGTCCCCCTGGTCCCCCGTCCTTTTTCCTCTCCTTTCCCATGCTTTCCTGCCTTGCTGCTTGTGGAGCCTGGCCTGGGTTCCTTCCCTTCACCTGTATCCCTGTGGCTGACTCCTCATTTTTATGTTATAGATGTTTTTAATGTTATAATTTTTTTAATGTTATAGAAATTTTAAAAAGTGGAGAAATCAAGGAGAACTGAGTAAATTTGGTGAGGCTAAAACCAGAGCTTAAAAGATAAAAACTGTATTGATGGGCCAAGGTTTCCCAAATCTGATGTGGGTACCACAGCTGAACCCCTACATGAATTTACACATGATGCAAAGTGATCATGGTTTTCTATTTATATCATATTGCAAAGCTTGTTTGAAGTTACAGTAATTGGTTTCTAACAGTTGGGCTTTTGTAGAAGAATATTATAGCTGTTGTTGTTATGTGCCGTCAAGTCAGCCCCGACTCATAGCGACCCCTCCTTGGGTTTCCAAGGCAGTATCACTACGGAAGTAGGATTGCCCAACCTTCCTTCCGAGGAGTGGCTGGTGGGTTTGAACCGCCAGCCTTCTGGTTAGCAGTCAAGTGCTTTAGCCACTATGCTACCAGAGCTCCTAATATTATAGCTATGGTACCCAAATACACTAAAAAGGAAGGAAGTTTGAGAGGTGAAGGTAGAGTACAGTAAATACTTATAATATCTATCTTTCAAAAAGAGAACTTCATTTAGAATAAGGAAAAGGCATTTAGTCTTCTAGTCTGATGATCCGAAGACATTCAGTAGAAGAAAAAGTCAAGGTTATTATAGTTTGGAATTCCAAAATCCAGATAACTAGGAGTTCCAGATAAATCTAATCTTTAAGGCCTTCACAAATCAATTCAAATGAGAAATTTTTGATAACACTACAGCTTTCCTAAGTCTTTCTGTAATTGCTCCTCAACTTCTGTGCAGCCTTGGAAATGTTATTTAACCTCTCTGCAGTGAAGTTCAGTGGTAGAATTTTTACCTTCCATGTGGGAGACCTGACTTTGATTCTAGCCA
Source organism: Orycteropus afer afer (assembly GCF_000298275.1). NCBI lineage: Eukaryota > Metazoa > Chordata > Mammalia > Tubulidentata > Orycteropodidae > Orycteropus > Orycteropus afer. Next base: position 2,138,483 of record NW_006922016.1, on the reverse strand, counting down.
GTGTACCTCATTTGTAGCCACCACCCAACTGTCAGTGAAGGCTTGTGTGTTGCTGTGATGCTAAACAGGTTTCAGTGGAGCTTCCAGATTAAGAGAGACTAGGAAAAAAGGCCTGGTGTTCTACTTCCACCAAATAAACAAAAGAAAACCCTCTGGATCACAACAATCCAATCCCGTTGTGCATGGGGTTGCCATGAGTTAGGGGCTGACTCACAGTTAACAACAACAACACATTGCCATGCCTTCATCTGTATAAAAGGGATAACAGCAACAATAGGGTTAGTGAATGGTTTAGTAATTTAAGTAAAATATTTTCTGAAAAAGGTCTGGTACATGGTAGGTTAAGAATAAATGTCACATCCCTCTTTTCTAATGGTAGGACTTCAGTCATAGGAGAACACAGCAGACTTCAGTCATAGGAGAACATAGTATTGAATAGATCCCCATAGCTCTGGCACTCCTAAACTATGCCATATTTATTAGATGCTCACTCTTTCTCCATATAAGACCAGTACCAGATGCTGCCAATGTATGATTTGGACTCCTGGTTGCAAACAACAGAAAAGAATCCAAATGAACTAAAGAAAACACAGATTTGATTATAAGGTTTAAAGGAGCCTCTGAAAGGGAGTAGAACAATGACTTGGAAAGCATTCAAGCACTTTCTCAATATCTGATCTCATTCCATATACAAATCCATTTCCTTTATTTCTCTCTTTCTCTGAAGACAGTTCTTCTGCTTCTCCAGTCCTGGTGTATACTCTATTGCTTCAGTATCTCTGAGAAACTAAATCTCTCCCTTTGTTCTAAACACACATTCCCAGGGAAGGTCTCTGATTGGTTCAGCTTAGGTCCAGGGACAAACAGATTGAATTAACTGCATCCAATGGTGTAGAATCACATGCCAAATGGCTGCTGAACAACACCATTATGAGTTAAAGTGTCTATTAAAGAGGGTTGAGGGTTTTATTATGAATTGGGCAAGCTCTCAAAAAAAATTGTCCAACACAGGTGTACTATTTCTCAAGGTAATACTGTTTTCTTTGCCACAGTCCTGTTACTATAAACAATTTTCAAAAAAATTCAGACTTAGTATGCAGCAATTTAATATTAAGTCAAACAAGTGCTGTATTCTTAGAAGTATTTCCCTCAAGAGAGTTTATTCTAAGGAAATAATTCACTGGAACAAAAACAAACATAAATGTAAAGATGTTTCTGCAATATTATCTTATTGATTAAAAAATAAAGAGTGAGAAATGCCCAACCATGGACATTCATTAATTAAATTATGGAATGTCACTTTTCAGTGGACTAGTCTAAAATCACTAAAAATGATCACATGGAGATAAGAAAAATGCTTTTGATAAAAAGCATAATTTTGTGTCTTGATTTTGTTTTCAATTAACCATGACTGACTATATAAACTACTTCAAGTACTTTTGAAAACTAAGTGCTTGGTTAATTTCAAGACAATCAACTTTAAATATGAATTTATTAAAATGTACCAATGAAGAATATGGAAAAAAAAAATAGATACTGTTTTATTAAAAGAATGGACATAGACTTAAGGTTGATTTTTTTTCCATTGTTTTTTCAAAATTATATTTATTAATAAAAATAGGAACAAGACCACTGGTACTATTAAAGAGTTTAGTAGGCATTCTAGGTATGTGTGTCCTACATAATTTAATTAATTAAATCCCCAGAGAAATTCTTTAATTGGTATTATAATTGCCATTTCAAGATAAGAATTTAAAGGTTTGACAAGTCAAGCAAATTGCCAAGAATCATGCCAGTGTGTACTTTAAGACTATTTTTGTGTATATGTGTATAAAAAATAAGTGAAACTTCAGAATCAAATGAAAATAGAATAATGGATTCATTTTCCCTTGACAGCCAACTGAAAATTGGGTAAGAACGGAACAAACAACAAATCTCCCAGCATTCCCTGGAGGAGGGTCAAAGTGCCAGGCTTCCAAGCTAACTTAGTAACATTTACTAACTCCAGAAATACTCAATGTTTATATTCTGTTACTCCGATTCCCTCAACAGTTCTCTAAAAAAGAAACCTACTTTCACAAAGAAGCTCCAATAAGTAATTAAGCTGATACAAGAAGAACTCTTAGTATAATTTGTATTTGCTGAGATTTGAATGTATCTTCCCCATCATGATTTCCCCCAGGCAAAATGAAGCAAGTACAACACATTTTAAAGTCATTCCACAGATCAAATCACTCAGAGATATGATATACTTAGTCTTATGACAGTACACATTTAATTGAATTTGGGAGGAACAATTAATTAAATGACAAAAAGGATGAAAACATCAAAAATTAACATACCGTTTGCATGAATATGTCAAAATGAGAATGTCATGTCATTATAGATACAAATATTTAAATTGATGGAATTCTCACCAAGAATGAATATTTGCTGTTGTGAGCATTCTGGCTATGCAAGAATCAGGAAATCTTTTTAAGTTAGAGGATTAGAAGTATGTGATCTCCGTAGTTGTCTTTTTTTTTATGGAAAGTTTATTGTGGTTTCAGTGAATGTTCATATAGTAAATTAAGTTTCATTTGCCAATTTCTATACAAATTGTTCAGTGACATTGTTTATGTTTTTCAAATGTGTTCCACAATGCCTTTAATTGCATCTCTACTACTCTGGTTTCCTTGCCCTCTTATTTTCTATTTGCTTTAGAATTGTTGATATTTTTGGACTCATACAAATGGTTTTTAATGGAGCACCGTACTCATGGGTAATATTCTTTATTTTGTGTGCCACTCTGTTATTTTGCTAAAAGGTGACTTCAATGGCTAGTTTCTATTCAAGCTTTAAAAAGTATCAGAAGACCATAGTCTCAGGAATACTTCTAGTTTCAATTGGTCTAGTAAGTCTGAACTTTTTAAGATTTTGAGTTCTGTTCCACATTTTTCACCCATTCTACAAGGGTCCATCTGTTGAGGCCCTGATCAGAACTGTTGGTAGTGGTAGCCAGTCACCATCTAGTTCTTCTGGTCTCAGGGAAGATGACACCACAACTCCTGTAGGCTATTAGGTCAATAGATTAGTTTCTTCTCTGAGACTTTGGTTTCCTTCTTTCACTTTTGCTCCGGATGAGTAAAGACTGATACTTGTATCTTAGGTGGTTACTCAAGGTTTTAAGTCCCCAGATGTTACTTATCTCACTAGGTACAGAACATGAATTTTGTGAAATATATTATGCCAATCAAGTGAGTTATCCCATGAGACTAAAGTCCTATGCCTTAAAACCCAGAAGACTAATTTTGCAAGGTGCTTTGTTATATCTGAAAAGTGTCTGTAACCGTGTAACATAAAAGTATGCCTTCACACACTTCTTTGTATATACATATACTTACAGATATTTCTATCTGTACACACATATGTACACACCTGTACCTACCCATACACATATATGCCTGTGCACATACATATGTGACCATACACTCATTTTTTGGTTATTGTTGGTTTTGTTGCCAAATTATGTAAGTCAAATCCTTTAGCATAAAAGCGCTTTGTTCTTGAACACTTCTTAGTGGCACTGTTTACTTTGGTCACTACACTCACTTTTCATATCACCAAAAATAACACCTAACTGTGATCCATAGCATGGTTCCCCTTTCTATCTCCCCCTCCCTGGTAACCACCAATGAACATTCTTCTCTTCTTATAAAGGTGGAATCATACAATATTTGTCTTTATGTGACTTATTTCACTTAGCATTATGTCCTCCAGGCCCATCCATATTACAATATGTTCTGTGGACTCATTTTTCTTTACAGTTGCATAGTATTCCATTGTATGTATATACCACATTTTGCTTATCTATTCATCTACTGATAGGCATTTAGTTTGTTTCCAATTTTTGCTATTTTGAATAATGAAGATAAATGGGCATATGGCTGTGTCTCTTTATTAGATCTCTAAAGTATATACTCATAAACCTATAAACACTTTTAAAGTCTTTAAAAAGGAAAGATATCACATTCAGGACTTAGGTGAGCCTGACCCAAGCCATGGTATTTTCAATCACCTCATATGCCATGTAAAAGCTGGACAGTGAATAAGGAAGACCAGAGAAGAACTGAAGCCTTTGAATTATGATGCTGGAAAAGAACACTGAATGTATCATGGACTGCTAAAAGAATGAATAAGTCTGTCTTGGAAGAAGTATAGCCACAATGCTCCTTAGAAGTGAGGATGGTGAGATTTTGTCCCACGTACTTTGGACATGCTATCAAGAGGGACCTGTCGCTGGAGAAGGACATCATGCATGGTAAGTAGAAGGTCAGTGAAAAAGAAGAAGACCCTCAAGGACATGGATTGACATAGTGGCTGCAACAATGGGTTCAAACATAGAAACAATTGTGAGGATGGTGCAGGACCAGGCAATGTTTCATTCTGTTGTGCATGGGTTCACTATGAGTTGAGGCTGACTTGAAAATACCTAACAACAACAACAAGGGTATACACCAAGGAGTGGGATTGCTGGATCATAAGCTATTTCTATTTCTAGTCCTTTGAGGAAGCTCATAGTGATTGTAGCATTTTAAATTCCTACCAGAAATGGATAAGGGTTCCAATCTCACTACATTCTCACTAACATCTGTTGTTATCTGTTTTGTTGTTTTTGTTGTTTTGTTTTTTACCAGTGCCATTTTAGCAAGGGTGAGGTAGTGTCTCATTGTAATTTGGGTTTGTGTCTCTTCAATGGCTGATGATGGTAAGAATCTTCATGTGTTTGTTGGTAGCTGAAGATTTTCTTTGGTGAAATGTCTATACATTTCCTTTGTCCATTTCATAACTGCGTTGTTTGTCTTTTTGTGTCTCAGTTGTTGATGTTTTCTTTATATTTTAGAGATCAGACCCTTATTGGTTATGTTGTTTCTGGAGATTTTTCCCAGTCATTAGGTTATCTTTTCACTCTTTTTATAATGTCTTTTCATGAGCATAAGATTTTAACTTTTATGAGGTCCTATTTATCTATTTTGTCTTCTTCTATTTATACTCTTATTATCCTATTTTTATAAGATTAGGTCCCACAGTTTTTTGCATATATTTTGCTCCCGGAACTTCATAGATTTAACATTTAGGTCTTCGATCCATTTTGAGTTAGTTCTTTGTGTATGGTGTGATGTGTGGGTTCTGTGTCATTTTTCCATAAGTGGATATCCAGTTTTATCAGAATCATTTATTAAAAAGACTGCTTCTGAGGAGGGGCAAGATGGCAGACTAGGCAGAAGGATTGCACAGACCCTCTTCAACAAAGAAAATGGAAACCAATTAACACAGACACAGAAGATAATCTTGGACCCCTGAGCCTTGAAGGAAAGGATGCAGAATTGGACTAAACCCCAACTAACAGAAGAATTTGCGTGAAAATACCAAAAAAAAGGAGACCTACAGAGCTGCGGTCTGACAGCAAAATGAGTGACCTTGACAATACAAGCGGCTCGAAGATACGCGACTGGTAGTAGGACCTAAGAATTAACCTAAAAATCACCCTGCCAGCCAGGGACTGCACGGACTGTGCACCATGGCTGGGAAACAAGCAGAGAAGGTGAGGAGAAGGGTGGGCTGAGCTCTGGACTTTTGCCAGTCCGAAGACCGCTGCCATTTTGTAGGTTTAAAAAGCGGCTGGATTATTTTTAAAGAGACAGCGCTCTCGCAGATTCCTGTGGTGGTAGGACTTAAGAGTTAACCTAAAAATCACCCTGCCAGCCAGGGGGA
>NW_006922016.1:2088921-2112596 GCF_000298275.1 Orycteropus afer afer | reverse complement strand
ACTGCTTCTTCCCCCATTGAATGGATTTTGACCCTTTCTCAAAAAACAGTTGTTCACAGATGGATTTATTTCTGGGTTTTTTATTCTATTCCATGGGTCTACATGTCTATCATTGAACCAAAACCAGGCTGTTTTGATGACAGTGGTTTATAGTATGTTTTGATATTGGGGAGTGTGATGTTTCCTACATTTTTGTTCTTCAAAAATAACTTTTGCTATTTACAGTCTCTTTCCTTTCCACATAAAGTTGGTCATTAGTTTTTACATTTCAGTAAAGAAGTTGTGATTTGTATCAGGATTATTTTGTATCTGTAGATATCTTTAGGTAGTATTTATATTTTCATTTCTGTGGTGCAGTGAATTATTTAATATGGTTCTTCTAGCCATAGTCATTGTGACTTTCACGAAATGATTGAGTGGAACTGTGTAAATATGATGTGCTTATGACCTACCAGCCACTCCTCAGAAGGAAGGTCGGGCAATCTACTTCCATAATGATACTGCCTCAGAAACCCAAGGAGGGGCTGCTATGAGTCAGAGACAACTCGGCAGCACATAACAACAACAACATGGCCTACCAAGGGAATTGGATAGCTTGCTAATAATGTAAATAAAGTACATGGCACCCTTGTGTGATGAGACCACTTAAATAACGTGTATGGGACACTGACATGGAGATTGGTCAGCTTTGCCATCTCACTAGGCTTAAAATGAGCAATCTTATGGGTGAAAAGGGGGGAATATTACTACCATCAAAAAAGAAGACTCAGGAGTGGAGTGTGTCCTTGGACCTGAGATACCTGTGTTGAAATAGCAGAGAGACAGTAAAGCAATGGCAGCAGCAGAACCAAGAGATACCTGCATGAGACAAAACAGTGAGCTTCCTGGCCCATGAAGCAAAACAGCTGAGTATCTTCAGTTACAAGTCTTGTTGGTGGAGTTGGGTATCTCTCTAAGTACCTCTTTGCAGAAATAAAGAGCTTTGTAACATTTACCCAAGAAGGGTAGAAACCAACACCAGAGAGAAGTAAGCATACAGCAGGCCTGAGAAGCTGTCCTGATGGAAGAATTGTACCCTGAATCATTTCTGATCCTTAATTGTAATCTGTTAATTTCCCAAAACCTCATACTCATGAGTATTGTCTGTGAGTTATGTGTAGCCATTGCAACAAATTATCAAACCCACCAGCCACTCCTCAGAAGGAAGGTTGGGCAATCCTACTTCCGTAGTGATACTGCCTCGGAAACCCAAGGAGGGGTCGCTATGAGTCGGGGCAGACTTGACGGCACATAACAACAACAACAAGCAGAGAAATAGCATACTGGGGGAGTAACAGTTGGTGTTAGAACTGGTAAAAAGTTTGGAGGGTGGCAACATGTCTGATCTCTGCCTCATAGGAATAAGCCTTGGGCTGTTGATGTTGCTCTGGATCCTCCTTCTCCCTTGTGAAGTTAGAGAAGATCAGATGCCACCCCCATGACCTATTTGCAACTACATTAAGTCTTCTAATCCATGAGCACAGAATATCACACCATTTGTGTACACCTCTTTTAGTCTTTTTCACTAGTGTTTTATGAAAATATTTGTATAAGTTTTTATGTCCCTGGTTAGGTTAATTTCTAGATATGTGATCATTTTGGGGGCTCTTGTAAGTGGTACTGTTTTCTTGATTTCCTTTTCAGAATTTTCCTTGTTAGTATAAAGAAATTCAACTGATTTTTGTGAGTTAATCTTGTACCCTGCAATGTTCCTGAACTCTTCTGTTACAGCCTTGCTGTCTTCTTGTGGACTCTTTAGGGTTTCTATGTATAGGATCATATCATTTTCAAATAGAGATAGTTTCCCTTCTTCCTTTCCAATTTGGATACTTTTATTTCTCTTTCTTGCCTTATTGCTCTGGTTATGACTTCCAATACAACATTAGGTAAGAGTGGTAATAATGTGTCTTTGCATAACTTCTGTGTAGCATTTTACAAGATAAATTTAAGAGAATATCTATAACCTAAACCTAGGAAGATTTTCTTGGTATTTTTTCTTTATAAATGCTCTGCCTTTTGCCTTTCAGACATCATGTACTTTTTTTTTTTTGGAAGTCATTTACATTTACTGTAAAAAAAAAAAAAAAAGAGGAAATATAGGAAAATGTAAAGAATACAATAAAAATCACTTACAGTCTCACTCTCGAGAGATAACGTTGGTACAATTATCAGCTTGGTACACTTCCTTTCAGCTTTTTGTCTGTTTAAGATATGGCTCAACATACGATTTTATGTCCTGCTTTAACATTATATTGTAAGCATATCCCCATAAAAATGTCTCATAAATGCAATTTTCATGGGTGTATAAAACTCCATCTTTTATGGGTGTGCTCTGCTCTCCTTAACCGTGTGCTCACTACTGGACATGTCAGGTGAGATCATGTGCTGTTGAATAACAGATTCAATGTTCTTAGCTACAATCTTAGCAAAATAACATTTCAGCTTCACATACCAGATTTATTAATGTCTGCAAGGTAAAATTTTACCAACCATCACCAAAGGAAGTTTACACTAGCTATTGTTGAAGATTGCTAATAGGTTAAGTTCATAGAGGCCTAATTACACAGAGACCTACCAGTAAATCATAAAGTGACATAATATTCAAGCAAAAGGAGAATGAATCAGGGAGACGGATACCATAGCCTTTAGAATTTCTCCTTGTGTACAAATCAAAGATTTAAAATTATCCCCTCAGGGGAAGTACTTTCACAGGTCCAACATTAGCATAAAGGCTTTTATTTTGATTTTCCTATTTGTCCCAACATGGAGTCACTATGAATTGACTCAATTGCATTTGGAATACTTTAGAAAGAAAGGAGCACTGTTGACAAAATGGTTAAGAGCTCAGCTGCTAACCAAGGGTTGGGGAATCCAAACTTGTCAGTGGCTCCATGGGAGAAAGGCCTGGTGATTTGTCACTATGAAGACTACAGCCTAGGCAACACAATGGGGCAGTTCTACCTTGTCATATTAGGTACTACATTAGGTACTGCTAGGAGTCAGAATTGACTCAATAGCATATAAAATAGCATGTAAGAATAGCTTTAGAATATCTCTGACATTTTTCTTTGCTTGTTATTCTAGGCTAGCCCACTGAGAGGAACCTAGCTACACATTTTCCCAATAAAAGAAATTTAGGGGATTTCATAGGGTTAAAGGGAAATCAAGAGGAAAAGTTAGAGATATTATTTTAGAACAAGAACATTAATAACTATGAACCTTGAAACACAGCAGCAACATTCATGAAGTAGAAATAGTGTAACATAGAAACAATGGGTAAAACCATAGTAGAAGTTGTTGTTGTTGTTGTTGTTGTTATGTGCCGTCGAGTCGGCCCCGACTCATAGCGACCCCTCCTTGGGTTTCCGAGGCAGTATCACTACAGAAGTAGGATTGCCCAACCTTCCTTCCGAGGAGTGGCTGGTGGGTTTGAACCGTCAGCCTTCTGGTTAGCAGGCAAGTGACTTAGCCACAATCTCTATCAGTCAATGATGTATCAAATGGTGAAAAATATAAGAAAGAATATAGAACCACTTAGTAAAATAATTAATAGAGTAGATATATTTGATAAATACCTAGAGCTGAATCCTGAAAATAGAAAATATTTATCCTTTTCAAATACTAGTATAACAAACATAACAATTGACCATATGTTAAGCCACAAAAGACATCTCTAAATTCTGAAAGTAGAAAAAGTACAGTGTTCTTTCCTCACCACATGGACAAATTAAAAATTAGTAACATCAGAAAAGATGAAGTCCCTTTCACTTAAAAATTAAATAAATTACTCTCAAACAACTTTTTATCAAAGAGAATATACAAAGTAAAACTACAAAATTTCTTTTAAGAAAACAATAGGGTACAACTAAAATGGTAGTAAGAGAAAAATTCAGATTATTAAATACATATATCATCAAAAACAAAGAATGAAAAATAGAATATTAAATATCTGACAAAAAAAATGTTTAAAATGCATAAAGAAAGTAGGAGGAAAAAAACAGCAAAATAACAAAATTAATTAGATGAAAATGGAAACAGTAGAGTGAATAAAAACTGGAAGAGATTTCAAAATCTAAACAAACCAGATGAAAATGTAAAATTGCTTCCATACGCCATTCTGAAATAAAAAGGAGAGAATCAGGGCCAGATGAGTTCATATGGGAATTTTAATAAACCCTTAAAAAGTGAGTATTTCCCAATCTAAATTATCCATAAGGATATAAAAAGGTAAAATATCCAAATTCTTTTTGTGATTCAAATATAGGTTTATACATACATACAAACTGCAGATGATTATACTATTCTTATCAATATAAAAATGCTACATAAACTATTAGGAAGGAAAAGCCAGTAACAAAGAGCAAATATAAAAATAAAACATTCTTGAAAAAATTTCAGTAATATAGGAAAAGCTGGATACATTCTTAATAGGATAATATATCTATCTCAGCCCCAAGGCCAGTATCATGCTTAAAAGTTCATTTAAAGTCAGGAACAAAGCAAGATGCTCACCATCACCCTGACTTAACACTGTATTCACCGAAAGCACTCAGTGCTATTGAGTCAATTCTGACTCATTATGAGCCCCATTGGATTTCCAAGGCTGTAAATCTTTACAGAAGCAAACCACCTCATCTTTCTTCTGCTGAATGGCTTAGCAGATAGGCTGGTGGGTTTGAACAACTGAGCTTTCGGTTAGCAGCCAAATGCTTTGACCACTACATCACAAGAACTCCTTAAGACATTAAGATATTGGAAACAAGAAGATTAACTATCACTATTTTTAGGCAATATGATTGATTATATATTTGGAAAAGCCAAACTACAAGTGATAAGGGGATTCGGAAATAAATTTGTTGTTGATGTTGTTATATGCCGTCGAGTCGGCCCCGACTCATAGCGACCCCTCCTTGGGTTTCCGAGGCGGTATCACTGCAGAAGTAGGATTGCCCAACCTTTCTTCTGAGGAGTGGCTGGTGGGTTTGAACCGCCAGCCTTCTGGTTAGCAGTCAAGTGCCTTAGGCACTAAGCTATCAGAGCTCCTCAGAAATAAATAGGATATAAAATTTAGGTATCAATACCCATCATACATAAAAACAATTTGTTAGAAAATATAATATAATGGAATGAAACACTATTTACAACAGCAACAAAAAAGATAAGATATTCAGGAATAAACTCAACAAAAAATGTATCAGACCTATATGAAGAAAACTTTTAAATACTTATAAAATGTGAAGGCTGTGGAACAACAACAGGCACTCCCATACATTTCTGGTGAGCACATAAAATGATGCCACACATAAGGAGAAAATCTGGCAATACCAATCCTGATTGAAAATGCATACCCTTTCAGCCACCAGTTCCACTTCTGGAAATCTACCCAACAGATATAATTGCACATATATTAAATTACCTAAGATAGAGTTTGTTCTTTGCATCATTCTTGCAATAGCTGAACATTGAAAACAGTCTTTTCAACAACAGGAGATGGTTAACATAAGGTAATTCACACAAAACAGTACTAAGGAGCTGCCCAAAGTATGACAAAGCTTTCTATATATTGATAAGGAAGATTTCAAATATATTTTAGGTTAAAAAAAAAAAAGCGTAGAACATTTTGCAGAGTACTTTTTATGTAAAAGGGAAAAAACAAAAATATTATCTTTTTCAAAATGTATTAAAAACTTAAACATAAGAAATGACAATGTTAGAGATGAATGTGAACTTAGCAGATGGGAAACAATGTCTGTCTTAATTTCCTAGGGCTGCCATAACAGAAATAACTACAAGTGGAAGATTTGAAAGAACAGAAATTTGTTTTCTCACAGTTCTAGAGGCTATAAGTCCATATCAGGGTTTGTCTGTGTCGACTCATTCCTTGTTGGTAGTTCTAGGCTTTCCTTGGTTCCGTGGTGATCCTTCCATGGCATCTATCTTCCTCAGTTTGTGTATGTATCTTTTGTCTATTCTGGTGTTTTTATAATTCAGAAGTGATAGGTTTGGGATTCACCCTGCACTGGTATGACCTCAATTAATTACAATAGATTGCATTTTGTAAAGTGATTATATTATATTGCTGCAAAAATGGAGTGGAGGTGGCATCTGAACTCTTCTGACCTCACAAGTGGGGAGCAGGTTCAACATCAACAGCCTGAGCCTGATTCCTATAAGGCAGAAGTCAGACATGCTGCCACCTTCCAATCCTTTCACCAGCACTGACACTAACCATCCCTCTGATGGCACTCTCTAATTCTCTGCTGAGTTCAATAATTTGTTGCAATGTCCCCAAGGAACTTATGCACAATACTCGTGATTATGGGGTTTATTTGAGAATTAGCAAGCTACAATTCAGGATCAGGAACAACTCAGGGTACAGTTCTTTGATCAGGACAGCCATGATGTAGGTATGCTTCTCTCTGGCCTCTGCCTCTCAGCCACGAGATTTCTTGGCCTCTGCCTTGCACGGGCAAGTGTTCCAAAGCTCTTTTAGTTCCGATAGGTGTCTGGGAGCTCTGGTAGCGTAGTGCCTAAGGCACTTGACTGCTAACCAGAAGGCTGGCGGTTCAAACTCACCAGCCACTCATCGGAAGGAAGATGGGGCAATCAATCTACTTCCGTAGTGATACTGCTTTGGAACCCAAGGAGGGGTCGCTATGAGTCATGGCCGACTCAACAGCACATAACAACAACAGCAACGATAGGTGTCTAGAGAGGGACTGCACTCTGCTAGCAAATCTCTTAACTGAAGATACTCAGCTTTCTTGCTTCATGGGCTGGGAAGCTCACAGCTCTGTCTCATGCTGGTCTTTTGTTCTGCTGCCTCTGCTGCCACCATTTCTCTGTCACTGTTTCTCATCATTTCTTGCCATCTCAGCAAAGTGTTACAGCTCTCTCTCTGTCTCCTAGGTTGAGGAGGTTCAGCGTAGAAATCTCAAGTTTGAAGACACATTCCACTTTCTTGATGGTAGTGAGATTCACTCCAACCCTCTTTCCACCTGTGGGATGATTAGTTTTAAGCTTAGTGGATGGCACAACTAACCAATCCCACAGTAGGGTTCCATACACCTTATTTGGATGGTCCCACCCCCAAAGGGGGCCATGTACCTTATTTACATTATTAATAAGCTATCCAATCCCTTTGCTGGGCCACAAGCAAATCTCACATTTGCATAATCCCACCCAGCCATCTGGTAGGAGTCACAAAGACTATGGCTAGAAGGGTCATATTAAGTAATTCACTATACCACAATTGCATTAGATTACATTATGGAAGGTAATCTGTTCTACCCAAGGCCAACTAATCTAGTCACATGACAGTAACTAGACTGTTGTTGTTGTTATGTGCCGTCGAGTCAGCCCCGACTCATAGCGACCCCTCCTTGGGTTTCCGAGGCAGTATCACTACGGAAGTAGGATTGCCCAACCTTCCTTCCGAGGAGTGGCTGGTGGGTTTGAACCGCCAGCCGTCTGGTTAGCAGGCAAGTGTCTTAGCCACTATGCTACCAGAGCTCCTAACTAGACTAGTATTTGGCCAAAAAACTGAGAAACAGAGCTTTGTCAAGTTGATATATACAATTAACCCTCACAGAGTTTATACACTACTATCCTGGAGATTACTTTTTAATCACATCAATATAATACCTAGTCACAAAAATGAATTGGAAGAAAAAAGATCCTAGTGTATTATAAGTTATACAACAATTATAGTGGTCAAGATAAGCCAGGTTACGTATGCTGTAATACCGGACCCTAAATTTCAGTGGCTTATCACAGGAAGAGTTGATTTCTCCCTCACCTTCCATATCAATTCTGGGCCAGTTGGCTGGAGGTTCTGTTCTGCATTATTCTTACTCCAGCACACAGGTTGATAGAGCAACTTTGCCAGTCCTGTGGCAGAGAAAAAAGTACCCTGGAGGGTCTCCCCTGGCCAGTAAATCCTCTATCCCAGACACAATATGTGTCACATGGCCCTACATGAAGTGTGGACCACATATTGAGAGAGCCACAGGAATGACTAGCACAAAAATTTTGGAGAATAATTTTACAGTGAAATTTAAAAATAAAGGTTATTTTAAAATCCATACAATTTGACCTGGGAAGTACATTTCTGGGAATCCCTAAGTGACAATAAATAAATGGGTTGAAATATTTCATTGTACGATGTAACACTGAGTTGAGTGATCTCTTTCTTGTTGTTGTTTCCCAAGGAACTAAATGCCCCCAACCTCCTCTTTCTCAAAAAAAAAAGTGATAAATGAGCTGTAAATGAAAAAGCAAACACTGCTTTGCTTTTAATGATTGGGCCATTGATCGGTTCCCTTAAGCACTCCAGCTCAAATTTAAACTAAAAGTCCACTGAAATGAACCAATAGAAGATGTTTACATTAATGGTTTAATCTCAGGCCCTGGGATAGGTGCTTCATCATAATTTTAACACAGGTTCATCTCAATTTCAGGTGCAACAGATGTCTTCATTTAGCCAGGTCTTCAGTAAAAATGGAAAGTTGATAATTTTAGCAGATGAAAAGATATTTAAGAACTCCCCAAAAAGGAGCCAAATTCCACTGTAATTATGCAAAACGCAACCATTGCCATGGAGTAAGATTTGACTCATAGAAACCCCTCCTTGGGTTTCCAAGGTGGTATCACTACAAAAGTAGATTGCCCAACCTTTCTTCCAGAGAGTGGCTGGTGGGTTTGAACCGCCAGCCTTCTGGTTAGCAGTCAAATGCCTTAAGCACCATGCCACCAGAGCTCCCACTGTAATTGTAAGAGTGTATATATTTATTTTAAGAGAAAGGTCCTTTAGCCAATTTGAAGCAAGATAATACTACTATTTTTAAAGGTGGTATAATGGATTGCTTAAGAGCTTGGACCCAGAGTCAGGCAGGCCTGAGTTTGAATCCCTAGTTTTGCTTTTTAACAGCCACATGAAGTTGGACAAATTAATCACCTTACTTCTCTGTCTTCTTGTCTATAAAATTGAGGTGATAAATGCACATATTTCATAAGGCTGCTGTAAAGATTAAATAAAAGAATATGTGCATAGTATTTATTGGTGTGACACATAGTTAATGCTGAACATTTGTTAGACGTTGTTATTGTCGTAGCTTATTTTCTTAGATTTCTCTAGAGAAACAGAACCAGTAAGATATAAATATATGTAGAGAGAGATTTACTTTAAGGAATTGTCTCATGCAATCGTGGGAGGTTGGAAAGTCCAAAATCTGTAGGTCTGGTCACAGGCTGGAGTCTCCTACAGGCTTGTATCCCAAAATCTGTAGGTCATGCAACCAGAAGTGTGAAAATTAATAGTGTTCTGTCAAAACATCTATTAATAGTCTGGAGGCAGAACACACACTAGGGAAATATCCGTTTTGCTCTTAAGGCCTTTAACTAATTGACTGAGCCCAACCCACATTATGGAATGTAAACTGCCTTACTTAGAATAATTTATTTAATCACATGTAATTCCACAATACAGTCCAAATGAGACTAATGTTTGGCCAAACAATTGGATGTCATAACTTAGCCAAGATGATGTATAAAATTAACCATCACGCTTACAATTTTGTGAAGCTCTATTCTTTGCTAAATACTTTCATGGACATCATCTCATTCTCAAAATTTAATCCTAAGAATACTCAAGTAAGATAGAATGATAAGTACATAAGTCTTTAATATAAAGAAACCTGATAAGTATAAGGAAAGCAGCAAAGGGTACCACAGACAAGTAAGAAAAGGGAGTGCCTTTACTCAGTTGTGAGAGTGTTGGGAAATGGTTCATGGAGGAAATAGTATACCAGATACATGAGGAACTATTGGTAGAGTTTCCATGGTAACAGTGTAAGTGAGCCAAAAAAAGATTCCAAGTGAAAGGATTATTGTTTTAAAGGCCACACCAAAGTGTGCATTCACAGAACAGTAAGCAATATAGCTTGGACACATATTGAGGAGTAGTAGGAAACTAGACTGGAAAAATGGCAGGCAGGGGACTGCCCTGGTAAAAGCCTCAAATGCCAGAACTGGAATCTAACTCCTTTGGTAAATCCATGCAGAAAATTCTGTCAGTAGATAAGTGACAGGATTGTAGCTATGTTTATGTGTTTACTCTAGCTGTATTTCAAGACAGGAAGAATAATAATGGAAAGATGAGGCATAAAAATGAATATGAGGTTTGTGTGTGTATGATGAAGAAAATAAGGAAGATGTTGATGATGATACCAAAAAACCAAACTCACTGCCATCAAGTCAGTTCCGACTCACAGCAACCCCTCCTTGGGTTTCTAAGGCGGTATCTCTACAGAAGTAGATTGCCCAGTCTTCCTTCTGAAGAGTGGCTGGTGGGTTTGAACCGCCAGCCTTCTGGTTAGCAGTCAAATGCCTTAGACACTATGCCACCCCAGCTCCCTGATGATGATGATAGCTGTATTTAATGTGCACTTACTATGTATCAGGCTGATATCATGTACATGATGTGCTGACTGCTTTACATACATTTTTCATTTAATTTATTGTCTTCATTTTACCAGATATGAAACCAAAGCCTGGAGAAGTTAAACAGTTAATCTTCACAGTAGCAAAAAGATAGAGTCAGAATTTAAATCCGACTCTGACTATGCTGGTTTGACTGATCCTTACTTATCATTAAAGCAAAGAGTGAATGGAATGTGTAAGTAATCCCTGAATCTATTACAATAGCAAAGAAACCCATATATCTTGCTCATTTGGATTTAACTCTTGAGGTTTTATGTCTGCTCCAATCAACCAGACTATAAAATCCTTGAGGGCAGGAATGCACATTATTTTTTGTCTTTATATCCTAATCAGTATATTGTTTACGCATTTATATTTATTGATTTATTTATTCCACAAATATTCTCTGGTTACTTCTAATGAGCTAGGCCTTATGCTAGACACTAACATTAAAGAAAAATAGTACTTACAAGAATGTAAAAATGTTGATAATTACCGTGGCTGGGTTCTGGGTTCACAGGCTTATTATTCTCTTCTATCACTTTGGTGTGTATCTGGAATTTTCTATAACAAAAAGTTGAGGGGGATAAAGGAAGATTACAATGAAACTACTCTTGCCAAGGTTACCAATGATTTCCTTGTTGCTAAACATAACAAATACTGCTCTGTCCTCATTTTCCTTAGCAAATATCTCCTAGAACTGTAGAAAATACTTAACAGAGAAAGACTAATTAGAGTGGGAGGAGGAAATCAGAGAACAGAGCTGAGAAATTCATGCACTCTCCTGGTTTCTTCCTATCTCTCTGGCTGCTGCTTCTTAATCACCTTCCCACATCTCCTTTTCCTCTTTCTAGAATTGGGCAATTTGATGATTGGGCATCCCTCAAATGCCTCAATGATCTCATTCTCTCCCCAGACTTTCAGTACTGAAACTTTTTTTAATATTACCAATTGATATTACCAGACCAGACCCCTCTCTTGAATTTCAGATATGAATTTAATTGCCTATGGAGCATATTAAACTCAAAACTCACTGCCATCGAGTCGTTTCCAACTCAGAGGGAACCCCATTGGGTTTCCGAGGCTATAATCCTTTCCAGAAGCAGATCACCCCAGAGCTGCTCTGTGGAGCAGCTGGTGGGTTTGAACCACTGTATATATTTAGATACTCCACAGGCAAGTATCAGAAGTACTCTTTTCATCTTCCTTCTTGTCCAGCTCCCTACTCATAATTGTTTCCCTTTCTTTGTTACTTGACTCAGAAAAGAAAAATACAACACATCCCAAATCATCCACCAAATCTCAGATTCCTAAGAATTTGCTTAATTTGTCCAAGTTGTTTCTTCAGTTTAGTAAACCATGGAAAGATGAATGAATGAAACTCATCACATTTCCTCAAATGATTTATTCCAAAGAGCAAAATAAAACACAGAAATAAATGTCTTTCAATTGTATCCCATACTGACTGCAAATACTTTCCTTTAAAAGATGATTGAAGAAAACAATTCTAGGTCATGAATATGAGAATTTTCCTAGAAGCACAGTGAAAAAGAATGACAAGATTTCAATCATTATCTTTCATTTTTATTGTGATTTGGGTGAAAGTTTACATAGAAAATTGGTTTTCCATTCAACAATTCATCCACAGTTTGTGGTGACATTGATTGCAATTCCCACAATGTAACAGCACTCTGTACTTCTCTGTGTTTACCGTGTCATCATGTTTTCCTATCCTTTCCTGCCTTCTGAGATTCATCCCTGGGAAAATGCTGCCCTTTTGATCTCTTATGGTTGGTTGTTGTAAGAGTGCATACTTCCCTGTTGTAATTGTTCACTTTATAGACCTGTCTCTTATTTGGCTGAAAGTGAGCCACAGGGTTGAGTTCAGTTCCAGGCTTGAAGGGTGTCTCAGGGCCATAGTCTCAGAGGTTCTTCCAGTCTCTAGCAGACCAGTAAGCCTGCTTTTTTTTTATGATTCTAATTTTTGTTCCACATTTTTCTCCCACTCTATATAGAACCTTCTATCATGATCCCTTTCAGAGCAGTTAGCAGTGGTAGCCTGGCATCACCTAGTTCTAGTTTCAGGGTCATGGAAGATGGGGTTTCTGTGGTCTATTAGATTGTTTCCATGTGTCTTTGATTTTCTTCATTCTTCTTTTATCCAGATGAAAAGAGACAATAGTTGTACCTCAGATGGCTGCTCTCAAACTTTGACAACCCAGTCACTACTCACTGAAGTATGATGTAGAGCATTGTATTTTTGGACTGTGTTATACCGATTGACTTTGATGTTCCACCAGACTATGGTCCTCAGTTTCCAGGCCCAGGGACTCATTCCCTCAAGGTATTTGGTTATGGCTAAGAAGTTTTTCTAACTTTGCCCCCTGTATGCAATAATGATGTCTTATTTGAGCAATTATTCAAGCATTGTTTAATTTTAATTTTGTCCTCAGGATAAAAAGATAAGTTATTTTGAGATCTCATTTCACCAACACTGCAAGTTCTCGGTTAATGTATCCACTCAAATCAAGTCTACCTACTCCTCACTTACCAATTATGTCATTATTCAACATTTTTCATTTACAAAAGTAGGAAAAAATCTACTATCCCTCTATTTTATGCATTAACAATGTACATCTGGCAGTAGCAAACATCAAGGTGCAAGGCAAGAGTTACACTGGCTGTGATGACTAAAATTATGTGTCAACTTGAGGGGGACAAGATTCTCAATGGTCTGGAAGTTATGTAATGATGTAGTCATCCTCCATTTTGTGATCTGATGTGATCATCCTCCATTTTGGCCTAGTGCTAATTTTCACATAATGATCTGATCTTCAGATCATGTTTGATCTTCCTAATCATGTCAATAAGGAAGGAATGGGTGTATAATCCAAGAAGATTGTGTTTGAACCTTGAGGGACAGACCAGATTACTGAAAGCAAAGAGATATTCTACTTTTCAGATGCACTTCATTATACTTCTTGTTAAACTGTTATTGTGAAGGGAACTTGCTGAAACATCAAACTTCATGGCAGCTGATTTCAAACAAGAAAATCTAGAAAGTGCATGAGATAAATTTTTCCTATACATCTTTGAAGGGTAAACATCCTTTACATAGTTATGTAATTATGTAACAGCTCATTTTAAGTAAATATGTCATTACAAGGAAGAATGTCTCTCAAATAGTTTCAAATGGAAATCTTTCTCAAAGGGAGTCTCAAATCAAATGGAAGTTACATTAGATGAGGTCCAAAAAGTCCTCCTAATTGTGAATTTTTACTTCAAAGATATATAAATTAATCTTATATCAGTAGCAATGTCATAACTCAAAACTGTCTCAGTAAACTAAAATATATATCCACTATTCCTTCCAAGGAGCTCTGGTAGTATAGTGGCTAAGACACTTGCCTGCTAACCAGACAGCTGGCGGTTCAAACCCACCAGCCACTCCTCAGAAGGAAGGTTGGGCAATCCTACTTCCATAGTGATACTGCCTTGGAAACCCAGGGAGGGGTCGCTATGAGTCGGGGCCGACTCAACGGCACATAACAACAACAACAACTATTCCTTCCAAGCCTCATGGTACCACAAAGTGCCTTAAGAATGGAATGTGGCTAAATGATTGGTAAGCAATGGAGGATAGTTATGTTGGTAAGCCTACTAACTTTGGCTCTGTGCTCTTACAGTCTATCAGTGTCTCTCTCCAGGATGCAGGTACTAGAATATAACTGCACTTCTAGGCCCTCCTTAGTCTGTTTCACAGACTCATAAATAATTAGCTGCCTAGTCTAAATATTTAGGAAGCTGTGCTTCCTCCTAAGTTAAAAAAAAAGACATGCTGGCAAATATCATGCATTTTAACAATCTCAGGTTTAGGGGAAGGAAAAAAAGAGAGATAATCTAGTCTAATGCCTAGATCTACACGTAGGAAACTGTGAGATCTGTCCTCTACTTACTACATAAAACCACTCTATGTGCCACAAAGAGAATTCTATCCACTACTTCTACACAAAGCTTAGCTTTATTTTAGGGTCTGACATCTACTTTGAGAGTACGAGGGAAAAAGAAAGAAAATAATCTGTTCAGAATCAAATCTTAGACCAAATGTTTTCAACATCCCTTGTGTCCTTTCCCTACCCTCGCTGCTTTCAGTATGCTGTCCTGAGCATCTTCCCAGTGGATCCAGATTTTCCCAATCCTCAGACTCTCAAAACTTCCCTCTACTGAATCTGATCCAATGAAATGAAAAATCATGCAGTAAAACTATCATCAACTCCTAATTTCTCACAAGTAATTATTCCACTCAAAAGATTATCCATAATGATCACACAGAAAAACTACTGTTGAGTTCATTCTGATTCATGGCAATCCCACGTGCATCAGAGTAGAGCTATGCTCCATAGAGTTTTCAATCATAGGCCTTCAATAATAGCTGGATAAATGGAAGTTCCATTGAAATCATACAGACCACTGTCAGCTCTAATATTCCAGGGGCTATTAATCCTCCAGGACCATGAAGAGACTAGTACCCTGTGGTAGTTAAGGTTATATGTCAACTTGGCTGGGCCTGGTTGAGTGGCTGGGCAAGCTGCACGTAGTTGTAATTCCCCATGGTGAGATTGGCAATCACTTCCATGGTGGACTCTACTGGAGCAGCTAAGTAGCCACTTTAGAGATGTGGTCTGCTTCCAGTATATAAGAAGCAGCTTTGAGGAAGGTCTCCAGCTTATGGCATGCTTGAAGCCTGCATGTAGCCAAGTCATTTTTCAATAGCCTGCCATGCCTGCCAATCTTGGGGCTTCCTCTGGACTTGAATTAGTGGCCTGTCATGTTGTTCAGTAACATTGGGACTGTGCCCTTTTATTTGTCAACCTGGGGTTGTGAGCCTCAGCAGCAAGTAGTTGTCTGAGTGAAAAAAAAAAAAAAAAAAACACCTCCAGCTTCAGCGGGCCAGGAGCAGAAGGCAAGGCTGAAGCCCAAGGTTGACAGGCTTTCACCCAGACCCTATTATAGCCTGGCACTTTGAACTTGGACTTCTAGCCTCCAAACCTATAAGAGAATAAACTCCTGTTTGTTAAAGCCACCCCACTTGTGGTATATTCCTGTCAGCAGTACTTGGCAACAAAAACATACCCTCACCCCTCATTTCCAACACAATGCTCTCCAAGAAAATTAGATTAGTATCTTCATGTGTTTCATGTGATTTATTAGCTTGATTTTTGTTTGCCACAATTGCCTGTGCTGTATTAACAATACAAATATTACCTGCTTAAATGATCAGATTAACCTGTGCCATCCTGTACTTCAGGTTCTGAATTCCAGCCCCACTTTCTTTCCTTTGAAAGGACCTACACATGTATTCATATCTCCTCCACCTCCACCTATACTTACTACTTACTTTTCCAGGACTATTGAACAAAATATCACAAACTAAGTGACTTATAAGAACTGAAATTTACTGTCTCACATTTCTGGAAGCTAGAAGTCCAAATCAGTGTGCGATGCATGTTGATTCCTTCTGAGGGCTCTGAGAGAGAAATTATTTCAAGCCTCTCTGCTAGCTTCGGGTGGCTCCTGGCAATCTTTGACATACCTTGGTTTACTGATGTGTCTGCCTCCATTTTCACATGGTCATTCTTCCTCTCTCTTTCTCTCTCTTTCTGTATGTGTGAGTGTGTGTCTGTGTCTGTGTCTGTGTCTGTTGTTCTCTTTTATAAGATATCACTCAGAAGACATTAAGACCCACCTTACTCCATCTTAAAAGACCCTATTTTCAAACAAGGTCACATTGATAGGTACAGGGGATTAAGACCAACATATCTCTTTTAGAGGACACAGTTCAATCCATAATGCCTACCTTTGCCTGGTTAATTTTTACTCATCTTTTAAAAAGTCCATTCAAACATCAAACATGTATGAACACATTTCCTGGCCAGCTTATATTTATATTCAATGCTCTCTGAGAGTGTCATGTATTTCTTTCATAGTGGTTACCAAAGCTCTAATTTTTTGTATGATGAATCTTTAATGTTCATCTCCCCACCAGCAAGTCTTCTCCATGAAGACTATTTCTGTTATGCTCACCACTCAGTCCCATCATCTAGCTGAGTGCCATGCATGGAGTATGGTCTTATAAGTATTCATGAACAAATGAATAAATAAAATAACTTGGTGAAAATAGAGATCTACAAAATTGTCATAATATCATCAACTTGAAAAGTCTGAGCTATCAAATAACATCCATAAATAAATCCTCGTTACAGAACAGGTAGAAAAAATAAAAATGATATGGACTAAACTTTTTGCAAATGAGAAGAACACCATATGCTTTAGAATTTGGAATATAAATTCATTCACACACTTTACCTTCCTGGAGGCTGTATATATTTGCATAAAAATGAATTTAAAAAAAAAAGGTCTACTGTCAACCATTAAATAAGAAGGGAAAACCTAATAAGGAAGATTCAGAAATTATCATAAGCCAACCAGGGAGTTGTTTTCAAACAAAAGGATTAGGCCCTAGACAGTTCCAGAAAAATCCATGCAAATTTTAACCATCACAAAAGAAGTACTAAACACTTGTTTCACTGGGGTTTGTAGTCTCCAAAGTACTTAGTTATTAAGGAAGTTGGTGACTTGAGTAGAGAGTTTAGTCTACAGTTGTTGTTGTTATTTGCCATCAAGTCGGCCCCGACTCCTAGCGACCCCTCCTTGGGTTTCCGAGGTAGTTATCACTACGGAAGTAGGATTGCCCAACCTTCCTTCCAAGGAGTGGCTGGTGGGTTTGAACCGCCAGCCTCTACAGTAGTGGTAGTCAACTATATACTGCATCAGAATCACTTGGAGATTAAAACACAGATTCTGAGCCCCATCACCAGAGTTTCTGACTTAGTAGATCTGGGTGAGAATTTGCATTTCTATGAACTTCCCTGTTGATGTTCCCTGCTGGTTTGACAACCAGGGTTTAAGAACAACTGAACTAAAACTTTGGAACATAAAGTTGGGAAAATAAAACCCTGTGATTCAGGGAGATCTTCCTCTCTTCTCTCATTTTTATCCTATGCATTCCACAGTCCAATACATTCCATTTCTTGACTGCCTAAGTCACATGGTTAAGTAAAGAGGTAAAGTAGATCGTGTATAGCCTCCATAAAGGCTTCTTCTTGTACTCATGCCATTTCCTCTTTAATAGGGCCTTAGGGATCCACATGATGCCAGTACACAAGAGAAAGGGAGCCTAATTCTTGGCATACCTTTCTTAAAAATAACAAAAATAGCTACTACTTGTTCAGCACTTACCATGTACCAGGCAACATGCTAAGTACTACATATATCTTAGTTGATGTATCTTTACTACAATTTGAAGATATATATTTTGATTCCTATTTTATACATAAGGCTAATGTAGCTTATTTAAAGAGAGAGGTTTAGAGACACAGAAAGGAAGTTGTAGTCTGGATTGCAGCCAACTCCAAAACCTATTTCTAACCATGCTATACTATCACACACTAGCACAGAACAACTGTACATTATAAGGGCATGAACATTGCATTCAAATCCAGGCTCATCCCTAGCTTGACATTGAGCAATGTTTTCTATGCCCCTGAGTTTCCTAGTCTTTTAAATTGAAATAATCATAATACATTCATGAGTTAATATGTATAACATATTTAGAACAGAGCCTAAATTAGTTTAAAAACTAATGGTCTATAGGACTGTGATAAGACCTTACAGTTAGACCTGAGGAAATCAACCTAATAGGTTAAAGGCCACCCCTATCTAACAAGTCAGACCTTAAGGTCTAGGAGAGATACATTCCACTGGTAGCATGTCCCAGACATGTGGAGACAACAATGGAAAAGTTAAAGTTCTTCACACATAGTGATATATCACATCATGTGTTGTTGCATGGAAGGAAGCACTCTGTGCATGGATTAACAAACTCACTCCTTCTATGTAAGTGAGCTTGAAATAATGTTATTTTTCAATTCTTTTAAATTTATGACTTTGAAATGCCACTAAGAAAATATCAGTTTCCTAGTTCTTTCCTAGTTGCAAAATAAGGTGTATTGCCATCTTCTGAAAGCCAATCATGTTATAATGATGTACTTGCCATGCTATTTTGTTCTAGATAATACCAAGAGGTAGCCACTTAAAAGCAGAGACTTGGATTTTCTCCCTTGCTTTTCAAAATATAGTAGTAATATTGCCTTCAGTTTTGTAGGGTTATTTAGTAGATTTAATGAAATAACAAATCCTGGCTAGCACAGTGGCTAGCCAGGAATGTACCAAGATACAGAGACATGTACTAAAAATTAATTTATTATCTATTTAACAATTATTTAGATGAGACACTAAATGCTACATTGAGAGAAGGATAAAGACGAGGACACCTGATGGTCATCTTATCCCTTACTATTAGCCCAAGAAATTCTGCTCCAGTCTCACTCATTCTAGAGCAGGATATATCAACATTAACATTATTAACATTTGAGGTCAAATAATTATTTATTGGGCTGCAAGGGGAAGGCTATCCCGTCCGTTACAAAACATAGCAACATGCTTGGCTTCTACACATTAGATATCAGTAACACTTCTCCACACCAGTTAGGACAACCAACAATGTCTCTGGACATTGCCAACAGTTCCTGGGGGGATCACAGTCACCCTGATTGAGAGTCGCTGCTCTGGAGACACAATGAAGGTTTTTAGCTAATAAACACCAGTGGGACAATGACAGTGTTCTCTGTTTGCACTTGTACTGTTCAGTGTGCATCCATGCCATACCATCATTTGGTAACCATGGGTTGAATTATTTTCCAAAAAAAGATAAATCCTAGCCCCTGGTAGCTATGAATGTGATCTTAATTGGAAATAAAGTCTTTGCAGATGTAATGGGTTAACATAAGGTCATGCTCGAGCAAAGCAGGCCTTAAATCCAATATGATTGGTGTCTTTATAAGAAGATGTAAGGTACAGGAAAGAGATAAGTTGGTGTACCAATCACATATTTTGCCCAATTCCTTCTACAACAGGACCTGAGAAATCAAATAAAACAGATGCAGATAATAATCATGGAACTCAGAGCATTAAATGAAAGGATAAAGACTTACATTTAACATCAATTGGAAAAATAAACAGAACAAAAACAGATTAAGGAGAGAGGCAGAGTGGAGGCTAGGCACAGAGTAGACATTTTGGGAATACATGGTGAGGAGGCACAAAGTAGCTATTTTTGGAACACATGGGTGAGGAGGAGCCAACTTCACAGAATCCACAATATGACAGAGACACAGTGCAAACAATTCACAGTGGAGCAAGTCAGTCACACCTATCACACTGCCCCTACCACCACATCCAATGAGTGAGTACCACCACCAACATCAACATTCCTGTAACCCTGGATCAACAACAGATGGTAGACAACACCTTCTCACCCTGCCCCCAGGTGCTCTAATTGGCCAGCAACAGACACCAGACCCATTACTCCACTCACCTGCAGACAGGTGGGGAGCATGGCAGTGCTGCCAAACAAGTGAACAAAGTAGCTCTCCCACTCTACTTGTCCAGATATATCAAAACAAGACAAAATAAAATAGCAAGGTGAAGTAAATCAACAAATAAATACAAAAACACCAAAAAGTCTTAGAGACAACAGACAACTTTAAATCCAACAAAGAAACAGGACAAAATGGCTCAAGCAAGTGGCCAAAATAAAGAACCAGGAAACCTTCCTGAGGAAGATACAGTAATGGAATTACCTGATAAGGAATTCAAGACTTATATATAGGGCCCTCTAAGAGTAGTATAGTACCTAAGGCATTTGACTACTAACAAGAAGGGTGGAGGTTCAAACGCACCAGCCACTCCTTGGAAGGAAGGTTGGGTGATCTACTTCTGTAGTGATACTGCCTCGGAAACCCAAGGAGGGGTCGCTATGAGTCATGTCTTACTCGCCGTCAATGGTTTAAGAGTTCAGTGAAACCAGTAACA
The DNA here is from genome assembly GCF_000298275.1 of Orycteropus afer afer. Classification (NCBI taxonomy): domain Eukaryota; kingdom Metazoa; phylum Chordata; class Mammalia; order Tubulidentata; family Orycteropodidae; genus Orycteropus; species Orycteropus afer. The sequence continues at coordinate 2,092,085 of NW_006922016.1, read as the reverse complement.
AACTCAAGGAAAAGACAGTTCATCTGCTAGAAGATATTGTGAAAACAATGCAAGAATAAAATGACAAAATAAATAAACTATAAGAAACCTTACAAAAACAACAATTAGAAATCCATAAGAAAAACACTAAAATTTCTGTGATAGATTATATATTATTAGAAGGATAAAGAAGTAGAATTGAATCAATAGAAAACTGAGTCAGCAAATTAGAAGAAAAATTCCTTGAAAATAATTTGTATGAAGAAAAATCAGGAAAAAAAGAATGAATAAAAATGAAGAAAGTCTAAGAATTAAGTCAGACACTATGAAGAGGAAAAATTTATGCATGATCAGAATTCCAGAACAGGAGAAGCCAAAAAAATAAAAAATATAAAGAACTGTCAAAGATTTGCTGACAGAAAACTTCCCAAAAATCATAAAACATATCTATCCAAGAAGCTCAGTGAACACCCAATAGGATACACCCCAAAAGAAAGTCACCAAGATATAATCAAACTTTCCAAAACCAAAGACAAAGAAAGAATCCTGAGAACTGCTTAGAAAAAAAACAAATTGTTACCTACATGGGTGAACCAATAAGATTAAGATTATGGTGGCAAAATTAGGACATTTCCAAATGAACAAAAATTTTTAAAAAAATTGTAAAAACTAGACCAATTGTGAAAGAAATGCTAAAATGAGTTCTTTGAAGAGAGAACCAACAACATTAGACAACAAACTAAGAGTAAGACACAGGATAACATCACCTGGAAATCAACCCAGATAAAGGATTTTCAAAAATAAAATAAACTTACAATACTGAAAATTGGAAACCAGAGATGCCAATCTGTAAATTATGAGAACTAAAAATAAAAAGGAAGAAACAAATGGTATAATTGCAAATTTTCTGTCTTGACAATATCAAGACAGAAGCAAATATTCTAAAGCTATGAAAATAAAAATAAATTACAGAGTAACCACAAGGAAAATTAATAAAATTTCTAAGCAAAAGAAGAAAATCATAAGGACTCAGTAAACACAAAATCAACACCAACAAAGACAATGAAAAGAAAATCTGATAAGAAAATTACCTCAGCACAGAAAAATATATGGAACAAAGAAATCATCAACACTATAACAATTAAAAAAAAAAAAAATGACAGGACTGAATTCATTGCAATCAATAAATACCCTGAATGTAAATGGATTAAATGCACCAGTCAAAAGATAAAGAGCGGCAGTAAGGACAAGAAAATAGGGCCCATCTACATATTGCCTATGTGCATATCACCTTAGACACAAAGATAAAAAATAAACTAAAATTCAAAGGATGGAAAAAACATATCAAGCAAACAGCAACCAAAAAAGAACAAATAAACAAACAACAAAAAAATACTAACTCACTGCCGTCAAGTTGGATCCAACTCATTGCAACCCCTTGTTGGGTTCCCAAGGTGGTATCTCTAGGGAAATAGCTTGCCCAGTCTTCTTTCTGAGGAGTGGCTGGTGGGTTTAAACTTCCTGCCTTCTGGTTAGCAGTCAAATGCCTTAGGCACTACACCACCAGAACTCCTAAAAAAAAAAAAAAAAAAAAAAAAAACCTACCAGAGCTCATAAAAAAAAAAGAAAGAAAGGTGTGGTAATATTAATTTCTCAGAAAATAGACCTCTAGGCAAAACCGGCATTAGGGACAAAGAAGAGTCTTACATAATGATTAAAAGATCAATTCAGTAAGAGGATATAATCATAATAAATATCTATGTACTCAATGAAAGAGCCCCAAAATGTAAAAATCAAACATTAACAGAACTGAAAAGAGAGATAGACTATCCCACAATACTACTAGCTGACTTTAACACACCATTTTGGATGAAAGAAACACAACTGGAAAGAAACTCAAAAAAGATACAGATTACCTAAACAACACAATTAACCAACTTGACCTCATACACATATAGAGAACACTCCACCCAAAAAAACACTATACACTTTCTTTTCCAGTGCACATGGATCATTCTCCATAGAACACTGTATATTAGGTCACAAAGCAAGCCTCAATAAGTTAAAAAACATCAAAACAATGCAAAGCACCTTCTTAGATCACACTATAAAATAAGAAATAAATGAAAGGAAGACCAGGGGAAAAAATATATATGTGAACCCTGCTTAAAAACCACTCGGTAACAGAAGAAATAAAAAATGAAAAAAAAAAATCCTAAAATCAAACGAGAATAAAAACATAACATACAAAACCTTTGCGACACAGCAAAAGCCATGCTAAGAGGTCAATTTATAGCAATAAACACATACATAGAAAAATAAGATAGAAACAAAATCAACATTTAACCAAACAACAGAAATAATTAGAAAAAGATCAGGAAAAAAAAAAAGACTAAATTTCCAGAAGAAAGGAAACAATAATTATTAGAATAGAAATAAGTGAAAAAGAAAAACAACAGAAAGAATAAACAAAACTAGAGGTTGGTTCTTTTCAAAAATGATTAACAAATTTTACAAGCCAATTTCAAATTTAACAACAGAAAAGGAAAGCAAGACATAAACAACGTGTATAAGAAATGCATTGGGCTATGTCACAACAGAACTAACCAAAATGAAAAGGAGAGTAGCTGACTATACAAAGAATTGTACTGCAACAAATTTAAAAACCTACAAGAAATGGGCAAATTTCTAGACACACATCATCTACCTAAACTAACAGACTGAGGGAGAAAGTTTGAACAGATCCATCACAAAGAAGAAATTGAACAGGTAACTAAAATCTCCCACGACAAAAATAAATAAATAAATAAATAATAATAATAATCTGGTACAATGAGCTTCACTGGCAAATTATACCAAACATTCAGAGAAGAGGTGACAATACTTCTACCAAACCATACTAGAACAGGGAAGACAATGGAATACTCTCAAAATCGATCTATGAAGCAATCATCACTCTGATACCAAAGCCAGGCAAAGACACTACTAAAAAGAAAATTACAACTCAAACTATTCCAAAACATAGAAAAGGATGGAATCCTCCCTAACTCATTTTATGAAGCAAGCATAACCTTGATACCAAAACCAGTCAAAGATATCACTCAAAAGGAAAATTACAGACCAGTATCCCTCATGAATATAGATGCAAATATCTTCAACAAAATCCTAGCCACTAGACTCCAACA
>NW_006922016.1:2074821-2088565 GCF_000298275.1 Orycteropus afer afer | reverse complement strand
GGCATCCAAATTGGTAAGGAAGAAGTCAAACTATCCCTATTTGCTGATGATATGATCCTATACCTAGAAAACCCAAGAGACTCAATCAAAAATCTCCTGGAACTAATTGAGCAATTTAGCATCATGGCAGGCTATAAAATCAACATCCAAAAGTCAGTTGGATTCCTCTACAACAGCAAAGAGATTGCTGAAAAAGAAATAAGGAAATCAATACCATTTACAATTGTTGTTGTTGTTGTTATGTGCCGTTGAGTCAGGCCCAACTCATAGCAACCCATCCTTGGGTTTCGGAGGTAGTATCACTACAGTGGTAGATTGCCCCATCTTCCTTCTGAGGAGAGGCTGGAGGGTTTGAACGGCCAGACTTCTGGTTAGCAGTCAAGCGCCTTAGGCACTACACTACCAGAGCTCCCAAAAAAATAAAATAGTTGGGAATAAATCTTACCAGGTATCAAAAGACCTGTACAAAGAAAACTATAAAAAACTACTTCAAGAAACCATAAGTGATCTACATAAATGGAAGAACGTACCATGCTCATGGATAGGAAGATCGAACATTGTGAAAATGTCGATTCTACCCAAAGCAATCTATACATTCAATGCAATCCCAATCCAGATCTCATCAACATTTTTAAGGATATGGAAAAACCAGTCACTAACTTTATATGGAAAGGAAAGAGACTTCAGATAAGCAAAGCACTATTGAAGAAGAAGAACAAAGTAAGAGGTCTCACAGTGCTGGATCTCAAAACCTACTATACAGCCACAGCAGTCAAAATGGCCTGGTATTGGTGCAATGACAGACACATGGACCAATGGAATAGAATTGAGAACCCAGAAATAGATCCATCGACCTATGGTCAGCTGATCTTTGACAAAGGGCTAAAATCCATTAAATGGGGAAGAGAATGTTTGTTTAATAAATGGTGCTGGCAGAACTAGATATCCATTTGCAGAAAAATGAAACAAGATCTGTACTTCAAACCATACACAAATAACTCCAGATGGATCAAAGACTTAAATGTGAAAACTAAAACTACAGAGTTACTCAAGGAAAAACTATGGGGAAATTTAGAGGCCCTAATGTATGGCATATATAGACTATCAAGCGTAACTCAAAATGCACAAACAGCAGAAGAGAAACCAAATGAATGGGACCTTCTAAAAATTAAATTTTATGTGTTTCCAAAGACTTCTCCAAAAGAGTCAAAAAGAGAACCTACAGATTGGGAAAAAATATTTGGCAATAACGTATCTGACAAGGGACTTATCTCTAGAATTTATAGAAAATTCCAACACCTCAATTACAAAAAGACAAATAATCCAATTAAAAAATGGGCAGAATACATGAATAGACACTTCACCAAAAAGGATATTCAGGTGGCCAACAAACATATGAAGAAATGTTCATGATCATTAGCCATTAGAGAAATGCAAATCAAAACAAAAATGAGATACCATCTTGCCCCAGCACTAGTAGCAAAGTTCAACAAGACACAAAATAAAAAATGCTGGTGAGGATGCAGAGATTGGGACTCTCATACACTGCTGGAGGGACTGTAAAATGGTACAACCATTGTGGAAAGCAGTATGGCAACTCCTTAAAAAGTTGTAATTACGAATACCATTTGACTCAGCCATTCCATTACTAGGTATATATCCTAAAGAAGTGAGAGCCATGACAAGAACAGACATAGGCACACCCATGTTCATTGCAGCACTATTTACAATAGCCAAAAGATGGAAACAACCTAGGTATCCATCAACTGAGGAATGGATAACCAAACTATGTTACATACACACAGTGGAATACTATGCAACCCTAAAGAATAACGTAGGATTTGCAAAACACCGCATAACATAGATGAACTTGGAGGACATTATGCTGAGTGAAATAGGTCATCACAGAAGGACAAATATTGTATTAGTCCATTATTGTAAAAGTCAAGGAAAGGTTTATCTATGGAAAGAAATTTTCTTTGTTGGTTACCAGGGATGGTAGGGGAGGGGAGGGAACACTGTTAGATAGGTAAAGATAAGTATTGATTTGGGTGAAGAGAAGGGCAATGTACCAAATATGAGTGATCAACATGGTGGCACCGAGGAAGAGGGAGACATAGAGAGGTACATTGGAGGTGCAGAAAACAAAGGTGAACCATTTGCACATACAGTACTGCATCGTCAGTAAAGGCAAACATTGGTATACAGGTGATAGATGGGTGGACAGGCTGAACTACTAGGTATGTCTATGCAGCAGGGCGTGTACCCAAGACCATATATAGGGTTGGAAGACAATGGTTCTACAAGTATATTGTATATTCTGTAAGAATTCTCAGGTGTATAGTAGAGTTGACAATGGACAAAGTTGTAGTCACTTTTGGGTCACAGCCAGCTACACAGAGGGACAGAGTAGTTGAACCTGTGGGCTTAGGACCATAGTCACAAGGGACATCAAGCTCAATTGGCATAACATACTACACAAAACATTGTTCCACCTCCTACTTGGTCGAATAATGACTGGAATCTTAAAAGCTTGCAAGCAGCCATCTAGATGCAATGATGGGTCTCTTCTCGTCCACAGCAAAGAAGAATGAGGGAAACCAAAGATTCATGGAAACAATTAGTCCTAGTGACTGGTACACAATCCGAACTGCAGTCTGTATGACTATGAGACCAGAAGAACTAGATGGTGCCCAGCTACCACTGTCAACCACTTGGAAGGAGATCTATGTAGGAGATCTTGGATAGAGAGGGAGAACAATGTGGAACAAAACTCAAAATCATTTGGAGAAAAAAAGGGGGGGACCAGATTTGCTGCTCTCATAGAGCCTGGTGGATGGAACCACTGAGACTATGGCCCCTAGCTGCCCTTCAGGTCTGGAATTGAACTCATACCTGTGGCTTCCAGACAAATAAAAGACAGGCATATGAGCTGAACATTTACCTGATGTAGATACACTCCTTGGAGAGAACAATCATGGGAAAAAGAAAGGCTTATGCACAGGGACACAGCTCAGGGAGCAGGAGTGCATGGAGAGATGGACACAGGGAAGAGGTAACTATTGGGATGACGCGGGAGGGGGCTGTTGCATTGAGGTAAATTGTAGTCAATATCATGAGACAAAGTGTGTGTGTGAACTGCTGTATGGAAAATGAATTTGCTCTGTAAACTTTCACCCAAATCACAATTTAAAAAAAAAAAAAAAGAAAGAAAAGAAAATTACAGAAATATGTCCCTGATGAACATAGATGCAAAAATCTTTAACAACTCCTAGCCAACAGAATCCAACACCATTAAAAAAATAATATATCATGACCAACTGTGATTCATTCCATGTATGCAAAGATGTTTCAACATAAGAAAATAAATCAACATAAACAAAGGAAAGGATGCACATGATCATATCAATCAAAGCAGAAAAGTCATTTGATAAAACACAACACCCATTCTTGATCAAAGAAAAAAAAAAAAAACTCTCAGCAAAATAAGACTAGAAGGTATATTCCTCAGCATAAGTAAGGGCATATACACAAAACCAATGGCCAACATTATTCTCAATGGAGAGAAATGAAAAGTAATTCCTTTATGAATGAGAACCAGACAAAGATCATTTCTCTCACCACTTCAAATCAATAAAATATTAGAAGTCCTACCCAGAGCAATAAGGCAAGAAAGGAAATAAAAGGCATCCAAATTGATAAGGAAAAAGTAATACTATTTCTATTTGCAGATTATATGATCCCATTTATAGATAATCCCAGAGATTCAGCAAGTAAAATACAGGATATAATAGAAAGATTTAGCAAAGTGACAAGGTATAAAACCAACATACAAAAATGAATCAGATTCCTCTACACTAACAAAGAGTACTTTGAAAAGGAAATAAGGAAAATAATGCCATTTTCAGTAGCTACAAAGAAAGATAAAGTACTTAGATATAAACCTAACCAGAGATACAAAAGACTTATACAAAGAAAACTACAAAACTCTATTGCAAGAAACCAAAAGACACCTACATAAATAGAAGAAAATATCATGCTCATGGATAAGAAGACTCAAAATTATGAAAATGTCAATAGTACCCAATGCACGCTCTCTCTCGCTCTCTCTCTCTCTCTCTCTCTCTCTCTCTCTCAATCCCAATCCAGAGTCCATCAAAATTCTTTAAAGTGATAGAAAAACCAATTACCAACTTTATATGGAAAGGAAAGAGACTCCAGATAAGCAAAGCACTAAAAAGAACATTAAAGAACCACCACATGGAATACACAGAAATGAGATTTACTGCATCATTGGAAAGAAGAAATGGAGAAGCTCAATATCTACAGAGCCAGGAGCTGACTGTAGAAAAGACCATCAATTACTCATATGCAAGTTCAAGTTGAAGCTGAAGAAAATTAAAACAAGTCCATGAGAGCTAAAATATCACTGATTATATTCCATCTGAATTTAGAGATCATCTGAGGAATAGATTTGGTGCATTTAGCACCAATAACTGAAAACCAGATGAGTTGTGGGATGACATCAGGAACATCATCTATTAAGAAAGTAAACAGTCATTAAGAAGACAGGAAAGGAAGAAAAGACCAACATGGATGTCAGAAGAGACTCTGAAACTTGCTCTTGAATAGAGAGTAGCTAAAGTGAATGTAAGAAATGATGAGATAAAATAGCTGAGCAAAAGATTTTAAAGGGCAGCTCAAGAAGACAGAGTAAAGTATTACAATGAAATGTACAAGACCCGGAGTTAGAAAACCAAAAGGGAAGAACATGCTCAGCATTTCTCAAGCTGAGGGAACTGAAGAAAAAATTCAAGCCTCAAGTTACAATATTGAAGGATTCCATGGACAAAATATTGAATGGTACAGAGCATCCAGAGAAGATGGAAGGAATACACAGATTCACTTTACCAAAAAGAATTGGTCAATATTCATCTATTTCAGGAGGTGGCATATGATCAAGATTGAAGCAAGAGCCCCAAGCTGCATTGAAGGAATTGGCAAAAATATGAGCAAGAATTGATGGAATACCAATTGAGATGTTTCAACAAATGGCTGCACCTCTGGAGGTACTTATCTATGCCAGGAAATTTGGAAGTCAGCTACCTGGCCAACCAACTGGAAGAGATCCATATTTGTGCTCATTCCAGAGAATGATGATGCAACAGAATGTGAAAATTATCAAACAATATCATTAATATCACATGCAAGTAAAATTTTGCTGAAGATAATTCAAGAGTGGTTGCAGCAGTATATTGACATAGAACTTCCAGACATGCAAGCTGGATTCAGGAGAGGATGTGGAATGAGGGATATCATTGCTGATGTCAGATGTATCTTAGCTGAAAGCAAAGAATACCAGAAAGATGTTTACCTGTGTTTTATTGACTATGCAAAGGCATTTGACTGTGTGGATTATAACAAATTATGGATAACATTGAGAAGAATGGGAATTCCAGAACAATTAATTGTGCTCATGAGGAACCTATACATAGACTAAGAGGCAGTCATTCGAACAGAAGAAGGGAATGCTGAATAGTTTAAAATCAGGAAGAACATCCATCAGGGTGGTATCCCTTCAGAATACTTATTCAATCTGTATGCTAAACAAATAATCCAAGAAATTGCACCAAATGAAGAGGATTGGAGAAAGATTCATTAACAGCCTGTGACATACAGATAACATAACCTTGCTCACTGAAACTGAAGAAGATTTGAGACACTTACTGATGAAGATCAAAGACTAAAGTCTTCAATATGGATTACACCTCGACATAAGGAAAACAAACATCCTCACCACTGGACCAATAAGCAACATCATGATAAAGTCACAAAGATTAAAGTTGGCAAAGATTTCATTTTACTTGGTTCCACAATCAACACTCATGGAAGCAGCAGTCAAGAAATAAGATATTATATAGCATTAGGCAAATCTGCTTAAGTCCTCTTTCAATTTTAAAGAGCAAAGATGTCACTTTGAAGACTAAGGTACACTTAACCCAAGCCATGGTACTTTTAATCAGCTCATATGCATGTGAAAGCTAGACAATGAATAAGGAAGTCTGAAGAATAATTGATGCCTTTGAATTGTGGTGTTGGCAAAGAATACTGAAAATACCAGGGACTGCCAGAAGAATGAACAACTGTGTCCTGGAAGAAGTGCAGCCAGAACACTCCTTAGAAGTTAGAAAGGCAAGACTTCATCTCACCTACTTTTGTCATGTGGTCATAACGGACCATTCCCTGGAGAAGGGTGTCATGCTTGGTAAAGTAGAGAGTCAGAAAAAAGGGGGAAGACCCTCAATGAGATGGATTGACACAGTGCCTGCAATGATGGGCTCAAGCATAACAAGGATTATGAGGACGGTGCAGGACTGGGCAATGTTTCATTCTGTTGTACATAGGGTTGCTATTAGTCAGAATCAACTCACCAGCACCTAACAACAACAAAAGAAGAACAAAGTAGGAAGCCTCATACATCTTGATCTCACAACATACTATACAGCCACTGTAGTCAAAACAGCCTAGTATTTGTTCAATGTCAGACACATAGACCAATGGCACAGATTGAGAACCCAGAACAGTTGATCTTTGACAAAGGGCCAGAATCCATTAAGTGGGGAAGAGATTGTCTCTTTACAAATGGTGCTAGCAGAGCTAGAAACCCAGTTGCAGAAAAATGAAACAAGATCCATGTTTCACATACTAAAAATAACTCAAGATGTATCAAAGACCTAAACATAAACTAAAAATTATAAAGATCATCAAGGGAAAAATTAGGGGCCCTAATTTATGGCATAAATAGTCTATCATATATAACCAAAATTACACAGAAATTAGAAGATAAATCAGACAACTGAGATCTAAAAATTAAAAACTTAAGCACATCAAAAAAAATTTCTCCAAAAGACTTCAAAGAGAACCTACAGATTGGGAAACAATATTTGACAGCAGCATATCAGACAAGGAACTAATCTCTAACATTTATAGAAAGCTTCAACACTTCAACAACAAAACAAACAAACAAAAAATTCAGTTAAAAAATGGGCAGAGGGGATGAACAGACATTTCACCAAGGAAGACATTCAGTAAGAACAAACACATGAAGAAATGCTCAAGATCATTAGCAGTTGGAGAGATGCAAATCAAAACAATGAGATTCATCTCACTCCAGCAATATTTCAAAGTTCAATTAAGACAGAAAACAATAAATAATAGCAAAGGTACAGATAGATTAGAACTCTTATACACTGTTGGTGGACTGTAAAATGGTACATCCACTGTGGAAAATGGTATGGTGCTTCCTTGAAAAGTTGGAAATAGAAATATTATTTGATCTAGCAATCCCACTACTAGTTATATATACTAGAAAAATAAGAGTTGAGATACAAATAGATATAAGCACACCCATATTCATCACAGCATTATTCACAATAGCAAAAAGATGGACACAATCTAAATGTACATCAACAGATGAATGGATACCCAAGCTATGGTGCATACACACAATGGAATAATGTGCAACATTAAAGAATAGCGAAGAATCCGTGAAACATTTCATAATGTGGATGAACCTGGAGGACACTATACTGAGTCAAATAAGTCAATCAGAAAAGGTCAAATATTGTATGAAATCATTATTATGAAAAATCAAGGAAAGGTTTATACACAGAAAGGAAACATTCTTTGATGGTTACCAGGGATGAGAGGGAAAGAAAAGGAAAATCAGTAACTAGATAATAAACACATATTAACTTCTGTGAAAGGAAAGGCAATATACAATAAGGGGAAGATCAGCACAATATCATTAAAGCAAAAAAAAAAAAAAAAAACATTGAGAGATCCACAAGAATTATAGACAACAAGGGTAAACACTATTACGTACACAATCCTGCAACATCAGTAGTAACAAACAATAATCTACAAGTGGATATACAGGCAGACCATGCAGGCTGAATAGACATGAGTAGATGGACAGGAGTACACCCATGACCATATATAGGATTGGCAGTGCATATTTCTACATATGTATTTGTATGTGCTATAAATATATTCATGTACATAGTAAACAAGGGGCAAAGTTATTAAACTACTTAGCCATAACCAGCTTGAGGAAAGGAACCACTGGGCTTTTGGGCTTAAGACCACAGTCTGAACGAACAGTTATGTCAATTGGCATAACATGGTTCACAAAAGACAATATTCTACATCCTACCATGGTGAGTAGAGACTGGGGTCTTTCTTAAAAGTTAACAAATGGCTATGTAGGATGAAACTATTGGTCTTTCCCCATCTGCAGCAAAGAAGAGTGAAAACAAAGACTCAAGGAAACAATTAGTCCAGAGAACTAATGGATCACATGAACCAGTATTCACCAAAAGAAGATACCAGAAGAACTAGATGGTACCTGGCTACCATTACTGATTGCTCTCATTGGGACCACAGAATGAACAGAATGAGAGAAAAATGTAGAACAATAATCCAAATCATAGAAAAAAAAAAAAATTAAACTTACTGGTCTGATAGAGACTAATAGAACCCCCAAGACTGTGGCCCTTAGATATCATTAAAACCTTCAATCTAACCCACACCCAGGTGTCAACTTACAGCCAAAAAGTGAACAATATGTGAAGTGAACACCTGTGAAGAATGTCCACCTCAGAAAAATTAACCATACAAAGAGACCAAAAGGACAGCATTTGCCCAAAAACAAAGCCCAGAGGTAGGAAGGGACAAGAAAGAAGGACTAATGAGTGCTGTTACATTGAAGAAACTGCAACTAATGTTATGAAATAAAATGTATATAAATTGTTGAATGGAAAATTAATTTTCTCTGTATACTTTCACCCAAATCATAATAAAATTTTTTTTTAAAAAAAGAAGATAAGAGAGAAAGACAGACAGACACAGAAGCAACACAACCATGTGAAAACAGAGGCAGAGCTTGGAGTCATGCTACCATAAGCTAAAAAACACTTGGGACCACCAGAAGCTAGAAGCAAGAAAACATTCCTCTCCCAGAACTTTCAGAGAGCATAACCCTGCCACACATTGTTTGGGCCTGTAGCCTCCAGAACTGTGGGAGAAAATTTTCTGTTATTTTAGGCCACTCAGTCTGGGGTACTTTGTTATGGCAGCCCTCGAAAACTAATACACCATCTGTTCAATATTTTTAATATCAGCTCTGTGAAGAAGCAAGTTGAATAGCCCCTTGGAATATCATCTCCTATCACTGACAAGTGCTATATATGATATGATATAATGCTCAAAGAGCTGAAGCATGTGCAATGCTCAGTAGGTGGGGGAGGTCTGGTAAATACAGATCTCCTTATCTGATCACATTTATGGGATGTTTTTACACTTCTCATGGACTGGCACATTGGGCACCATGTGCTTGGCCTGCCCTCAAAGCTGTTCTCTGCCAAGCACATAGTTAGACACAGGACAGCTATTATTTTTATTATCTGAATAAACTTTTATCATATAAGCTATATGTTTTTGTAACCTGGTACTAACATTGCTGAATTTGATTTGGTTTGTTTTAAAAGAAAATTCCATCAAATGTCATTTTCATTACTTTTCAAATAAGAGCCCTGGTTGAGACCTAGGAATCTCTTGAAAAATTGATGACAAGTCATCATTTCTAGCGGAGTAGTTATGGCTTTCCTGTTCTGTGCAGTTGCAAATACATGCTGCATCTTGGCACAAATTCTATAGCAAGTGATGATTTCCCCCTTGCTGTTCATACACTGGACCAAGAATGCTGAATTAGGACACAAAACCAGTGCTTACCTCCTCTTTAAGTGTTTTCAAGTATATTTTCAGAGGGAGCTTAGTACTTTGAAAAACTGAAACATAAAGTCATCACCATAAATAACAGCAAGCAAATGCCATATGGCTTAACAGTTGCAGTGTGGTTGTATATGACATCATTAGCCCATGCCTTAAACACCCCGATTAACAAAGGAGGGATGCTGCCTCTGTAAGGAATCTAATCAAGAGTGTCAACAGTGCAGCCAGGAACGGGGGCAACACCAAAAGCCAACCATGCTAAAAATTGCCCCCCAAAAATAGTTTGATCTTTTGCCAGGCAAAGACCCATAAACAGCATTGCTTCCATTTTTGGCCTCATTCCTAAAGAAAATAGTGCAAATATTCTCATCTAGACAAATGCTCATTCACCTCTGTGAAAGTGAGCATTCTCAGAAGGGAGGTAACAGCTGTGCACATCCCTTCCTAAAATGAAATTAACTTTCTTCTGTTATATTTAGATAGTTATTGCTGTTGTTATGTGCTGTCGAGTCATCTCCAACTCACAGCGACCCTGTGTACAGCAGAATGAAACACTGCCCAGTCCTGTGCTAGACCCACAATCCTTGCTATACCTGAGCCCTTTGTTGCACCCACTGTGTCAATGTATTTTCAATATTGAGGGCCTTCCCCTTTTTTGTTGACCCTCCACTTTACCAAGCACGATATCCTTCTCCAGGAAATGGTTCCTTCTGACAACACGACCAAAGTAGGTGAGACGAAGTCTGGCCATTCTCGTTTCCAAGGAACATTCCAGCTGCACTTCTTCCAGGACAGATTTGTTAGTTCTTTTAGAAGTTCATGGTACTTTCAGCATTCTTCTCCAACACCGCAACTCAAAAGCATCGACTCTTCTTCAGGCTTTTTTATTCATTGTTCAGCTCTCACATGCACATGAGGTGATTGAAAATATCATGGCTTGGGTCAGACACACCTTAGTCTTCAAGGAGATATCTTTGTCCTTCAGCACCTGAAAAAGGTCTTTTGCAGCAGATTTTCCCAATGTTCTACGTAGTCTGATATCTTAACTGCTGTTTTTTCCATTGGTGTTGATTATAGAACCAAGTACTATGAAGTCTTTGACAATTTCACTCTTTTCTCCATTTACTGTGATACTGCTTATTGGTCCAGTTGTGAGGATTTTTGTTTTCTTTATATTGAGGTGTAATCTATACTGCAGACTGCAGTCTTCAATCTTCATCAGTAAGTGCTTCAAATCATCCTCACTTTCAGTAAGCGAAGATGGATTGTCAGCATATCGCAGGTTGTTAATGATTCTTTCTCCAACCCTGATGCCACTTTCTTCTTCATATAGTCCAGCTTCTCAGATTATTTGCTCAGCATACAGATTGAATAAATATAGTGAAAGGCTACAACCATAACACACTCCCTTCTTGATATTAAACCATGCAGTGTCCCCTTGTTCTAGTTGAACAACAGCCACCTGGTGTGTGTACAGGTTATTCATGAATACAATTAAGTGTTCTGGAATTCCCATTCTTCTCAATGCTGTCTATAATTTGTTATGAGCCACACAATTGAATGCTTTTGTATAGTCAATAAAACTCAAGTAAACATCTTTCTGGTATTCTTTGCTTTGACCCAAGATCCATCTGACATCAGCAATGATATCCCTTGTTCCATGTCTTCTTCTGAATCCAGCTTGCATTTCTGGGAATTCTGTTAATACACTGTTGCAACAGTTTTTGAATTATCTTCAGTAAAATTTTACTTGTGTGTGACATCAGTGATGTTGTTTGACAATTTCCACATTCTGTGGGATCACCTCTCTTTGGAATGGGTCTAAATATGGATCTCTTCCAGTCTGTTGGCCAGGTATCTATTTTCCAAATCTCTTAGTATAGCTGAGTGAGTGCCTCCAGCACTCATTTGTTGAAACATCTCAATGGGTATTCTACCAATTCCTGGAGTCTTGTTTTTCACCATTTCCTTCAGTGCAGCTTCAACTTCTTCCTTCAGTCCCATTGGTTCTTGATCATATGCCACCTCGAACATGGACCAATTCTTTTTAATACAGTGACTGAGTATTCCTTCCATCTTCTTTTGATGTTTCTTGCATCATTCAATATATTGCCCATAGAATCTTTCAATATTGCAACTCCAGGCTTAAATTTTCTCTCCAGTTCTTTCAGGTTGAGAAATGCCAAGTGTGTTCTTCTCTTTTGGCTTTCCAACTCCATGTCTTTGCACATTTCATTATAATATTTGACTTTGTGTTCTCCAGCTGCTTTTTGAAATCTTCTGCTCAACTTTTTTATCTTTTCATTTTTTCCATTTGTTTTAGCTACTGTTCTTCATTCAAGGGAAAGTTTTAGAGTCTCTTCCATTTCAGAGACATCAATTTATGTCTTTTCTTCCTTCCCTGTCTTTTTAATGATCTTTTGCTTTCTTCATGGATGATGTTCTTGATGTCATCCCACAATTCCTCTGCTTTTCAGTCATTGGTGTTCAGTGCATCAAATCTATTCTTTAAATGGTCTCTAAATTCAGGAGGGATATATTCAAGGTCGTATCTTGGCTCTTGTGGACTTGTTTTAATTGTCTTCAGCTTCAGTTTAAACTTGTGTATGAGCAGTTGATGGTCTGTTTCACAATCAGCTCCTGGCCTTGTTTTGGCTGAACATATTGAGCTTCTCCATTGTCTCTTTCCAGAGATGTAGTTGATCTGATTCCTGTATATTCCATCTAGTGAAATCCACATGAATAGCCACTGTTTGTGTTGCTGAAACACTGAAAACAGGTATTTGCAATGAGTAAGTCATTGTCTTCCAAAATTCTATCAATCAATCTCCAGCATTATTTCTGTCTTCAAGGTCATATTTTCCAACTACTAGTGATTCTTCTTTGTTTCCAACTTGTGCATTCTAATCACCAGTGATAGCACATCTTGATTGCGTGTTTGGTCAATTTCAGACTGCAGAAGTTGATAAAAATCTCCAATTTCCACATCTTTGGCTTTGGTGATTGGCACATAAATTTGAATAATAATAGTATTAACTAGTCTTCTTTGTAGGCATATGGATATTATCCTATCACTGACAGCATTGTACTTCTGGACAGATTTTGAAACATTCTTTATGATGTTCGCAGCATAGCAGATCACATAATCGTCTGATTCAAAATGGCCAAAACCAGTCCATTTCAGCTCACTAATGCCTAGCATACCAATCTTTATGCATTTCATTTCATTTTTGATAACTTCAATTTTCTAGATTCATACTTCATACATTCCATGTTCTGTTTATTAATGGATGTTTTCAGCTGTTTCTTCTCATCTTGAGACATGCCACGTCAGCAAATTGGGGTCCCAAAAGTTTTACTCTATCCATATCATTAAGGTCAGATCTACCCTGAGGAGGCGGCTCTACTCTGAGGAGGCAGCTCTTCTCCAGTCATATTCTGAGTACTTTCTGACCTGAGAGGCTCATCTTTTGGCACTATAATAGTATAAAAAGTATAATAGTATAAAAGTAAAAATAAAAATATAAAAATAAAAGGTATAATAGTATAAAAGAAAAATTAACAATAAGAATCTTTCATAAGTGCCTTTCTGTTTTCCAAACTCTCCGCATTGAGTAGATACTGGGTTTTGCAATTAGAAAAACAACTAGTGATGTTAATTTTTAACATAAGTTATGCACAGGTAACATGAAGTCTTCTAACCTGTGAAATAGTCTATTCTTAAATCCTAAATCAGTGTAATATTAAAGTCACAGACACTCCTGTTTTAATATGGGTAATAGGGAGCAAGTTCATTATTGTGCTACCTACCTCCTCAGGTTGCCAGAGAGTTATCAGAATCAATGCAATCTTCCCATGTGGGGTAAAAGTAAATAAATAAATAAATAGCTGGGCTGGCAATATAGGGAGGAGCTTTGCCTCAGGACACTGCTCCATTTGGATTGGTCTGATT
>NW_006922016.1:2058643-2074150 GCF_000298275.1 Orycteropus afer afer | reverse complement strand
CACAGGTTCAACTACTCGGTCCCTCTGGGTAGCTGGCTGTGACCAAGCAGTGACCACAACCTTGCCCCTTGTCAGCTCTACTATACACCTCGGAATTCTGATCATTCACATAAACTTATAGGACAATTGTCTGTCAACCCTATACATGTTCTTGAATACACTCCCCATTTCATAGACATACCTAATAGTTCAGCCTATCCACCCATCTATCCATCCATATACCCGTGTTTGCCTTCACTGACAGCACAGTACTGTATGTGCAAAGGGGTTCATCTTTGTTGTCTCTACCTCCCATGTACTTCTCTATGTCTTTCTCTTTCTCAATGTGGATTGGCCTGACTCTTGAAAGAATGTGATCTGGTTGCAGGAACTGTTTTTGGGTCATCATCAGAAAACATCCTCTTGCAGAAATAGGTCTGAAATACCAAAGCACTTTTGCCTTACATTTTTCTAGAAGTTAAAATAACCTCTGAATTTGATGAAAACTATAAGGTTCATATTTAGCATCCTGCCTCTGCCCCACTGCAATCACATTCATTTTCCTACAGTACTGCATGAGACATATGCCTCTAATGTCCCTCATTGTCTGCCAAGTCAGGTCTCCACGTGCCTCAAAGGCTTCCACCATCTATTTCCAACTTACCTTTCCTGTCTCATCTACTACTGCAACTACATCAATCCCTATGTGTTTTGTCACTACAACCCAGTCACATACCATCATCTCTAGATTCCATGGCCTTGTTTATTGGTGGTCCCTCCACCTGAAAAGTCTTCTTTCTTCTACATCTCAGCCTGTCCTTTTTTTTTTTTTTTTTTAACTTTTTATTGTGATTTGGGTGAAAGTTTACAGAGTAAATTGGTTTTCCATTCAATTTATACATATTTTATTTTGTAACATTGATTGGAAGCCCCACAATATAAGAGCACTCTTGTCAATTCCTCTCTCCGTTTCCATTCTTCCTTCTTTCCTATCCCTTCCTGCCTTCTGAGCTTTATCCTCAGGCAAATACCGTCCTTTTGCTCTCATGTGGTTGGTAGTTCTAAGGCACATGTAACTCCTTGGTGTTATTGTTAAGCGTATAGGCCAGTCTATTAGTTAGCTGAAAGCTGAGTCAAGGGAGTAAGTTCAGTTCTAGGCCTGAAGAGTGTCTAATGGCTACAGTCTCAGGGGTTCCACCACTCCCTATCAAACCAGTAAGCCAGGTCTTTTTTATGATTTTGAGTTTTGCTCTACATTTTCCTCCCACACTATCCAGGACCTCCTATTGTTAGCCTTTTCAGAGCAGTCAGCCATGGTAGCCAGGTACTATCTAGTTCTGGTTTCAGAGTTGAGGAGGCTTGGGTTCATGTGGTCCCTTAGTCCTTTATACTACCTGTTTCCTTATATCATTGATTTTCTTCACTCTTCTTTGTTTGAGATGAGGAAAGACCAAGAGTTGCACTTTAGTTGGCTGCTCACAAACTTTTCAGATACCAATCACTGCTCACCAAAGTACGATGTAGAACAATGTCTTTGTGGACTATGTTATGCCAATTGACCTTGGTGTGCCCCAGGACTATGGTCCAGAGCCCCTACGCCCAATGACTCATTCCCTCAAGGTATTTGGTTATGACTAAGAAGTTTTCATGAGTTTGCCCCCTGTATACTCTGCTATATTCATGGATATATTTGCAGCATATGTAAATACATATGTAGAAATATCCTCTATCAAATCTGTATGTATTCATGGGTGTAATCCCATTTACCTTCCCATCCATGTTCAGTTTACGTGTCTATGTATCCAATCATAGATTATTGTTATTATGTTACTGCAGGATTGTGTATGTAGTAGAATTTACCTTTGTTACCTTTAACTCTTGTGCACCTCCCAGAGTCTTACTTCACCTTGATCATTTTGTGCTGACCTATTCCTTATTTTATATTGTATTTCCCTTCACCCAAGTTAATACAGGTCTACCCTCTAGTTAGTGAAATACCCACTCTGGTCTTTATTTCTGTGTGTAAACCTTTCCTTGACTTTTTATAGTAGTAATCTCAAATAATATTTGTCCTTTTGTGATTGGCTAATTTCACTCAGCATGATGTTCTCTAGTTTATCCATGATATGAGGTGTTTCACAAATTCATTGTTATTCTTTAACACACAGTATTCCATTGTGTGTATGTACCACAGTTTGTTTATCCATACATCCACTGATGGACACTTAGGTTGTTTCCATGTTTTTGCTATTGTGAATAATGCTGTGATGAACACAGGTGTGTATATGTCTATTCATATCATGGCTCTATTTCTCTAGAATATGTTCCTAGTAGTGAGATTGTTAGATCACATAATATTTTTATTTCCAATTTTCCAAGGAAGTACCATCCATTGTCCATAGTAGTTGAACCATTTTACAATTTCATGAGTGGTACATGAGGGTTTCAATCTCTCCATACTTTCACCAATATTTATTAATTTCTGGATTTTTTTCCCTCAACTTTTCTATTATTAGTACTGAGGTGAAATGATATCCCATTGTTATTTTGCATTTCTCTAATGGCTAATAATCACAAGCATTTCTTTATGTATTTGTTGCCTGCCTGAATGTCTTCTTTGGTGAAATATCTATTCATACCATCTGCCCAATTTTAAATTGGATTTTTGTTTTTTTGTTATTGATGTGTCGAAGTTTACTATACATTTTAGAGATTAGACCCTTGTCCAATATGCCATTGTCAGAAGTTTTCTCCCTATCTGTAGGTTCTCTTTTCTGTTCTGTTGGTGAAACTTTTTCATGCACATAAATGTTTGATTTTTAGGAAGTCTCAGTCATCTAGTTTGTCTTCTGCTGCTTGTGTGTCTTTAGATATATTTGATAGTGTATTTATGCCATGTAGTAGGCCCCTGAGTTTGCCTCTATTTTTTCTTTGATGATCTTCCAGTCTTCAAAGCCCATTTCAGTTCCTGACTCCTCAATGAAGCATTTTGACTGCCCCTTAGATGGACTTTCATTCCTCTTTCTTGAGCCTCCATTGCTTTGCACTGATTCTTTTCTTTAAACACTTGTTTTTACTTTATACTGTAGAGTGTAATTATTAGATGTCAGGAGTAAATGGTACCTCATCCATCTTTTTTCCCACCCACAGTGCCTGCCACATAGTAAATCTTTGTTGAACTGAGCACAGTCATAAAATATATAAAATAAAGTAGCACATAAATAGGACAAGGAGCTCTGGTGGTATAGTGGTTAAAGTATTTGGCTACTAACCAAAAGCTCAGTGGTTCAAACCCATCAGCTGCTCAGCAGGAGAAAGGTGAGACAATCTTTCTGTAAAGGTATGTAGTCTTAGAAACCCTATGGAACAGTTCTACTCTGTCGTGAAGGGTCACTACAAGTTGGAATCATCTCAATAGACAGGTTTTGGGTTTTTTGGTTTGTCTTTAAGTGGAGGGTCAGTAATAATGAAGGAAAGTCTCAATGAGATGGATTGCCACAATAATGAAGTCTAGCATATCAATGATTATGAAGATGATGCAGGACCAGGCAATGTTTTATTCTGTTATATATAAGGTCACCATGAATCAGATCCAGTAACTAACAACAACAACAACATAAACAGGAGACATGGCTATGTGTCAGGAAGACTTTGTGGAAAGACAACACCACATCCAAGAGTGTGGAGTGTGAATTTGTCTTCTTCATTACTGA
This sequence comes from Orycteropus afer afer, assembly GCF_000298275.1. Taxonomy (NCBI): domain Eukaryota; kingdom Metazoa; phylum Chordata; class Mammalia; order Tubulidentata; family Orycteropodidae; genus Orycteropus; species Orycteropus afer. The sequence goes on along the minus strand of NW_006922016.1, from coordinate 2,070,458 downwards.
ATCTTCAATGCCAAGGATACCTGTTGCCATTGATTCCAACTTATCGCAACCCTATGAATAAAACGGTCCTATAGGGTTTCCAAGGCTGTCCTTTATGAGAGCAGATTGCCACATCTTTCTCCCCTGAGCCACTGATGGGTTTGAACCACTGACCTTTTGACTATCAGCCAAGCATTTAACTGTTGTATTCAGGGCTCCTTACCTGTCATATAGCAGATGATAAATAAATAGATGTGGAATAAATGACTGCTCTAAGTCTTTAGCCCAAAAGAACAATCATTCATTGGACACATATTTATTTAGCATATGCTCAGAGAGCTGAATGGCCTGGTCCCAGCAGTCACTCTCCCAGACAGACTCTTTCTGGGTTTTTCCTCGAGGGGAAAGACATGAAAGTGAGAGGGGATTCATGTGAATTATAAGACAACCCAGGCCAGGCAAGCTTCACAGCCATTCTAATAAGGTGTGAGTTTTGGGAACATATGGCTTCTTGGTCCACTTGGCTGCAATCATCACAGAAAGCACTTTGTAACCTTCCATCTGGGGACTTATTAGTGAGGGGAAGCTGTTGAATCAGCCAACACAAGGCTTGACTCTCCAAGAAGCAGGTTAATTAAGGTGATGGACAGCCAGGGAGCAAAAATGAGGAAATATTTTTGAGTGCAATTTTAGCAGATCTGTTTGGGTGAGACATCGTTGGGAAATTTGAAGGTCACCCCAACAATTCAGCCTTGGTTTCTTCATCTACCAATTATGAGTAATAATGTTGGCAATTAAAAAGACCATAGTTTGGGTCAGGAGCAGTTTAGTCATCAAAGTGACATCTTTGGTTTTCAAAACTTTAAAGAGGTCAAAAAAACAGATATACATATGAGAATTGGGAAATTGGATTGAGATCATTTGTTTAATGTAATTCAATCATCATTGTAGCTTTTCCTGCTTACAATCTAAAAACTGTTTAGAATCACTTATTTAAAAATAATGTACTGCTTATTATTAACTTATGTCTCACACACTTGAGGCAGTGGTCAAACAGATAAGAACTATTGTGTGTGCCAAAGCCAGAGCCAGATTTTGTTTAAAAATAGAAAATCTAATTATTTCACTCATTGGTTAATTCACTCAGCTTGCTGTTTATGGAGTTTCTAAAGAAGACCAGAACTTGTAGCTCAAAGCGTTTGCCTCACAACTTGATTTTAGCCTCACCTAGCTTGTATGAGGAACTCCGGTAGCATAGTGCCTAAGACATTTGACTGCTAACCAGAAGGCTGGTGGTTCAAACCCACCAGCCACTCCTTAGAAGGAAGGTTGGGCAATCTACTTCCATAGTGATACCACCTCGGAAACCCAAGGAGGAGTCACTATGAGTTGGGTTCGACTCAATAGCAGTGAGTTTTGTTTTTTGGTTTAGCTTGTTTAAGCATCATAATAAATGTAGAAAAGATTGAAGTTGTCAAAGATTTCACATTACTTGGATCCACAATCAACACCAATGGAAGCAGCAGTCAAGAAATCAGATGACGTATTATACTATGACACATCTAATGCAAAAGAACTCTTTCGTGTGATGAAGAGCAAAGATGTGCCCTTGAAGACTCAGGTGCTCCTAACCCAAGCCATGGTATCTTCAATCACCTAATATGCATGTGACAGCTGGACAATGAATAAGGAAGACCAAAGAAGAGTTGATGCTATCGAGCTGTGGTGCTGGTGGAGAATGCTGAAAGTACCATGGACTGCTAAAAGAACTAACAAATCTGTCCTGAAAAAAGTGCAGCAAGAATGCTCCTTGGAAGTGAGAATGGCCAGACTTTGTCTCACCTACTTTGTCATGTTGTCAGAGAGACCATTCCCTGGAGAAGGATATCATGCTTGATAAAGTGGAGGGTCAACAAAAAAGAGGAAGGCCCTCAATGAGATGGACTGACACAGTGGCTGCAACAATGGGCTTAGGTATAGCAAGGACTGTGAGGCTGGCACAGGACAGGGTAGTGTTTTGTTCTATTGTGCATAGGATCGCCATAAGTCACAGCCAACTGTATGATATCTAACAACAACAGCAGCTTGTGGATTTGGTGAAAACACTTCATCCTAGGGAAAAAAAAAAAACTTTTTTGTGTGCCATTTCAAAGTGTTGGAATTTAGCATCTAAATATCTTCTTCATGGAAAAAGCATACATTATATGACTCATATCACACATCTTAGAAGGTCATCGAAAATGTATAAACACAAATTATTAGTTTGATATTTATATAAATATCAGTTTACCATGCTTTAAATTTATACATTTATATTATAGGGAGCTGATGGCTTTTCTTACTAGTGTACTGTTTGGAAGAGTCACAGATCTGTTTACATTGACCTTATCAATACTAGAATGTGTATATTAGTAAACATACATCTTCTTTCCTAGGTACTAGTTTGAAAATGTCTGTATTCATGTCAATATAGAAACTATAACATTCAATAGTGTGCTATCAAAGTGTGCTTATCTCATCTGGATATACACAAAGTGTTAAATAATGTCTAAACATTAATCATTAAAATAATTTTTGGTTATCAAATAAAAAACTTTGAAGAGGTCTTTTGGAGCAGTTTCTGCAATGCAATATGTTGTTCAACTTCTTGACTGGGAAGGTGCTAAAACATTAACATCCTCTCACAAAATGCCAATAAAGTACCACTTCATAGGAGTCCCATATTGATTCATCCATTCAGTAAATATTTATGGAATACCTATTATGTGCCAGACACTATACCCTTTTACTTTACTGCATTAAAAACAAAAGTCAAAAATATCCCCTGAAGTCTTCTTAAAACCAAACAGTTTAGTGTAACTAGTGAAAAAAAAAAAAAATCTGCCTTGAGCATTATGCTCTTTTAAGAACTACCTATATGGGAGTGCCTAAGGCATTTGACTGTTAAGCAGAGGGCTGGTGATTCAAACCCACTAGCCACTCCTCAGAAGGAAGGTTGGGCAATCTACTTCCATAGAGATACTGCCTCAGAAACCCAAGGAGGGCTCGCTATGAGTCGAAATCTAATTGACGGCAGTGAGGTTTTTTATTTTTTTCTGGGGGGTTATATGGGATAAAACTGACAATAGCAACTTAAAAAATTAGATAGGAACCTTAGGGGGCAGTTAGTTTATGTTAATGTGGGAGGAATAACTCAGAAAAGGAGGGTGAGAATGGTTGCACAACTTGAAGAATGTAATCAATATCATTGAAATCTACATGTAGATATTTGAATTGGTGTGTGTTTTGCTGTGTATATTCTCAACAACACACAATACATAAAATAAAATATCTTAAAAAATAAACAAAATAAAATTCAGGAGAAAAAGTTTCAACCCATTTAATGCTTCATGTTTTCAAATCTTAACATTCTTTCCCAAAGTCCTAGTTTTATTCTCCTTTATTATGCTGTTGTTTAAATTCAAACTGTAAACACAGCATATTATGGAACCAGCAGTCAAGAAATCAAATGATGTATTGCACTGAGCAAATCTGCAACAAAAGACCCCTTTAAAGTGTTTAAGAGTGAAGACATCACTTTGAAGATGAAAGTGAGCCTGTCGCAAGCCTTAATATTTTCAATAGCCTTCTATGCATTTGAGACCTGGACAGTGAATAAAGAAGACCGTAGGAGAATTGTTGCATTTGAATTGTAGTGTTGGCAAAGAATAATTAATATACCAGGAATTGCCAGAACAAGCAAATCTGTCCTAGAAGTACAGCTAGAAAGCTCCTTAGAAGCAAGAATGGCCAGACTTTGTCCTTTCATACTTTAGTTATGTTATCAGACAGGACCAGTCCCTGAAGAAGTACATCATGCTTGGTAAAGCTGGGTAAAGCTGAGTAAACAAAAAGGGGAAGACCTTCAATGAAATAGATCAACACAATGGCTGCAATGATGGGCTCAAGCATAGCAATGATTGTGAGGATGGCACAGGACCAAGAAGTATTTTGTTTGTTGTACATAGGGTTGCTATGAGTTGCAACTAACTTGATGGCACCTAACAACAGCCCTGTGGTTAGTGATAGAAACAAATGAAATAGAAGCACATCCATTCCTTCATTCATTCAACAACATCATTAGCCACAATTCTGTGCTAGTCACTGAAAGCATAAAGAGGAATTAAGACCTAATCTCTGTCCCCATGTGAACCACTCTCAAATGAAGGAGATGAATGAGAACTCAGCAGAGGGAAGACAAACTCCAGTATGGGTACCTGCTCACAGTGCAGATTCCTGAGCCTCCACACAGAGATGCTGATTCAGCAGATCCCAGACAGGGCTCCAAGATCCGCAGTTAGCCTGCTCCTGAGCTGATTCTGATGTAGATGGAAAAAGGACTGAAAATGAAGCCAGGCCTCAAAGAGGAGGGTCTCAACAGAGTACTCCTGGAAGAGGAATTAGCATGTTGAAAGACTCAGAGGCTGGAAAAACAAACAAATAAACATATTTATGGCACTATCTTTCTCGTCCCGTGGCACTAGATGCACAGAAAGATTTACAGTAATAATGAAAGATGATAAAAGAAATAGATCTTAAAGCTGGGGACTTTTGTCAATGAAGAGATATACACTCCAGAAAGTTTATTGTGCCCGTCACTGTGCTTTAGCTTTACTGCAAAGGGAACTCGTAGGGTGAAAGGTCAGTTCAATTTCACCTCTTCAGTCCCAGTCTCTGAACCTTGAGGGAGAAGAGAGCTCGTAATAGAGGCTTGGTTGATATACAGCTTGTCTGTGAGCTAATGGGCTCATGCCACACGCCATTTCACATAAGCTACTCAACAGCCCTTAGATATTAGAGCCCAGTTACTCTCAGATGGAGACAAATTTAAAGTAGTAACCGCAGGACAAGTCTATACGAGGTCAATAACTCACACTGGACCTCAGAAGTCTCTTGCTAGAATCAGCTATCTATAGAGGGAATGGGAGTTATTTACTAGTGTCAATGGTTTGCCTAAGGCCCATGTTGATCAGCCACAGCAAATATTGTTTCCTCTGGCATTACAGCCCCCTTGTTGTTATTGTTATGTGCCGTCGAGTCGGACCTGACTCATAGCGACCCCTCCCTGGGTTGCCGAGGCAGTATCACTACGGAAGTAGATTGCCCAACCTTCCTTCCGAGGAGGGGCTGGTGGATTTGAACCGCCAGCCTTCTGGTTAGCAGTCAAGTGCCTTAGGCACTAGTGGAGATTAATCCATGCCAACGAGTGTTAATTCACTCTCAAATCATCCAGATTCATATTCATATTCCATGTTTTTTATCTAGCATAAATCTTGCCAGATGTGAATTTGTCAAGCCACGATTCTAGCAAATCTTTTATAATTTTCTAAATTGGGTACCTATGGAGCAAGAAAATATATTCCTAAATTTTCCCAGAGAACCAATTTACAGTTATAATTTCTATGATTTATTTTCTCTCCTTCAGTTGATCATTGGATAATAGGTAATTTAATATTCTTCCAAATAGATATGCTCCTGTAATTATTTATTATTAAAAGTAATAAAGTATATTACAGACCCTTTTAAATGGCACTAAGTAATACTTCCAAATATTCTACTCAAATATACTTCTACAAGAACATCTGCATAGAGAATCCATAAATAAGACTAAGAAAACAGGGACTTTGGGACTTGGCATCTGTGATTCACATTATAATGAGAAAGTAACAAAATAGCAATTTATCTTTAACCCTGATTAATTAAAGACAATATATTAAGTACAAGTCCCTAGGTAAAGGAAGAAAACAAATCGTGCAATTAGGATTCTCTCAACTTAGAAAAATAAAATCCCAGACTGCTTCTTTACAGGTGTCCCTCAATTTGGTCGTCATTTACCAAAATCATAAATTAACAGACAGTGAACAATTGTGTGTACAAAGACAAGTGCAAATATAAAAAGTATTGACTGTTGAGAAATGCTGAGTCATAAAACCAAAACAAGAAATATTCTTAAAATGAGAGATTCAGGCTGACAGGCAGGGGACCAAATCTAACCTACTGCTTGTTTTTAATTTGAGCACCTTAAAATAGGTGCAAATTCTCATTTCTCTACATATCTCATCACTGTCTGGCACACAAAAATTCATACCAATTTCTAGTTGCTGTAGAATTGACTCTGTGTGTTGGAGTAGAATTGTACTCTACAGGGTTTTCAGTAACTGATTTTTCAGAAATAGATCACCAGGCTTTTCTTCCGAGGTCCCCCTGGGTGAATGCATCTTTCAGTTAGCACCTGAGTCCACTAACCATTTGCACTACCCAGGAACTCCTCATCCATCCATATATTTGTGCTATTTCTTTGGTCCCTGTATGTATTGTTTGTGAGTTTGCCTTAGAAATTAACTAGACAAGATTAGGTTCTAGTGGTCAACCTGATGGTACTGTCAAAGACTTTAAGATCCTACGAAGCAAGAAGAGGAAGAAATGTATAGCTGAAAAGAGGAACACAACATTACTGATGGATCTTCAAATATTGGCAGAGACTATGACTTAATTGTCTCCTTGGCTACTTCCTGGTTCTCTCATCCTTCATCTCAATTGCTGAGCTGCTGATTTGTGAAACTTTCTTGCATTTAGCTGTAATGTCCTCTTAGAGCACTAGTAACTGACCTCCTGCACCCTAAGCTTAAAAGTACCTACCTTTGCCCTTCCTGATGAAGCGAGAAATGAAATCTCCAGAAAGATAAAGCTTGGGTCTGAAGTTACTTCTGATTTAGCCCTCTATGTTCATTTTATGATCACAAGCTCCTTGTGGTAAAGTAAACCCTAATTCAAAAGAGGCTTATTCATTCACTCAGCAAATATTTAAATAAAGTATATCCACCAAAAAACAGACATCATTCTGGGAGTGTGAATACTGAAGGGAACAAGTGAAAAGACAGTTTTAGAAAGTGAGTCTGTGCCATGAGACTAATAAAACAGGTAAACGAGAGGAAAGTGGGGGCTACATTAGACAGGGCAGCCTCTCTAAGGAAGCAATCCCAGACTCACTGCCATTGAGCTGATTCTGACTCACAGCAGCCCCCACTGAGTTTCCAAGGTGGTAAATCTTTCGGAAGTAGATTGTCTCATCTTCCTTCTGCTGAGTGGGTGGTGGGTTTGAACGAACAACCTTCTGGTTAACAGTCGAATGCCTGAGGCGTTGCACCACCAGAGATCCTTTAAGGAAGGAACAGTCAGGGTGAGATTTATATGCAATGAAGTAGCCATTATTTCAAGTATCTGCTGGAGGGTCATATGCAAAGGCCCTGCAGTAGGAACAAACTTGCTATTTTTGAGAATACCAGTGTGACTAGAGCTTGGGAACAAGTAGGAGTGTGAAAGGGGACGAGATCAAAGGAAAAGGCTGGAGCAGATCCTATGAGATCTGGCAGGACACAGCGGGAAGTTTAGATTCAGTTCCAAGTGCAACAAGAAGCCAGTTAGAAGATGTTAAGCTGGGCTAAGTGTGGGTTTACATAGCACAGATCCCTCTGAATGTGGCACAGAGAATGAATGGATTATAGGAGCAAGTAAGGCAACAGGGATGGTCAACTTGAGGATTGTTCCAATTGTACAAGAAAGAAATGATGGCAGCAATAACTAAAGTGAGAGCAATAGAGCTGGGGAGACATGGTCACCTTCTGGATATATTTGGTAGTATAATCATCAAGACATGGTGATGGAGGGGTGAATATTGTTTAGTTTTATCTGCCTCTTAATCCTACAACCCTTTTCTAGGTTAAAAGAATGGTGATCCTGACTCTTACACCAACCATGTTTTTAAAAAAACTTAAATGGTGTTTGTTAGAAGAGCCATATGACAGTTTTAGCTCTGCAGATGACTCTAGATAATCTCAAGTCAGAATTTTCTCCTCTCTAAGGCCCAAGCTTCTCATTAGTAAAATGAAGCTGTTGAATCAGATAACCAGTAGTTTGCCTCATAGCACTCACACTCCTGGAGCCATAATCCATTGCCATTTTTTGTACTCCAAAACCACAAATATTGGTAACAGTAACAGTGTGAAACATTTGTTATTGTGCATCTGCTATACTTGAGGTACTATGCTAAGGATTTTTCATGCATTGCCCCAACTAATCCTTATTTCAATTCTATGAAGGAAGTGGGATTATTCACAATTAATGAATGATACAAGTGAGGCAGAGAGAGGTAAAGTAAATTGCCCAGCTACAACAGCTTGTACCTGTCGATATGATCCTGTTTAGAAATAGGGTTTTTCTTTTATTACATTAACGAGATCAGACCAGTACAGTGTGGATACTAAACTAAAGCATTTCTGAGTTATAGAAACAGTAGAATAGGTACACACACCCAAGGAAAGACAGACACTTTATGAGGATTGTCTACAAGCCAAGGAGCTAAGGAATGACTGGAGCTACTGAAAAAGAAGGAATCACCAAGGCTAAAGCCCTGATTTAGCCTTTTAGTCTTTAGAACTGTGAGAAAACAAATTTCTGTTCTTGAAAGCCACCCATTTGTGGTATTTTTGTTATAGCAGGACTAGGAAACTAAAACAGACATGAGCCCAAACAATCTTCTCCCAGGACCTAAGCTTACTCTGATATACAGCTTCCCAATAAGCAGTAAGCCTACTCCTTCCCCTTCTACCTGACTATATTTCAAATCCTATCATAAACTCCTGGCCTAAGTTTGCCCTTGTACAAGGCAAGCTTCTCTACCTTCTTCAACCATTCTTCAAATTCAAGATTCCTAAGCCCCTCATCCTCCGCCCTCCATAGGGTGCTCTTTGGTTTGGTGCTCCCTCCCCCTTTTAAATGTAGTACCTATAAATAGACACAGACCTCTACACATGATCCAGCCATCAAAAAGTTCTCAGAGATTAGTCTTCTCCATTGTATGGACATTGATTTATTAATGCACAGATTAACATTTTCATTTGCACTTTTTTTCTGCTTATGTATAAAATGTCACATAGGGAATTTCTGGGTAGACGGTATAGGGTTGTGGCTCAACAAATATGCTTATGTCCCAGACTCCATTAATCAGTAAATTGACTTTGAATAAGTGCCTTACTCTCTGAATCTCTCACCATATTTCAATGGAAATACTAATACCTGTCTTGTACCGTTAATGTGAGCATCAAATGAGATAGATAATCTAGGTATAGTTCTTGACATAGCTCCTGAAACCTGATATGGTCAGTCTTAGCAAATTATTATTTTTATGGAGGAAAAGACTAAATTTGACAGCAGGGTACCAGATCCAGGGAATCCCAAAATTCAAATGATAGTGTACTATACAATATGCAAGAACATCTAACTCCAGTGATTGTATTACAAACTTGGACCTACTAATCAGAAACAGATTAAAACAGGAGTTAAGAACACAAGTTCTGAAACTGTTCAACTTCACTTCTTAGTAGCTTTGAAAATCTTGGACAATATACACCATCTAAACTTCCATTTCCATGGCCTATGGAAATTGCAATATGCCGCACTTATTGGGTGGTGTGAATATTACATAAGATAAGGCATACCACATGCACCTCTCTTTGGCTGGTACATGAGGGCTCTATAAAAAGTGGCAGTAAGCTTCAATCAATCAATACATATTTATTAAATTCCTACTCTGTGTCAGGCATGGTTGTAAGAGCTTGAATACAGCAGTGAATACATTCCATCCTCTTACATTGCTTACATTCTCATGGAAGACAGAGAGATGAATGATAAATAGCCTTTCAGTTGATTCTGATTTGCGGTGAGTTTACATACAGTAAAAGAAAATGTTGCCCAGGCTTGCATTAACCTCATGATTCCTGGCGTGTTCAAGACATCATTGCAGCTATTGTGCCAATCCATCTATCAAATGTCTCCCTTGCCTTCACTGGCTCTCTACTTCACCAAAAATGATGTCCTCCTCTAATTGTTGGTACCTCCTGATGACAGGTCCAAAGGAAGCAAGTCAGACAATATTCTTTTGCGATCCATAAAATTTTCATTGGGAGCTCTGGTAGCATAGTGCCTAAGGCACTTGACTGCTAACCAGAAGGCTGGAAGTTCAAACCCACCAGCCACTCCTCAGAAGGAAGATGGGGCAATCTACTTCCGTAGTGATACTGCCTCAGAAACCCAAGGAGGGGTCACTATGAGTTGGGTCTGACTCGAAGGCACATAGCAACAGCAACAACAAAAATTTTCATTGGCTAATGTTTGGAAGTCAATCTCCAGATCTTTCTTCCTAGTCTGCCTTAGTCGGGAGGCTCCACAGAAACTTATCCACCATGGATGACCCTGCTAGTATTTGAAATACCTATGGCATAGCTTCTAGCATCATAGCAACATGCAAGCAAAAAACTGACTAACAAACTAGCAGACAGGTAGTCACTAGTGGAAGAAGACTGGCAATAACCAAATAAATATGTCTGGTAGTGATAAGTGCTATAATAAGAAAATAAATCAGGGTCAAGGGACAGATAATGACAAGGATGCTACTTTATATAGGGTGAACAAGGATGAGCTCTCTAATTACAGGGATGTGTCCTCAAGAGTGTTACTTCTGATCTTATTTTGAAGTCAAGTAGAGACATAAATGGCTCTATTACTGCACCTTCGTTTGGACTAACTCTTATTTTTCATATATGCTCATGTTAGTACAGCTTGTTAACAGTCAAAAGATAATTTCCATTCGGCAACACTCTGATGAATAAAACATGTCCAGGAAATGCAAGCAGAATGTGATCTGCTAGAGGCAACTCACAGAGTCTGGATAATGAAAGGCTCTGACCCTAAGCTGCCACTGCAACAAGGAGCAAAGATCACACATGTCCCCAGGTACTTTGGAAGTGAAAGATCTTTCCATAAGCTAATAGCACACCCTTGATCTGCTTTTTCATGGTTAGAACTAACTGTGCTTTGTTCATATCAGCCAAAAATAAATTAAGAGGAGAATGGACTTCTCTGGAACATCTCAAATTAGAAACCTTTTCATAGTGAGGTCTTTCATGTCTCTGGCATCAGAAGGCTGAGAAAATGCAACTCATCTCATCTCTCTCTCGCTCTCTCTCTATTTTTTTTCTCTGTAGCTGTATACTCAGGCTTATCTGAGTCTTCTGAGTTACCTTAGGTATTGGCATTCAAAGCAATCTGGCAGGTATTTATTGATCTCCCACTACATGTCAAGATACAAAGGTAAACTATGTTCCACATATGAATAGTTCACAGTCAAGTAGGGAAGACAACTGTATAAATAAATAATTTCAATCAAATGAGATAAGTGAAAAAATGTAGTATACCTAAGGCAGAGGAAGGACAAAAGGGAGAGGGGTATCTCAGAATACTTCTAGAAGTGACATTTAAATTTGGCCTTGAAAATTGACAAGTAGGCAAAGTGGACGAGAAAAACATGCCATGTAGAGGCAACAGCATGAACTAAACCTTGGGGTTCTTAAACACTATGGTTCATTCAAAGAAGCTATCAAAAGAGTTTGAGTTTTCAATGGCATGAAAATAGAAGCAGGCTAATGTCATGAAAAGAAGCTCAAAAGGTAGGTGGGATTGCGAACTCCAAGAATATGGTTGCATGGCTTTCTTATTTGAAGAAAGTATTAAATGGCGGTGCATTTAGTCATTTTAAAAATTCTATTAGTTAATTTTGTTTTCCACAGTCATTCACATATCCATCTCCAACTTTAATAACTTGCTGTTTGTGGCCTGAGATCTGTCCTTACTCACTTGAGTCTCACCTTAACATATGAAATTGAATTTATGGCTATTGAAGGGTAACAGATTAATAGCACTATAAATCAATCTATTCATCCATATACTAAGAGTAAAAAAA
>NW_006922016.1:2057746-2058263 GCF_000298275.1 Orycteropus afer afer | reverse complement strand
TGACCACAGGGAATACTAGGCTTCACTTAGTCTCCAGGACCTCCCAGAAACACAATTTCAAGCAAAAGTTTCCTACTCAAAAAAAAAAAAAAAAAAAAGTTACCTTTTTATTTTATTACACAGCAATTCTTCAATATTTCCTTAATAAACCATATAAAATATGTTTTATAACTAGAACCATAAAATTCTTAGAAGGCAAAGCAAGAGTAATGCTGTAAGGTCTACCTTGTAACAATGGATTCTCAAATATGATAGCAAAAACACAACAGTAAAAGACAAAATAAATAAATAGGACCTCATGAAAATTAAAAAATTTTGCTCATCAAAAAACTTTACCATAAAAGGGACAAGACAGGCTACTAACTGGGAGAATATTTTCAGAAACCATGTATCTGATAAAAATCTCATAATCAAAATATATAAAACTATTCAATGCAATTCCAATCCAGATCCCATCAACATTCTTTAGGGATATGGAACGAATGATCACTAACTTTATATGGAAAGGAAAGAGACC
>NW_006922016.1:2043322-2051396 GCF_000298275.1 Orycteropus afer afer | reverse complement strand
GACACTTGCCTGCTCACCAGAAGGCTGGCGGTTCAAACCCACCAGCCACTCCTCGGAAGGAAGGTTGGGCAATCCTACTTCCGTAGTGATACTGCCTCGTAAACCCAAGGAGGGGTTGCTATGAGTCAGGGCTGACTCGACGGCACATAACAACAACAACAACAAGTATGCCTAAAATAGAAAATAAAAAAAAAAATCAGAAGATAACAAATGGTGGCGAGGATATGGGGAAACTGGAATTCCCTTACCCATTCCTGGTGGGAATGCAAAACAATGTGGCATTTCCTCAAAAAATTAAAAATAGAACTACCCTATGACCCAGCAATTCCACTCCTAGGTATATACCCAAAAAACTTGAAAGCAGAGACTCAAAAAGAGACCTGTACGTCAATACTCATTGCAGCACTATTCACAATGGCCAAAAGTTGGAAACAATCTAAATGCTCATCAGTGGAAGAATGGATAATTAAAATATGGTATATACATACAATGGAATAATATCCAACCAGTAGGCGAAATGAAGTCTTGATACATGCATGCTACAATACGGCTGGAGCTAGAAGATATGCTGAGTGAAGTAAATCAGTGACAATAGGCAAATGTTATATAACCTCACATATAATAAAAAATAAAAGAAAAAGCAAATGCACAGAGAACAAAGGTTATTAGTGGTTACCAAGGGCAAGAGGGAGTGGGGAATGGAAGGATTACCGGTAATGGAAATATCACATTGATTAAGGGCAGGGTTGCACAGCCAACTATTGTAATTGCTTTCAATCAGTTGTACACATGTAAAAAGTCAAATTGGCAAAATTGTGTGATAGATACATCTACAACAGTGGCCCCCAAAAAAGAGTAGCTGCTGAGGCTGTTTATGTACAACCAAATACCTTATGGGATTTGGTTCCTTATTTGGAGGTTTAGGGTAATGGTTTCATGAGATATTGTCTAATAATAGGTTTAGAGCTTCTGTTCTACCTTCTACTTTGATATATAGTGTCTGGGGTCTTAATAGTTTGCGAGCAGTCATCCAAAGCACAATTTGTTCCTATCCACCTGGAACAACAGAGGAAAAATGAGAGTCAAGAATAGGAGAAAGATATGAAATGCATGCCTAATTGCTTCCATGAACAATTTTTTCCTTTGTCATGAGATCAGAAGAATGTGCCCAGCTATTACTATTACTGAAATTTTGATCAAGGATTCCATAGTAGAAAAGGGGGAGAATGCAGAATCGAATTTCAAATACTCATAGATTCCAGAGTTCCTGAGCCATGAAATTTGGATGAATCCTTGAAACTATTGCCATGTGACAATGTTTAAACCTTAAATTAAAAATACCCCTGAAGTCTTCTTATAACCAAATAGTAGTTTAGTTTAACTAGTAAAAAAAGGTCTGCTTTGAGCATAATATTCAAAAGAGTACTATCTATGTAGGACCAAATTGACACAGCAACTCAAAAGATTAGGTAGAAATCATAGGAGGCAGTGAATATATTTTAACAGGGAAGGGAGAACTCAGAAAGGGAGGGTGACAATGTTTACACAACTTGAAGAATGTAATAAATGTCACTGAATGGTACATATAGAAACTGTTGAATTGGTATGTCTTGCTGTGTATATTCTCAACAGCAACAAAATAAATAAAATCATATACATATATATGTGTGTGTGTGTGTGTGTGTGTGTGTGTGTGTGTGTTTATGATTTATTCTGGTCTATACTTAAGAAGGAATTCCTGGGTGGTTCAAATGGTTAACATACTCAGCTGCTAACCCAAGGTTGGAAGCTCAAGTCCACCCAGAGGTAGTTAAAAGAAAATTCTGGCAATCTAATTCCACAAAATCAGCCACAAAACACCCTATGGATCACAGTTCTCCTCAAACACATATGGATGTTGCAATGAATCATGCTGACTGGATGACAACTGGTAACAATAGTAAATAAATGATAGGAATAAGAGAATGTCTTAGGCTAGGTTCTCTAGAGAAGCAAAACTAGTAAAGCTCAGACAGAGAGAGACATAAATTTATCTCAGAGAAATGGCTCACACAGTTGTAGTGGCTGGCAAGTCCCAAATTCATGGGTCAAACATCAAGCTGGAGGCTTCTCCTGACTCACACAGCTACAGGGGCTGACAAAGCCAAGATTGGAAGGCAGTACGGCAGGCTACTGACTTCAGTGGATGATGATTCCAAGATCAGCAGGTAAAATGGTAGTTTGCTGGCTCACAAGCTGTGAAGACAACAATTCCAAGATTGGCAGGTAATACAGGAGGTCACTGGTTCAGCTCCATAAACTGGATGATGATAAGTTAGATGTAGGATCTAGATCCAAGATCCAACAGAAAGTTCCAAGATACTCCCAATATATCTACATATATATATATACATATATAAAGGATAGATGATATAGATAGATATAGATATAGATATCTTATATATATGATGTTGTTGCTTTGTGCTGTCAAGTCAGACCTGACTCATAGCGACCCCTCCTTGGGTTTCCGGGCAGTATCACTACGGAAGTAGATTGCCCCATCTTCCTTCCAAGGAGTGGCTGGTGGGTTTGAACTGCCAGCCTTCTAGTTAGCAGTCAAGTGCCTTAGGCACTATGGTACCAGGGCTCCCATATATATGATATCTTACATATATATATGAAGTTTCCCTGAGGAAACTCCCTTTCAACTGATTGGATGCTCATAGCATATCTCATCATGGAATGACTATATCACAACTGCTTAAACCACTTAGAATCATGGTCCAGCCATGTTGACACACAACTTTAACTATCACAAAGGGCATGTAACTTTTTGGGAAATTCTTTGACCCTTTTTGATGTCACATCAGTGTCATTAAATATTGTGCCTGTATGCCACCACACCTCATCCCATTCACATGGCAGGCATTATTAATCCATCTGCACTCTTTGCCACAGAGTCCTCAGCTAGTTACTCCTAAGCCAACTAGGGCTGCCATGGGCAAACAGCTTCTTACCTTATTCTGACAAAACCAGATTCTCTTCATCTTCTACCCTGGCATCAGAATTTTCTTCCTAAAAATCAAAGCTAGTCATATTATTTAGCCACTTTAAAAGCAGCCCTTTGTTCCTTTGTGCTCAGAAGGATAAATAAGTGAAAATTTGCCAGCATAGTCCACAAAGCGTTTACAATTTGAACTCTTGTCACCTCCATTTCTGGTATCACCCCAACTCCATTCTTCATCACATATCCTAATTCAGTCAGCTGAACCTTCTCCAGATGCTCAAAGCTTTTTAACAACTCCTTGACTTTGTGTAAACCATTCTGTTTCTCTCCTTCTTCTCTATCTGGTAAATGCCTCCTCATCCAATGAAATGCAGGTCAGATGTCACCCCCTCGTGAACCTTTGCTATAGTGGACAGCCACTAGCATCAATACCCTCTTGTTCAGGACACAGCCTTTCTTTACTCTCAGGACCTGGGGTTTGGGAAACTACTCAAACACAGGCTCCAGGAGGGGATACAAGATCTAGACCTGACTAATGAGGATGAATTAACCCAGATGCAGGAATGGGTCCAGAGTTGGACATGCGACACAAGCAAGACCAGGAAATCTTCTGACACTTTTCCAAACAAGAATAACAAATTAAAAATCTGGTTAAAAGGAGTACTGACATGCCACAATATAGATGAACCTTGAAAACATTACGCTGAGCAAAACAAGTCAGTCAGAAAATGACAAATACTGTATGTATGATTACACTTAAATGAAATAAAGAAATATAGAAACTAATGATTATTAGTGCTTACCAATGGTGGGAGGGAAGGGAGAAGGGGACATTTTTGCTTAGAGGGCGCAGAGTTAATCTTCATGATGGTAGAATAATTCAGAAAAGGATAATGATAATGGTTGGACAACATGAAGAATATAATTATGTCACTAAATTATACAAGTAGAACTTTATGTGTATATTATCAGCACAAAAAAAAGAGACAGAGAGAGAGAGAGAGAGAGAAAGAGAGAGAGAGAGCCTGTAGCAGAAGAATAAAAGCCTTCACTGAGGAAGAAGTAGTCAAGACAGAAAGAACAAGACACAGATTTCTCCTGACAGTATTTGAGCTCCTAGATTCTTTTTTTTTTTTCCCGCCCCTGTGAGGAGGGACTGAAGTTTATGTGCAACAGAAAAGCACTTAACTAATATATCCCCCTCTTTCTTCCCAGAAAGACTTAATCACTGGATCCTTTGTGGCACTGTAGATCTCTGGTTAAAATCTCTGTAATAGCAATTATCATGTCCTACTGTAATTGATTTGTTTACTTGGCTGTGTCCCCCATTAGAAGGTGAACAGAAGTTCAGTCACATTCATCAGTAACTGACACGTACTCAGAACCACAAATATCTATTGAATGAATGGGCCAAAGAATATAATTCCGTCCACATTTCCCATTTTGCTCCCTTTCAAAGAACTCTGCAACTTTCAAGGACCAAAGGACTCTACATTCTCCTATCCTCTTAATTTTGCACTCATGATTGTTAATGAAAACAAACAGATGATATTGCTATCCTAACAATCTATACCAACCCCATGTGACAGAGTAGAACGGCCCCATAGGGTTTCTCAGACTGTAATCTTTACAGGCACAGATCACTAGGTCTTTCTCCCTCAGAGACACTGGGTGGATTCTAACTACCAACCTTTCAGTTAGAAGCTGAATGCTTAACTATTTTGCCATTGTTGTTATTATTGTTGTTGTTGTTTGCCGTCGAGTCGGCTCCAACTCATAGCAACCCCTCCTTGGGTTTCCGAGGCGGTATCACTACGGAAGTAGGATTGCCCAACCTTCCTTCTGAGGAGTGGCTGGTGGGTTTGAACCGCCAGCCTTCTGGTGAGCAGTCAGGTGCCTTAGGCATTATGCTACCAGAGTTCCTATTTGGCCATTAGGCACATATAATAGCACATGAGACTCCCAAATCATAAACTCCTCTATATTTCAGTGGATTTGGGATATCAGAACCTCTACTGGAAGAATATGTTAAGTTTAAAAAAGGGTAATATTAAAATTGTATTTTACATATAGGAACTGCAAAGAAATCTAATGTTTTTAATATAAGTTACAAAAATAAAACTCAATCCATTCCTCACGATGGGTAGGGTCAAGGAACTACTTAAAATCCAGGAGGATAAATATCAACATGTTTAAGAGTTATCTCAGAGTAATAGGATGTGAGGTGATTTTTGTTTCTTTATTTCTTTATTCATTTCTGTATTGTCTTTTTAAATTTTTCATTTTACAAAGAATATGAATTTATACTGTAATAATGAAAAACAAATGCTCTTTTCATTTTAGAAATAAAAGGATTAGGTCCACACTATGTCTTCTTTGACCCAGCACAGAAGAGAGTATAGGAGCCACATCCTTAAATGATACACCAGCCTCCTCCTTCTAGACCCTGGAATTTTGGTCAGAATCACTGAGATGATGGCTTCTCTTCCCCAGTCCAGAGTTCCTCAGTGGGGCAAATGGCCACCACACCTGGCTGTGAACCAAAAGACTGGAGGTTTGAATCCGCCCAGACACACCACAGAAGAAAGTCCTGGCAATTTACTTCCAAAAAAATCAGCCATTGAAAATCCTAATTCTACTCTGACACACATGAAATTTCCAAAAGTTGGTCACTATTTTTTTTTATTCTCCACTCCACTTGACTCTGCAGATACAACCTTTCATCTCTACATTAGGAAAATATCCAGTGACCTAAACAACAGGGCCACTAACCAAATCTTTTATCTTAGAATATCCACACTTGGTGGCTTAAGAAAATTAAATGTACAACATGATATAGCCATATGGCGATCAAAATAAATCATATCAGCGATTAAAATTTCATGCAGTTGCTCAGTCTGTATCTTGAGGTTCCAGCTAAAAATAAATGCAGAAAAGTCTATCTTTCCCTCAGTTAACATTTCATTGCTGGTCTTATCAACTTCTTTTTAATTTTATTTTATTTTATTTATTTATTTAGAGTTTGTTTTACATTCGATATTACGTGTACATTTAGTTTCACTCCCCATTTACCATGCCCAACTCTAACCCAGTCTCCTCCCCTCCCTGCCCAGTAACCCTCCTCCTGTGCCCCTCATAGTTATGCACTCTTGTCTGTCCTGCATTACCTCCATGTGAATGTTGCCCCTCTGCTGCCCCATGGTTTATTGCTCCAAGGAATGTATTTCCATAGAGTATATGGGTGTGTCACCCTGGGTTAAATAGTCTGCATGTACATCTTGTTAACTATTGGGATGAGAGCCAGCCCCTAGGAGTGAGGTTTATTCTAGGTGCAGAATGTATCCCAGGGCCATAGTATTGAGGGTCTCATCAGATTCCATCTGATCAGTCATTCTGGTCATTATTGAGTTTTTGGATTTTGTTCCACATTTTACCTCCCACTCTATCCAGGATCTCCAGATTTGATCCTTTCCTGAGTGGTTTGCATTGGTAGCTGGGCATCATCTAGTTCTTCTGGTCTTGAGGGCCACTATGTACTAGGGCTGATTGCTTCCAAATGCCCCCTTTTTTTGTCACTCTTCCTCATTTCTGACTCTAGGAGACCATTAAATGCATTTTAGATGGTCACTTGAAAGCTTTTAAGACCCAAGTTGCTACTCATCAATGTAGGATGAGGATAAGGCTTTTATGTATTTTGTTGTGCCAATTGAGTCTGGTGTCCCCCAGTACTATGGTCCTGAGATGGTAGATCTGTTGGATCTCTCTCCCATAGTGTCTGGATGTCTGTGAGGGATTACTCTGTGTCTGCCTTCAATTGTTTCTGTAAGGATTGTAGGTTATTTTTTTATCACTGGTGTCTGTGCAAGATTAGCCTGTGCTGAATCTATCCTTGGTCTAGAGTGTACTCCTGTTCACTGACCCCCATCAGATCCTCTCAGGTATTTATGTGTTTATCTGTAGCCTGGTGTTTCGTGTTAATGGTAATGCAGTATTGTGGGCACAGTGGTTGGTATTGGCATCTGTTGTCTATCTCCTATGTGCATAATTCAGTGTTCTCCCTTTTCCTAATGTTATCATGGTTGTCTCAGACTCTTTCCATATATCCCTACCCTTACTCACATCAGTGTGTGGGCCCCAACTAGCCTGAAACTAATCCCTCCCCTTCCCTCCCCACCCTGGTAACCTAGAACGTGAGTCCCCTTTCGCAAGTCTTCTTTGTCTTTTTACAGTAATGGGCTCATACAGTACTTGTCCTTCTGTGATTGACTTATTTCAGTCAACATAATGTCCTTCAGGTTCATCCACATTGTGAGATGATTTACATATCCCTCATTGCTCTTTAATATAGCATCGTATTCCAATGTGTGCATATACCATAATTTGGTTATATACTCATCTGTTGATGGGCATTTAGGTTGTTTCCATCTCTTTGCTATAATGAATTGTGCTGTGATGAACATAGGTACACATGTTTCTGTACGTGTGCTGTGTCTCACTTCTTTAGGATATATTCCTAGTAATGGAATTGGTGGGTCAAATGATATTTCTATTTTCAGTTTTTTAAGGAAGCATCATCCTGTATGCCACAATAGTTGTACCATTTTACAATCCCACCAGCAGTGCACAAGAGTTCCAATTTCTCCACAACCTTGCCAGCATTTGTTGTTTTCTGACCTGTTGAACTTTGTTATTATTGCTGGGGTGAGATGAAATCTCATCTTTGTTTTGATTTGCATCTCTCTAAGGACTAATGATCACGAGCACTTTCTCATGTGTTTGTTGGCCGCCAGTATATCATCTCTGGTGAAGTGTCTGTTCAAATCATTTGCCCATTGATTGTTTGTCTTTTTGGTGTTGAGGTGTTGAAATTTTCTATAGATTTTGGAGATAAGTCCTTTACAAGATATGACATAGGCAAATATTTTCTCCCAGTCTGTAGATTCTCTTTCTACCCTTTTGACAATGTCTTTTGATGCGCTTAAGAATTTAATTGTTTTGGGCAAGATGGCAGAATAGGCAGAAGGATTGCACAGACCCTCTTCAACAAAGAAAAGGGAAACCAATTAACACAGACACAGAAGATAATCT
>NW_006922016.1:2021832-2035512 GCF_000298275.1 Orycteropus afer afer | reverse complement strand
ACAAAGTATATGTGAACTGCTGTATGAAAAGTGAAATTACTCTGTAAATCTTCACCCAAATCCTAAAAACAATAAAAATAAAAATATAAAAATAAGAATTTAATTTTTAAAAGGTCCTAGTGATCTAGCTTGTCTTTTACCTCCTGTGCATTCTGGGTTATGCTTGATAGTCTATCTATGCTATAAATTAGGGCCTCCAGATTTGCCCATATTTTATCTTTGATGAATTTTATAGTTTTGGGTTTTACATTTAAGTTTTTGATCCAGCTTGTGTTTGTTTTTGTGTGTGGGGTGAGGTATAGGTCTTGTTTCATTTTTCTGCAAGTGGATATCCAGTTTTGCCAGCACCATTTGTTAAAGAGACTCTTCCCCATTTAATGGGTTTTGGACCTTTGTCAAAGATCAGCTGTCCATAAGTGGATGGGTCTATATCTAGACTTTTGATTCTGTTCCATTGGTCTATCTGTCTATCATTGTACCTGTATCATGCTGTTTTAACTACCATGGCTGTATAGTAGTTCGTAAGATCTGGGACTGTGAGATCGCCCACCTTGTTCTTCTTCTTCAGATGTGCTCTTCTTGTCTGAGGTCTCTTTCCTTTCCATATGAAGTTAATCATTGGTTTTTCCATGTCCTTAAAAAGTTTTCTTGGATTCTAGATCGGGCTTGTGCTAAATGTGTAGATTGCTTTAGGCAGTATTGACATTTTCATAATATTCAGTCTACCTATCCATGAACAAGGTAGTTTCTTCCATTTATGTAGTACCCTTGTTGTCTCTTGTACCAGTGTTCTCATCAACTTCTTGAAGTAACTAAGAAACTGAACATAAAGTGGAGACCCCTGAGAGTTTGAGAAGAAAAAATTCCAGGTGTCATTGAGTGAACTCCAACTGTTGGTGATCCCATGCATGGCAGAGAGCTGTGTCCCATAGGGTTTTCACTGGCTTATTTCTCAGAAGTAGAAGGCTTTCCTTCCAAGGTACCTCTGGGTAGACTCCAACCTCCAACCTCCAACCTTTTGGTTAGCATTTGAGTGTCTGCACTACCTAGGGACTCCCAAAAGTTTTCTTCAATTTTCCTAGTGGAGTTTTATAGTTGCCAACCTCCTGGACCAGCCTAGATAAAGTTTTCCAAGATCTCTTTTCACTTAGTTTAGCTGAGATTTATTGAGCACCACCTATGTGCCTAGCAGTGGTGTGCAGATAATGTTCCACAGCCAGTTCTGATTGAGGGGAAGCCTTTATTCACAGTATTTTCCACTTTTCAAGGTAAACTCTTCCACTATGGCCACTTTCAAGCTACGAAAGTGATGTGAATGGACATGGAGTTGAGTAGAGAAGTGTAGTACATGTATGTCTACCATACAGACCACATAGCTGTAAATGTAAAGAGTGTAAATCAAACTTAGCCAAACTCACTGCCATCGAATCAATTCTGACTCACAGTGACCCCCTTTGGGTTTCTGAGGCAGTAAATCTTTACAGAGTAGATTGCCCAGTCTTCCTCCCATGGAGTGGTTGGTGGGTTTGAATTGCCAACCTTCTGGTTAGCAGTCAAATGCCTTAGGCACTAGTAAAATAGTCAGAAAGTGTGAGTTTTGAGTATTTACCGTTTTAATGTAATTTATTTAAGTGTAATTTTATGTCACTTAATATATTTTATGTTTTTATTTTATTGTGAAAATATGCATAACAAAACAAACACCATATCAACAATTTCTATATATACAATTCAGTGAAGTTGATTTCCTTTTTCAAATTGTGCAATCATTCTAGTTATTTTTTTTATATTATTCAACCATAATTAACATAAACTCAATGCTCCCTAAGCAAAAATTTCATCTTTCCCCCTCCCTCACATGCCTAGTAATGACTGATAATCGTTGGTTTCTATATATTAGTTTATTTCATATAAATGAGATCATACATTATTTGTCCTTTTGTGACTTATTTTTCTCAGTAGCTACAACAATGGGCTTAAGTATAGCAAGGATTGTGAGGATGGCACACGACCAGGAGTCAGAGCCAACTCCGTGGTACCTAACAACAAATAATTTCTAGGTTCAATCATGTAGTTGCATGCAACAGGACCTTAATCTTTCTATGGTTAAATAATATTCCATTGTACATATATACCACATATATCTCATTGTATTTATCAGTTCATTTGTTGATGAACATTTTGCTTATTCCTACTTTTTTGGCTGGAGCCCTGGTGGCACTGTGATTAAGGCATTGGGCTCACAACAAAAAGGTAGGTACTTCAAACCTACCAGACTCTCCACAGGAGCAGTATAAGGCAATCTACTTCTGCAAAGATTTACAGCCTGGGAAACCCTATGGGGATCGCTGAGTCAGAACTGACTCTATGGCAGTTAGTTTGGATTTTGGAACCTTTTGGCTATTGTGAAAAATGCACACTGAACATTAGTGTACACATTTTAATCTTTAATAATGGATGTTTTTAACAACTAATATAAAGTTCCGTAAAATTCAACATTTGGCACTCATTAGCCATTACCAAAAAACTCCAGCACACCACTGATGCCAGGCATGGTTATAAGGTCTGAGAAGGAATTAATTAATTATAATCTCTGCCCACAAGAAGCTCTCAGAGAGAGAGAGAGATACAGAAAGCATAGCTAAGTGAAAAGTGTTATGTGGAAGTCTCTACAAAATGCTGAGTGTGCAAAGAAGCCTGAGTAGAAAATACAGGGAGAAAAAAGAAAAAAAAAAAAAAGTTTTGCGAAAGATGCAACATTGGAACTGAGTCCTGAAGTATTTCTAGAAGTGTATAAGCAAAAGACTGTGCAAAGCAGATAGAGATGTAAGCATTCCAGCCCCAGGAAATAGCACAACAAAGATTTAAATATAATAAAGAGCAAGATATTTCCTGGGGTTATCAATGCATTTGGTTCATAGAGTTCATGTGAAGGAGAAATAAGAAATTAATATTCAAGTCCTTGTCACTTTATGTCAAGAAACATATAGAATAGTCTTAGGGAACGCCAATCATACGATTCATAAATAATAGATTATTATTTCAATATGTGCTTTTTAACATTCTACTAGAAATAGAGGAAGTTCCTTGAAATAAGCCAGGGATTATGAAAATGATTAAAATACTATACTGACCCTTGAATGGCTCACTAGAACCACACAAGGCATTTGTAAAAGTCATCTATACATTCATTCTTGTACAGAGATCATTGATACAATGAAAGGTGACTAGAGTGAACCCTGTGATAGACCTCCAATTTCTCTCTCTTTTCAGCAATGAAAGAATTATTCTCTCAGCTTCTAGTTTTACCAGAAAACAGTCATCAAGACTTTGAAAATAGTCTCATCTATGATCACGCCATCCCCCTAGAGAGACCCACATCCAATATCTGGTCAATAAGGGGCTATAAGGGCTCTGGGCCCTTGCCTCTACACAGCACACTTCTGAATGGAGATTCTCATGCACCTGGCTGGGAATTTGCTGGGAATTAATATTTTTGCCCTCCTGCTTTTTCTTCCTCCCTTCCACAGGTGTTGATCCCAACAATATACCCTATTATACTTCCTGCATGCTTTTCTTTGTCTCAGAGACTTTTTCCCAGGGAATTCAACTTGCAACAAGAACCACTGTCATCATCTAATTAAATCCAATTCATAGCGACCCCACCATGGATTTCTGAAACAGTATCACTACAGAAGTAGATTGCCCAACCTTCCTTCAAGGAGTGGCTGGTGGGGTTGAACAGCCAGCCTTCTGGTTAGCAGTCAAATGCCTTAGGCACTATGCCACCAGACCTCCCAGAGCAACCCAAAAAGGCTCAATGTTTTCATTCATTAAGTATTTGCTGGCCTCTAACCACATGTAAGGCTTTATCCAGGCGCAAAAATTTCAAATATTAACACAATAAAATATGAGTTCCTGTAAGATGGCAGAATAGGCAGACAAAATACACAGACCCTCTTCAACAAAGAAGAGAGAAACCAATTAACACAGATACAGAAGATAATCCTGGAGCCCTGCATTGTAAGGAAGGATACAGAAGTGGACTAAACTCCAACTACTAGAAGAACCTACATGAAGACACTGAAAAAGGAGACATACAGAGCTGTGGACTATCAGCATCCCTGATGGCATGGACAGTTTGAATATTTCCAAGTAGTATTAGGACTTAAGAATTAACCTAGGGCATTCCTCAACACAATAAAGGGCATCTATGCAAAACCAGAAAACCCAAGAGATTCACTCAAAAGTCTACTGATTTAGCATCATGGCAGGATACAAGATCAACATCCAAATAGCAGTTGAATTCCTCTACACCAGGAAAGAGATTGCTGAAAAAGAAATATGGAAATCAATAACATTTATAATAGCTACCAAAAAATAAAATACTTGGGAATAAATCTTACCAGGGACACAAAAGACCTCTACAAAGAAAACTATAAAAACTACTTCAAGAAACCATAAGAGATCTACATAAATGGACAAACATCTTATACTCATTGATAGAAAGATTGAACATTGTGTCAATTCTACCCACAGCAATCTATACATTCAATGCAACCCCAACCCTGATCCCATCAACATTTTTTAAGGATATGGAAAAACCAGTCAGTAACTTTATATGGAAAGGAAAGAGACCTCGGATAAGCAAAACACTATTGAAGAAGAACAAAGTAGGAGGTATCACACTGCCAGATCTCAAAACCTACTATACAACCACAGCAGTCAAAATTGCCTGGTATTAGTATAATGACAGACACATAGGCCAATGAAAAAGAATTGAGAACCCAGAAATAGATCCATCAAACTATGGTCAGCTGATCTTTGACAAAGGGCCATTAAATGGGGAACAGAATGTTTGTTTAATAAGTGGTGCTGGCCAAACTGGATATCCATTTGCAGAAAAATGAAAAAAGATCTGTACCTCATACCATACACAAAAGTTAATTCCAGATGGACCAAAGAATTAAATGTGAAACCTAAAACTATAGAGTTCCTCAAGGAAAAACTAGGAGCAAATTTAGGGGCCCTAATATATGGCATAAATAGACTGTTAAAGCATAACCCAAAATGCACAAACAGCAGAAGAGAAACTAGATGAATGGGACCTTCTGAAAATTAAATTTTTATGTACTTCCAAAGACTTCTCCAAAAGAGTACAAAAAGAACCTACAGATTGGGAAAAAATATTTGGTAATAACATATCTGACAAGGGACTTATCTCTAGAATTTATAGAGAACTCGCAACACCTCAATAACAAAAAGACAAACAATCCAATGAAAAAATGGACAAAAGACAGAATAGACACTTCACCAAGGAAGATATTCAGGCGGCGAACAAGCATTGAAGAAATGCTCATGATCATTAGCCATTAAAGAGATGCAAATAAAAACAACAATCAGATACCATCTTCCTCCAGCTCTAGTAGCAAAGTTCAACAAGACAGAAAATAGCAAATGCTGTCAAGGATGTGGAAAGATTGGGACTGTCATACACTGCTGGTGGGACTGTAAAATGGTACAACTACTGTGGAAAGCAATATGACAATTCCTTAAAAAGTTGAAATTAAAAACACCATTTGATCCAGCCATTCCATTAGTAGGTATATATCCTAAAGAAGTGAGAGCCATGACAAGAACATATATATGCAGACCCATGTTCATCACAGCGATATTTACAATAGCCAAAAGATGAAAACAACCTAGGTATCCACCAAATGAAGAATGGATAACAAAACTATGGTATATACACACAATGGAATACTATGCAACTCTAAAGAATAATGTCGAATCTGCAAAACACCGCATAATGTGGATGAATGTAGAGGACATTATGCTGAGTGAAATAAGTCAATCACAGAAGGGCAAATATTGTATTAGTCCATTATTGTAAAAGTCAAGGAAAGGTTTACCTATGGAAGTAAATTTCTTTGTTGGTTACCAGGGGAGGGTGGGGAAGAGAGGGAACACTGTTAAATAGGTAGAGAAAAGCATTGATTTGGGTGAGCAGAAGAGCAATGTACCAAATGTGAGTGATCAGCATGGTGGCATTGAGGAAGAGGAAGACATAGAGAGGTACATGGGAGGTAGAGACAGCAAAGATTAACCCTTTTGCACATACAGTACTGCATTGTCAGTGAAGGCAAACATGGGTATATGGGTGGATAGATGGGTGGATAGGCTGAACTATTAGGTATGTCTATGAAGTGGGGAGTGTACCCAACACCATGTATAGGGTTGGCAGACAATGGTACTCTAAGTGTATTTGTATGATCTGAATTCACAGGTGTATAGTAGATCTGACAAGGGACAAGATTGTAGTCACTTCTTAATCACAGCCAGCTACCCAGAGGGAGTGAGTAGTTGAACCTGTGGGCTTGAGACCATCGTCACAGGGGACATCAAGCTCAATTGGCATAACATACTACACAGAACATCGTTCCACCTCCTACATTGGCAAGTAGCGACTGGCATCTTAAAAGCTTGTAAGCAGCCATCTGGATGCAGCAATGGGTCTCTCCTTGTCCAGAGCAAAGAAGAAGGAGAAAACCAAAAATTCATGGAAAGAATTAGTCCTAGTGACTGGTACACCATGCGATCCACAGCCTATACGACTATGAGGCCAGAAGAACTAGATGGTGCCCAGCTACCACTGTCAATCACTTGGAAGGAGATCTGTGTAGGAGATCCTGGATACACAGGGAGAACAATGTGGAACAAAACTCAAAATAATTTGGAGAAAAAAAAGGGGGGGGCAGATTTGCTGGTCTGATAAAGCCTGGTGGAACCACTGAGACTATGGCCCTTAGCTGCCCTTCAGGTCTGGAATTCAACCCACACCTGTGGCTTCCAGCCAAGCAAAAGACAGGCATATGAGTTGAACACTTACCTGAGGTAAATACACTCCTTGGAGAGAACAATCATGGGAGAAAGAAAGGCTGTTTATGCAGAGGGAGACAGCTCAGGAGGCAGGGGTGGATGGAGGGATGGATGCAGGGAAGAGGTGACTATCGGGAGGAAGTGGGGAGAGCTGTTGCATTGTGGTAAATTGTGGTCAATGTCATGAGACAAAGTATATATGAACTGCTGTATGGAAAGTGAATTTTCTCTGTCAATTTTCACCTAAATCACAATTTAAACAAATAAGAAAAAAAAAAAAAATCATAAAAATTGGCCCTGCTAACCAGGGGCTGCATGGAGGACTGTATTGGCGGCTGGTAAATAAAAGGGGAAACAGCAAAGAAGGAGACAAACTGTACTGTGTACTTTTGGGTGTCAGGAGGGCACAGCCATTTTGAATGTTTACAAGTGGTTAAACCATTTTGGATATTTAAACCTACAGCATTCACTCAGATTACAAGGACCTAAGAATAGTCTCCATTTCCCAGCAACAGCAAGGACATACCAGACAATGAGGACTGGAAAGGTGCAATATTTCCCTTGTTACTCTTATACCCACACCCTCTTGGTGAACAGAGGTGTGGCCATACCTCACCCACACCCACCTTCTGGGCCAGCAGGAATCCATCCCAGTCTGTGTGTTCTGATGGAGCCTGGGTGCCATGCTGCACCCTGCCCAGATTTGTTTATTTTTTTAGTTTGTTTTTGTCTGTTTTAAAATGACTCTTTTTTTTTCTTCCTTTTTGTTATTATTCTTTTTTCTTCCTGTCTCAGGTTGTAGTTTTCTGTTATTCCTCACTTCCATTTTCCTGATTCCCACTTTTTTTCTTTCTTGTGGTTTTCCCCATTCCTCGTTTTTCTTTTGGTAATTTTTCCGATTGTTTTCCTTCATTACTCTCCTTCTCTACCTTTTTTCTCTTATTCCCCCCTCTTCAGATATTGTTGTTTTCCCCCTTTTTCTATTCATATTTCTTTTGTCTTTTTAAAGTATTTCTTTAAACATTTTCTCCAATTTATCATGTTTTCTCTCTCTTTTTTTTATTCTCTTCTCTTCTTCATGATTGTTCCTGTGTGTTTATGTGGTGTGTGTTTTTTGTCCTCTTGCTTTTACTTTTTTGATAGTATTTCAATTGCCATTTTTTGTCTAACTGAGTGGGAGACAGCAACTGTGCTCATACTACCCAACCACACCTGCACCTCCTGCAGCTCCACTCACTAAGTGAGGACCACCACTTCCTCCTTCAGCAGTTGGCCAATGATAATGACAACAAATAACAACCTGACTCACCCTTAACTGCTCTTCACAGTTAACAGAGATCTGTGCAGCCATTCTCATTCTTTATCACACCCACCAGGAGTCAGGTGGTGAGTGCATAAGTGCTGCCAACTAGCAAACAGAGGAGCACAGTACTTTGTTTACTCAGATATATCAGAAAGAAAACAAAACTCTTGGACAAATAATTCCAACATACAATCACCAACTAAGTATAAATACAACAATGTCACAATGTCTCAGACCATCACAGTCCACACAAAGAAGCAAGATAAAGCAGTAGAAACAAGGGACCAGGATACAGACCCAGGACTCATCCCTGAGGAAGATGCAGCATTGGAACTCCCTCATAAGGAATTCAAAATAATTGTATTCAGATACTTTCAACAGGTTGAGAGACAGATCAAGGAAAACACTGACAAAAGTAAGGAAACCAAAGACAAAACCCTAGAACAATTTCAGAAGAAAGGACAAAATGACAAAACAAATGAAAACTTACAAATGATACAATATTTACACACAGAAATCCCAAAGCTTCATATTACATTTTCAGAAATAGATAATACATTAAAAGGGCAAAGGAGTAGAATCAAATCAATGGAAAACAGAATTAATGAGATGGAAGACAAATACCTCAATACTTCTTTGGAAAAGAGTCAATCAGGAAAAAAAAAAAAAAAAAAAAGATCAAAACAAAATGAAGAAAGCCTAAAATTCATGTGGGATACCATCAAAAGGAATAAACTACATGTAATCAGAATTCCAAAACTGGGAGAGAAAAATGAAACCACTGAGAAAATTGTCCAAGATTTGTTGGAAAAGAACTTCCCTGATATAATGAAAGATGAGAATATACCCATTCAAGAAGTCCAATGAACCCCAAATAAGATAGACTCCAAACAAAAATCACCAAGATATATTATCATCAAACTTACCAAAACCAAAGACAAAGAAAGAATACTGAAAGGAGCACAGAAAAATGAAAAGTTACCTTCAAGGGGCAACTAGTAAGACTACGTTCAGAAACCATGCAGGCAAGAAAACAATGGAATGGTATATATAAAACTCTGGAAGAGAAAATTTCCAACCAAGAATTATATACCCAGCAAAATTTTTCCTCAAATATGATGGTGTAATCAGGAGATTTCCAGATAAGCAGAAAGTAAGGCAATTTGTTAAAACCAGACCAACCTTACAAAAGATGCTAAAGGGAGTCCTTTAGACAGAGAACCAACAACAATAAAGAACAACTGACTATTAACACACATGATAACATAACCCAGAAACCAACCCAGTTATTGAAGTATCCAAAGTAAATAATCCTACAAGATTGTAAACAGGAGTAAGAGACAATTGACAAATGAGGAAAACTACAAACCAAAAAGAGGGAAAACACTGTGTAGTTACAGAACTTCTAAATTATATGGAAGTCAAGACAACTGCAAGATAGAACAGACTGTTTTAAACTGGTGTGTGCGTGGTGTTGTTTGCTGTCGAGTGTTTTAAACTAGAGAAGAGAATTATAAGTCCCGGGTAACCTCAAAGAAAAACAATAAACATTCACATCGAAATGAAAAAGAGGACAAGCACAAATATTTATCAAATACTAAAAAGTAGCAACAAAGGAAGTGATAACATAATTCATAAATAAAATGAGCTAAGCACAGAAATTATATGGAACAAAGAAATCAACAACCCATGAAAAAGCACACACAAAATGACAGCAATAAATTCATACTTTTTGTTAATTACACTGACTGTCAATGGATTAAATGCACCATTCAAGAGACAGAGAGTTGCCAACTGGGTAAGAAAATATAATCTATCAACATGCTGTCTATAAGAGACACACCTTAGAGAGAAAGACAAAAATCAACTAAAAATCAAAGGTTAGAAAAAGATATATCAAGCAAATGGCAACCTTTTATAAGCTCTTTTATAAGAGCAGGAGTGGTAATATCAATTTCTGATAAAATTGACTTTAAAATAAAAACCACCATAAGAGACAAAGAAGGACATTATATAATGATTAAAGGTTCAATTGAACAAGAGGACATAACAATAATAAGTATCTATGCACCCAATGAAAGAGGCCCAAAATACATAAACCAGACTCTAACAGAACTGAGAAGACAAATAGATGATTCCACAGTCATAGTAAGAGACTTTAATACACCACTTTCAATCACAGATAGAACAACTGGCTGGAAAGAAACTCAACAAATACACAGAACTGAACAATATAATCCACCAACTCGACCTTATAGACATCTACAGAGCACTTCAACCAACAACAGCATAATATACATTCTTTTCCAGTGCACATGGAACATTCTCCAGGATAGAACATATGTTAGGCCATACAACACACTTCAAAGAATTTAAAAACATTGAAATACTGAAAAGCATCTTCTCAGATCACAACACTGTAAAATTAGAAATCAACAATAGAAAGTTCAAAGGAAAAAGAGCAAACACATGGAAACTGAAAACACCCTCCTTGAAAATGACTGGGTAATAGAAGAAATTAAAAATGATATTAAAAAATTCCATGAATCAAATAAGAATGAAAACACAACATAGCAAAATCTTTGGGACACAGCAAAAGCAGTCACTAGAGTCCAATTTATAGTGACAAATGCACACATCAAAAAAGAGAAAGAGCCAAATGAATACCTTAACTCAACATCTCCAACAAATAGAAAAAGAGCAGCGAGAAAAAGCCTACAGTCACCAGAAGAAAAGAAATAATAAAGATTCGGACAGAAATCAATGAAACAGAAAATAGAAAGACAATAGAAAAAATCAACAAGACTAGAAGTTGGTTCTTTGAAAAGACTAATAAAATTGACAAACCACTGGCAAATTTAACAAAGGAAAAGAGGGAGAGAATACAAATAACAGGAATAAGAAATTAATTGGGTAACACCACAATAGATACAAGAGAAATTTAAAAAATAATATCAGGATGCTATGAAGAACTATACTCCAACAAATTTGAAAATCTAGAAGAAATGGACAGATTTCTAAAAACATACTACTTACCTAAACTAACAGAGGCTGAGATGGAAAATTTAAAGAGACCTACAAGAAAAGAAGAAATTAAACAGGTCATTAAAAAAAATTACCAATAAAAAAAAGGCCTGGCCCAGACGGTTTTACTGGTGAATTTTACCAAACATTCAGAGAGGAACTGACACCAATCCCACTCAAACTACTCCAGAACATAGAAAAGGATGGACTCCTCCCTAATTCATTTTATGAAGCAAGCATAACCTTGATACCCAAATGAGGCAAAGCCATCACTCAAAAGGAAAACTACAGACCAATATCCTTCATGAATATAGATGCAAAAATCATCAACAAAATACTAGCTGATAGACCCCAACAACATATCAAAAAAATAATACATTATGACCAAATGGGCTTCACATCAGGTATGCAAGGATGTTTCAACATTAGAAAAACAATCAACATCATCCATTACATAAATAAAACAAAGGAAAAGAACCACATGATCATATCAATCACTGAAGAAAAAACATTTGATAAAATCCAACACCCATTCCTGATTTAAAAAAAAAAAACCTTTCAGCAAAATAAGAATAGAAAGGACATTCCTCAACATAATAAAGGGCATATATGCAAAACCAAAAGCCAACATTATTCTCAATGGAGAGAGACTGAAACCATTCCCCTTGTGAATAAGAACCAGAAAAGAAGGCTCTCCATTCAACATTGTATTGGAAGTCCTAGCTAGAGCAATAAGGCAAGAAAGGGAGAGCAAAAGCATCCCAATCCTGTTTGCTGATGACATGATCTTATACATAGAAAACCCAAGAAAGTCAGCAAGAAAACTATTGGAACTAATTGAGAGGTTCAGCACAGTGGCAAGATACAAGATCAACATTCAAAATCAGTTGGATTCCTCTACACCAGCAAAGAGATTGCTGAAAAAGATAAGGAAATCAATTCTATTTACAATAGCTACCAAAAAAATAAAATACTTGGGAATAAATCTTACAAGGGACACAAAAGACCTGTACAAAGAAAACTACAAGTCACTACTTCAAGAAACTATGAGATCTACATATCATGTTCATGGATAGGAAGATTGAACATTGAGAAAATGTCAATACTACCCAAAGCAATCTATACATTCAATGCAATCCCAATCCAGATTGCATCAACACTCTTTAAGGATATGGAAAAAAACAATCACTAATTTTATATGGAAAGGAAAGAGACCCTGAATAAGCAAAGCACTGGCAAAAAAGAACAAAGTAGGAAGTCTCACACTCCCAGATCTCAAAACCTATTATACAGTCACTGTAGTCAAAACAGTGTGGTACTGATACAAGACAGACACATAGACCAGTGGAACAGAATTGAGAACCCAGAAATAGATCCATTGATCTATGGTCAACTGATTTTTTACAAACAGCTGAAATCCATTAAATGGGGAAGAGATGGTCTCTTTAACAAACAGTGCTGGCAGAAGTAGATATCCATTTGCAGAAAAATTAAAAAGGATCCATACATCACACCATACACAAGACCTAACTCCAGATGAACCAAAGACTTAAATGTGAAACCTAAAACTATAGAGTTCCTCAAGGAAAAACTAGGAGCAAATTTAGGGGCCCTGATATATAGCATACATAGACTGTTAAAGCATAACCCAAAATCACAAACAGCTGAAGATAAACTAGATGAATGAGACTTTCTAAAAATTAAATTTTTATGTGCTTCCAAAGACTTCTCCAAGAGTCAAAAGAAAACATACAGATTGGGAAACAATATTTGGCAATGGCATATCTGACAAGAGACTTATCTCTAAAATTCATAGAAAACTCCCACATCTCAACAACAAAAAGATTAACAATCCAATTCAAAAATGGGCAGAAGACATGAATAGACACTTCACCAAAGATGATATTCAGGTGGCTAGCAAATACATGAAGAAATGCTCACAATCTTTAGCCATCAGAGAGATTCAAATCAAAACAACAATGAGATACCATCTCATCCCAGCACTAATGGCAAAGTTTAACAAGACAGAAAATAACAAATGCTGGTGAGGATGTGGAGAAAATGGAACTGTCATACACCACTGGTGGGATTGTAAAATGATACAACCACTGTAGAAAGCCATATGGCAATTCCTTAAAATGTTGGAAGTAGAAATATTATTTGACCCAGCAATCCCATTACTAGGTATATATCCTAAAGAAGTGAGAGCCAGGACAAGAACAGATATATGCACATCGATGTTCACTGCAGCACTAAATATTATAGCAAAAAAATGGAAACAACTAACATGCCCATCAACAGAAGAATGGATAACCAAACTATGGTACATATACATAATGAAATATTGTGCAACACTAAAGAATAATAATATAATTATAATAATAATAATCTGCAAAACACTGCATAACATGGATGAACTTGGAGAATATTATGCTGAGTGAAATAAGTCAATCACAAAAGGACAAATATTGTAT
>NW_006922016.1:2019341-2021527 GCF_000298275.1 Orycteropus afer afer | reverse complement strand
TATTTCACTATACACAAATTATATTTCAATAAAATATATTAAAAATAATAATTACATTGAATGTAAATGAGTTTAATGCACCAGTCAAGAGACAAAGAGTAGCAGAATGGATAAGAAAACACAACTCATCAACATGCTGTCTACAAGAGACACATCTTAGACCTAAGGACAAAAATAAGCTAAAAATCAAAACATATACTAAGCAAATTGGAGCATATTTTCCCAGTGCAACACAACATCTAATTTCTTGACTGTTGCTTCTATTAGTGTTGACTGTGGATCCAAGTAAAATGAAGTCTTTGACAAAGTCAATCTTTTCTCTATTTATTATAATGTTGTTATTAGTCCAGTTGTAAGAATTTTCTTTTCTTTATGTTGAGGTGTATCCATACTGAGGATTAGAGAGATGCAAATCATGACAATAATGAGAGAGCATCTCGCCCCAGTTTTAATAGCAAAGTTTTAAAAAAGAAACAACAAATGCTAGTGAAGTTATAGAGATACTGGAGTCCTCATACACTTCTGGTAGGATTGTAAAATGGCACAACCACTGTGGAAAACAGTATGGTGCTTCCTTAAGAAGTTGAAAACAGAAATATAATTTGATCCAGCAATCCAGCAATCCCAGCCTAGAGAAATAACAGCTGAGACAGGAACATATATGAACATCAATGCTCATTGCAGCAGCAATGATGGAAGCAAACCTATGTGCCCATCAGAGATGAATGGACTAACTATGCTAAGTACACACAATGGAATACTACACAACATTAAAGAATAATGATGAGTCTCTGAAACATGTCATAACATGGATAAACCTAGAGGAGAGGACACTATGCTGAGTGAAACTAGTCAATAACAAAAGGACAACTACTATAAAAAGTTAAGAAGAGTTTATACACAGAAAGAATCATTCTTTGAAGGTTCCTGGTATGGTAACCTTGACACAGAGCCCATTGATACAGTGGCAGCAGCAATGGGCTCAAGTATAGCAAGGATCATGGAGCTGGTGCAGGATCAGCCGGTGTTTTGACCTGCTGTGCATAGGGTTGCTATGAGTTGGAGACGAATCAATGGCACTTAACACTTAACAACAACAATAACAGGGCTGGGAGGGGAAGAGAGAGAAAATCACCAACAAGAGGTAGACATGAATTAACTTGGATGAACAGAAAAACAATATACAATAAGAGGGAGGTCAGCACAAAATGATGAAGGCAGTGGAGGGCAAAGGAAAGAGCCCAAGAAAAGCAAAAAGGTAAATAATATTACATACACAATACTGCAATCACATTGATAACAATAATTTACAAGTGGATACATAGATAGACACTCCGTCTGAACAGGGGTGGGAAGGCAAATGGGACTACGCTCACAAATATATGTAGGTTTAACAGAGGATATCTCTACCTATGTACTTATTTGTTGCAAATATATCCATGAATGTAGTAGAACATACAGGAGACAAAGTTATGAAAACGTCTTCTTGCTGTTGGTAGGTGCCATCGAGTAGTGTCCAACTCACAGCAACCCTACGCACAGCAAAATGAAACACCACCTGGTCCCACACCAGCTCCATGATTCTTGCTATATTTGTATACATCGCTGCTGCCACTGTGTCAATCCATCTCGTTGAGGGCCTTCCCCTTTTTCATTGACCCCTCCATGCATGACATCCTTCTCCAGGGAATAGTCCCTTCTGACAACATGACCAAAGTAGGTCAGACGAAGTCTGGCCATTCTCGATTCCAAGGAGCTTCTGGCTGAACTTCCTCCAGGACAGATCTGTTAGTTCTTTTAGCAGTCCATGGTACTTTCAGCATTCTTTACCAGCACCACAACTCAAAAGCATCAACTCATCTTTGGTCTTATTCATTGTCCAGCTCTCACATGCATATGAGGCAATTGACAATATCATGGCTTGTGTCAGGCACACCTTAGTCCTCAAGGAGACTTCCTTGCTTCTCAGCACTTGAAAGAGGTCCCTTGTAGTCAACTAGCCCAGTGCTGTATGTCATCTTTTGTACTGAGTGCTGCTTCCATTGGCATCGATTGTAGAATCAAGCAATGTGAAATCTTTGACAACTTCAATCTTTTCTCCATTCATTGTGATGTTGCTTATAGGTCCAGTTGTGAGGATTTTTGTTTTCTTTATATTGAGATGTAATCCATACTGCAGACTGTAT